>NW_008356676.1:3782190-3873099 GCF_000622305.1 Nannospalax galili
AAACAGAGGGAGTGGAGTCCATGGGAAAAGTTGATGGGGTGCTGGGAAGGATGGATATAATGCTAAGACAATACTCATGTATGAGTATTGAAATACTCAGAACTAGAATGTTTTTTAAACAAACATGTATCAGTACTAGCCCTTCCCGAGAACTTCCTGTTTAAAAAAATTGTTTAATACATGTCACTTCGTATGCTGACATGTAGCAAAACCAGACCAGAGGCTACAATTATGTGTGAGGCATGAACAACCCAACAGTGACCAAACAGACATGAGATAGTTTCACCCAGCAATCAATGCAATAAAGAAAACAGAGCAAGATCATGTGGCAGAGAATAACTTCTCTGTAGATTCAGGGACAGTTCTAGTAATATTAATCTCTTATTGCAAAGTTAGTGTTTATTTTTGCTCCATCATATAGTTAGAATTATCATGCTATCATTCTTTACCTAGAACTTAATATTACCTAGAACTCATTTGAACAGAACTGGAATTTAGAATCTTCCAGTACACATTTTTTGGATTTTTAAGGTCAAGTCATGAAAAATTGTTTACACATCATATTTATAAAAAGAAAAAAGAATTTAAAAAAATGGAAACACACATGATGTTTTTGTTATCTACTGCTTATAATAAATTGCCCCTAGCACATATCTGCTCATGATACTGTGACTTTGGCAAGGCTTGACAGGGAGATTTCATCTGTCTTCCAATTCTGTTTGGCTAGAATGTCCACGATGTCTTTTCTCTTCACTGGACTGGTTGGATGAATATAATCACTGAAGCACTCCCTAAATCTTCCGCAAGTGTCAAGCTAAGTTTCCACATAGCATGACAGCTGGGTGTCAAGACTGAACACTATAAAGATCAGCCCAAATGTGACCAAGTTTATGAGCCCTTTGCTTGCTAATGTCCCATTTGAGGAGAGCTACTCACATGGCCAATGCTCACAAGAGTACGGTGAGAGTCATATTTCACTGGAAACTACTAAGATGTCTTGGTTGCTGTCAACTTGATGGCCTCTAATAATTTCCATTATTTCTATAGAGACAATTCATTCTGTTCTTCCTGAGACACCCATAAAGACTGATTCTGTGGTATCAGGAGGCCTCAGAGTCTAGAATGTTTTTGTATGTATCAGGCCCTGGTGAGGGTGAGGCTCATCAGTGTGGCTCTTTTTTTTCTTAACAGATTAGATCTGAAGCAGTAAGTTGTATGTTCCCCTCTTGCCCACAACTACCAGCATACAGTGACTGGTCCTTTGCAAAGCTAAAATCCAGTTAGGTAAATATGCCAGTTCTTTAATGAGGGCCCAGTTTTGGTACCTGGAAATGGCTCTCTGTGGCTCTAATTTCAAGCTACTTCTTCAACCTTTGTCTTGCTCACAACAGGTTGAGAGCACAGGCTTTTGTTTGTTTGTTTTGAAAAGGTCTTTGTCTTTTTTAGTTCAATTTGGCAATGCTGTGTTAGTACAATTTTCTTTAAGATTTCATGGATTTTTTGTGAATCTTATTAGAGTTATATTTCATCAGACAAAAATCATACCATAAAAAGTTCTGTAAGACTAACTCCTTCCGAATTTTTCCTGTAAGTCAGGGTACTGTGGACAATGGCCTTAATTTTTCAGAGGTTTCCACCCTCTTTTTCCTCCCTAAATTGAGAGTCTATGAGGCAAGTCCTGAAGAGTCACCGAAGTTCTTTTGTTTCTCTAAACTCTATAAGGATTAGCGATAGGAAGCTATAGCTATAAGGAAGTGCTTTAGTTCTTTCTGAGTTATCAGGAACAAATTCTTTAATTTGACTTTTTGCTTTGAGGCTCTCTGTTATTGGCAATGTCCTGGATTTGATGTTTTCCCTCTGGCAAGGTCTTATTCTGAAAATATTTTCCCAAAAGACACTAAGGATAAAAATTATTTTTATTTTTGAATCATCTCAAAGTGCTTTATTTGCATTTTTTTGAAATTCTATTGGAAAACAAAAGTTATCTTTTCACTCATCTTACTCCCTTAACTTCTTAGGCAATGAAAGGATGACCTCAAGCATTCTGCATAGATATCTCTAGAGCTGGACCCACAAACCAATTAGGTATCTCTTCTATTTTCTGTGTTACTGAAGATTATGGTTTTGCTAATTAATTGGCTCCTAGGTAACATTTATTTCTCCAGATTTCAGAAGCCATTTCCTCACTGTCCCTCTCATTTCTACGGTCCTCTTGAGGGTGATCAGGTCTCTATCCAATGCGTAATTCTAAGTTTCACATGTTCTAGGTTCTTACAATAGATTCCACTTTGGGGTATTAAGTTATAGCTTCCTCATTACCTACTATGGCTATTTTACTTACTGTTTTGTCAGTACATAACTCAGAATTCCTTTTCTTCTCTTCCCAGTCACTGTTCCATAGTTAAACCTTTTCATTTTCATTAGTATCAAAACTCAAATAAAAATCTCCTCCTAAGAATATGTTTAATTTATTCCCTTGTATCTTCTAGGTCAAGACTTCTTGACTTAAAATAGTCATACAAATCAAACATTACCTAATAAAGGAAAGTTATTTTAAAACAGTCCTTTGGTGCATACTGTTTTACCATTTGTTAAAAATGACATCAAATTTTCATATTAATGAAATGGATGTGCCTTTTTTATTTTTATGTAAAGAATTAAATCTTTATGTAAAGATTTAATTAAAGAATGTAAAGATTATGTATGTATGTAAAGATTATGTAAAGAATTAATTAAGTCTTGTCTGAATGTATGCAGGACATACAGAATCTTCAACATTTTTTCAGAGTTAATGGATGGTTTGATTTCATAACCTTCAATGTCATGTCGCATAAATACACAGTACAAAATGGAAGAAGTATGTTTAAGTCAATTTCAGAAATTATTGGAAATTCTGTCCTAATCTCAATCCAACATTCCTTTAATAATTTTTTAAATAAAACTCAAGTCACCAACTCAAGTAGTAATTTTCAAGTCAAACATTCTAACACAATGCAATCCAAAGGTAGACTAAGTGGATACTTGCATTCTAAAGAATAACAGTAGGAAAAACCTTAAAGGTCTTTGTTTTTCTGCAATAAAACCATTTTGTTTCTATAAGAACAGAAAACATTGTATATATGGTACAATCACTGCACTTGATTCTTGATTCTGCACTGAGGTGTTTCAGGTAGCATCTATTTGTTTGCTGGTGTTGTGTGGTGGTGTCAGGTGTGACAGCATGCACAGTGCAATGTCAATGTGGTGTGTTTGTAGCTGAGGCTGCAAGTGAAGTCATGTGGTGCAGCGTGGGTGAGTGCTACAAGAAACATGTCCAGTTCATTACACGTTTGGTTTTGAAGTAAGTTTTGGCCATTCTATATTCAGAAGCCTGCTTTTGCCAAACTTTTCATTGCCCTCATTTAGTTATGTGACCCCATAGGGGGTTGTGGCCTGCAGTTTAAGAAACTGGGCTGTACATTGAAGTTTATAGCAACACAAAGCCTTGCTTGCAGTCATTAAAACTTCACAAGTGTCAAAAATTCAGTTGTGACTTAAGAAAACTGTAACCAGATTCTTTCTCTTTCCTTCTTTCTGTCTCTCCTAAAACATGGACTGAGTACTTCCTATGATTCTGGTACATAATATTTAACACTGGGACACAGAAATAAATATATCAAATTCTTTTCTTATGTGATGCTTACATGCTAGCGTCACATTTCTCATTTATTTCTCATTTATTCTAAAAAAATCAAATGAACCACAAAAATCTATTTTGGGTATTTGCTAACTCGAAGGAAATTTAAATTTTACTTAGTTTATTCTTTTAAGATTTATTTATTTTTATTTTATGTGTATGAATATTTTTCCTGCATGGCATGTATGTGTATCCTGGTGCCCACAGAATCCAGTAGAGGCCATAGACCCCCTGGAACTGGAGTTACAGACAGTTTTGACCTGCCATGTTGGTGCTAGAAATTAAAGCTGGGTCCTCTGAAAGAGTAGCAAGTGTTCTTACCCACTGAACCATCTTTCCAGTCTCTCCAAGGGAAAAAAGCAAGTAGATGCCCTATTAGCAAAGCCTATACAGGTACACTATCATCGCCTGGACCTGCAAGATGGAGCCCATGATGAAATGATACATTATGGCTACGCCTTCAGTCGCACCCCCTGAAAGCTGAGTTGGACAGTCAATGACGGGTATGAGAGTGACTCCCCCCCAAAACCACCTAAGACAGGAGGGCCGCCTGAGCTGCTGCCTAGTCCCATGACGGGTGTGTGAACTGGGGATGATCATTCCAACCTAAGACAGGCGCAACTCCCTAGGGGTTATAATTCTCATGGCTCCAACTTATTAATTCTCATGGCTCCAACTTATTAATTCTCATGGCTTTTACTTATAAACAGAAAAGGGTGAGATGTCAGAGACCACGCTGCCTGGCAGCCCTCCCTGCCCCCCAGGGCAAGCATCCTCTTGAGAACTTGCTGATCAGTCCTCCCTGCCCCCTAAGATAAGCAACCCTTCCGATGAGTTAAGATAAGTTTGAACAACCACCAATTTCCTTAGCCTGCAACCAGACCATGGCACCAGGTCCCCTCATCCTAGGGACATTCATTAACCCAGTGAGACAACACCTTCCCTTCCCCTTCCCTAGCTAACTTCCCGCTTCAGCCCGTATAAGAATCCCTATGGAAAAATAAACTTTGGCAGCTTGATCAGAGTTCTTTGTCTTGCTGTCATTCTTCCTGTCTCTTTTCCCATCATTCCAGGTCCCTGGGAGTTCGAGTCTCCGTCTCCCGCCCTGCAGGCCGGGGCACAATAGTCTTCAAGTTTTTGGAATAGATCTGAATTTATGTATTTATTTAAGAAAACAGCTTATGGCCCCTCAAGAAGCTGAGGGAATCTAATCAGCTTACTAGTAAAATCCATGGCTACCAGACTACAAATAAGTGATTTGCTTGTATGTATAGTGCTGTGAGATGAATCTATGTGATTTATTCTGAGTGTTTAATGTCTGAGATTTCTGATCACATTTTATTTTTCCCATGGTGCAATTTTCCTTTGTGACTATTTATGCCATAGTCCCCAACAGCTGGCCTGGGCATCAGAAGAGATGACAGGAGAGTAAGACTGGGCCACCAGTAAGGCTTCAGCTATTTACCCACAATGGGATTGTTATCTGTGAAGACTGAATGGAAGTATCAGAACCCAAGAAAAGCTGTTTGGCCTTGGGAAGATGGTCCATACCCTGAAGAGGTGGAAGACAGGACTAACTGTAGAACTGCGAGGCCTCTGTGACCACCTATGGGCTTTTAGAGTGTTGAACCAACCTTTCTTCTTCCCTCCCTCCCTCCCTCCCTCCCCCCCCTCTCTCTCTCCGTCCCTCCTTCCCTCCCTTCCTCATACCTTTCCTTCTTATTATGTCAGATAAAGTATTGCTATAAAGCCTAGGCTGACCTTGAACTTGTAAACTTCCTGCTTTAGCCTTTGAGCAAGTGTACCTGGATGGAAAGGGATCCATTTCTATGAACGTGCAATGTTTATTTAAAAAGAATAATATGAAAGATGCACTTAGCCTCTTCAAATCCTCTTCAAAGGAAAATTTTTATATATTACAGGCTGGCCTTAAAACTCTCCACCCTCCTGTTTCAACCTCTTGAATGCTGGAATTACAGACATGTGTCACTGTCCCTATGTCCTGTCATAACATAAACGATAGTTCCTTATTATATAAAATGCAGATAATAGCATCTGCAAAGCCTTTCCAAGATGAGTTATATTACAGTCTGGCCATCCTGGGATTGGAGGTGCTCATAAATATCTGAGTTTCTTCAAGTGAAAGCAAAATCTGTTCCTGTTAGAAGGGGTGGGGCCAGCTGACTGACTCACAGGAGCTCTTATTGGTAAGAGCTTCTCTGAGAGCAAGTCTATACCAGACAGAGAAAGAGAGAGAGAGAGAGAGAGAGAGAGAGAGAGAGAGAGAGAGAGATCCTTTTGCTTTTACTGTTACCTAGATTTTTCTTTTCTTCTTCATTAAAAAAAAAAGTTTCTTGAAGGACAAAAAGTAAAATCTAAAAGTGCTCTCTTTCTTTGGCATATAGTTAGGTATGAAACAACTTAAAACCACCATCTACACAGTTATGACAAAGCTACTTCTTTTTCCAGGGCAGGAAGGTATAATCCTATTATCTTGGTGTGCTTATCAGCGCCACTTGAAATTCCAATTAGTGCAGCTAATCACCATGGGCTCCTTTGGTACTTAGCTGGCAAACAGCTAAGTCTAATTAATACTTTGAAGTGGTGGGTAAATGACATTTATTTAACTCCTGTAGACACATTTTCTAAGTAAAATTCTGATTTGAGGCTTGCTTCATTGCAAATGGACAATTTCTAAAAGGGAATGACAACAGAAAGAATTGTGTATGAAACTAACAAAATCATATCCTTAAGTGATTTATTCAGCTGGAAAGGACTGAGAGGCCCCAAGGAGAAATGTATGTTATTGGATGGACAGTTAAAGGTGTATTTCTCATCCAAAATTTGTTTAAAAAACATAGATCTATAAAATAGGGGAAGCATGATTCATTTAAACTCCAGTTTGTAAGGAGAGAGGTTCAATACTATTTGACTCTTTAACAAAGATTTATTTGGATGGAAACAGGTTAAAATATTATTAACAACTGGGGCCTTGGCCCAGGGGTCTCTAGTAAGTCCATTAAAATAACTTGGGTCACCTTCATGCAAAATAATATTTCTTGTGGCCAGCAGGCATTTTAAACAGGAACTGATGCTTGGCTAAGGGCAACGCTTGTTTTTCCATGCAGGTAGCTTTCTATTAGCATGCTCGCCACTTCCCAGACTCAAAGGTGTACCATCTTTTGGGCACTGGAGCTGATTTAGATGAAAGTCAGCTTGATAAGCCTTGACCATGTCCCAGTGTTAGCCACAGTTGTCTATGCACGCCTTGTAGGAAGGGACGACTCTCAGTTTAGCGAAATCCATTCCTATGGCCATCAGCTTTGTCCCCTCAGTCACTGAACACAAGTGCCCCCAAACTAAGATTAATGGGAAGAACTGATTTTCTTTCATTTCTGTCTTTCCATAGGCCTGGTGGGATCCTATGCTCCCTGTCCCAGACTAACCTGTTTATAATCAAACAGTTGTGTTGTTCTTCTCCTTTGAAAAAGACTCCTATTTTGGAGATTTCCAGAGTCTTGTAAACCAGAAAAAGCAGCAGAGAAGGATAATGAGTCTCAAAGAGTTGCAAATTTCTTTGGTTTTGAGCTGAAGCCTTTGACTGGGTGCTGGTCTGGGAAAGGCAGACGCTTATTTTAAGACAAGAATTCTGTGTTTAATTTTGGGAGGAATATGAAAGTGCTGAATGTTTACTTGGGAAAGGATTTGAAATCTTTTGTAGGCTTCTTGAGTTTTGGAGATAAAGGGGATCCACACACGACGTTCTTAGGGAAAATGGTTCTGCCTAGAGCTCCCACAGGAACCAAGTGCCTGCTCCCTAACGTGTAAGCATTATTCTGAATAATTATGGATATTTTCACTTCCAAAAATATTTTTTTTCTAGAAGCTGCTATTTCAAAGGCTTTCAATTCTGTGTGTCATTATCAAATAATCTTTTTTGTACTCGGGTGTTTATTATTGGATTGCAACAACGATAAAGCTCTAGGGGTTTTTGTCTCCTTTGGTATGCTAATTAGTCCATTTCCTTTTGATCTTTTTCTTACTGAAAAGAGTGAAAAGCTATCTCGGCAGGGAATCTTATTGCTGTACATTCATCTCTTCATCTCCATAATCTGAGGATCAGAGGAAGACAACAATTTCACTGCTGAATGAGAGCTTCTGGGGGCTTTAGTTAGAGCTTGAGGCTGCCCAATAATCCTGCTGGCACCCCAAGTTAGGCAACAAGGAGGAAGATGCTGAGGGAGGAAAAAGGACACAAATACTTCATCTGACAGAGTGAGCATAGTTGTTTTATTTTTTCTCCAAGCATCCAATCTGTGCGAATCTATGCCATTTCGCCCAATTGTTAACTTTTAAATTTCTTTCTCCTATTCATGTATTTAGTGACAATGAATGCTTAGTTTGAAGAAAATGGCCCGAAGAGTGAAAAAAAAAATGCAGCTGACAAAACCTGGCAGATTATGAATTTGTCTTTCAAAAGACACAGCAAAACCATATACAGAATAATGGGGGGTGGGGGGGAGCTGGCACCTGTGGGTTGGAAGCTCATGTTTCCTTATAAGGTTATTCTAGGGAATAGATCAGAGAAACTGTGTTAGGGAGTTGTGAATATTCATCTTTTTATTATGAAGATCTAAAGATTTTAGGCATAGACTGAACATTTGAGTGGGAAATCTTATTTATCATCAATACTATGCCTTAACATCTACAGAGAATACACAAAAAGGGCAGCCTTGCATTATGAAGACCAAAGCAAGTTGGCATTTAAATGTTGTAGTCATAGGAACTAACCTCAGACAGTACACACACACACACACACACACACACACACTAGGCTGAACCACATGAAATCAGTGCCTCTGTAAGTAAAAAAGCACCTTCATATGGTTTGACCTAATATAATTTGCTATTTGGAAAGTATAATCAAGGTGACCAAGTTTTATTTGAAAAATAATCCTTCATTCCAAAGAATATGATCTTCTTTAAAATCAACTCAGTAGAGGTCTGATTCCAAAAGCACTGTGTGGCTTTGGGCAGTTTTAGAACAGTCTTGGACTTGAAGGTCTTCACTTCCTCGGTGTTTAGAAATCAGTCCTTACTCTTTCATGATGGGGAATGCAGCAAAATGACCAAAATCACTTCTTGTGAGTAAAAATAATTTTCATCGAATAAGACTATTTTGAGTGTCCCCCCCCCCATTTTTTTTTTTGGTCTTTTTGAGACAGGGTCTCCCTGTAGCCCCAGTTGTCCTGGAGCTCACTATGTAGACCAGGCTGGCCTTGAACTCACAGGGATCCACCTGCCTCTGCTGGGATTAAAGGTGTGTGCCACCATGCCCCGCTTTGAGTGTTCTTTTAAAGAAGCTAAATTTGAAGATGCAGAGGTTTTCTTGGGCACCATATCTACCACCAGAGCCATAGCATTTTCCATCTAGAAGATGTTTTAGACATCAGCAGTTCCATCAGCCCTTCAGCTTTATCGAGCTTAATGACCTTTCCCACCTCCACTCCAAGGGATATTAATAATACAGTCTTAGGCATCTTGCCATAGAGATTATGATTCATTAGGTTTAAGAAGAGATCCAGAAATCTACATTTTTCAAACATTTGTCAGGTAATTCTAAGGGAGGAGGCTGTCATTGTACTTGAAATGGACACTCTTGTCTATAGAGGTAGGTTCTGAAATTCAGAAATCTGCTGGAAGTTATTCAACTAGATAGGGGTTGGCCCAGAGCAGAACTCGAGACTCCAGACTCTCAGTAGGGGCCTTCTCAAGGGACTATTTGGATTTGAATCAAAGTCTGGTACTTATTGGTTGAGTGGTATTTAACCATTTTTTTTAAACTTTTTTTTTTTTTTTTTTTTTGAGCCCATGGTTTCACCTCTGTAAAATGAGGGTTGTGCCTTCACCAAACTCATGGTTTTGTGTCCTGTTGGTTTGTTATAGTGCCAAACTGATAGTGATTGCTTAATAAACATTCACTAACTCTTTCTATCTAAGGGTTTCAATCCTATTTCTTTGTAACCTTTGCTGTCTTTTCCCCCTTTTCAATGGCCCTTCCCTTTTCTTTACCACCCCATCTTGACATTCCTCTTTGTGACTTTGGTCACATCTGGGCTCTTGGGATGATTACCAGACAGAGAGTCATTGTTGAAAGGTACTGCTCATTATAATAACGCTGTGGAATTCTCCCTGAGAGGAACAGCTGGGTCTTTTCACATTTTGTCTTTATGCCCAATTAACCCCTAACTACAGCCCTTCTGAGTTGTTATTGTTGCAAAAAAAGAAAAAAAAAAGTCTTCCACAGTGAAACTGAAGTGTGCTTAGATTGAAGGAATCAGCACAGAAATTCCCTCTTTATGCCAGAGGGTGCCAAGTGTGTGGAGCAGGATGTGGGAAGGAGGGTGGCCGGCACAGCTGGTAGCAGCTGTACTTGCCCATGGGCTCTTCAGATCCAGCTTTGAAGCCAGAGACACTAATGGTGGGGACAGAGGGAGAACAACAACATGTGGCACCCATGCCAGGTGTCAGTGAGATACTTGTATCTCTTCCCCATCTGTTCCCATCACCCTTGCACTCTCCCATTTGCTCACAAATGGATAGGCAATGGGCGACCAAATGCTGCCTGAGCTACCTGATGCTGTTAATTACTATGACTGTTTAGAGCCAATTATCTCCACAAAAACAAAACATCTTCATGTAGCATTCAAATGGACACTATTTATCCAGGCAGGGGTGGAGGGAGACAAACTGAACAGTCTGGCTTGGTTTAAGTTGAAAAAATAAAACTTCTTTGGCGCAGTTTTCAAGCTCATTCATTTTCTTTTACTTTGTATTATTGTTGCAATGACTAAAGCAGCAGGAAATATGATTTAGATGTGATAACTCTACTTAGCTAGACTTGTACATGTCTTTTCATCTGTGTAGTATTTATGTAAAATACATGTAGACATATACACACGTACACACACGGACACAGTAGATGCAGTGTAGGCGGTCAGTTTCACAGGTTGATTTGGCCTTGTGTCTGGTTTGTATCACCTGAGCGTGTCTCCATTTATCCTTTTGAACCTCATTTTTGGTTTAAAGATATCATCTAAACTTTGTAAAACCTCCACATAATACAATAGTACACACGTTGCTTCAGACTTCCGTTGAGAATCTACTTCAGGTCTTCATCTAGGTGGTACAAATGATTGGACAAGTACCTTTGAGTTAACACTTGTCTGTGGTAACGTGAAATGATGCTTACATGAGACTAATGAGGTGTAAACCTGAAATAATTTTCTGATTTTCTCGTCAAAACGTTTCAACTCAGGAAAAAGGTAGAAAATGAATTATACATGTTTTTTTCTTCTCTGATTAGTGTCATTGGACAACTGTTCAACTCTGTGTTCGTAGGCACAAGCTGAGCCGTTTCTCTCTTGTGTCATTAACGGAAGAAAGAAAGATAATCTGTATGGGAAGCATGTGTGTGCTTTCAGTCTCTTCTGAACATGGAAGCTTCCACAATGAAGTCAAGCACCTGGAGGAAAAGGATGCTGATAAAGGCATAATTAAGTCTAGGAAACACCTGGGGAAGGATGCATTTTCTCAGGCACTCGTCTAATTCCTGCTTTGTTTCCTTGCAGGAGAGCCCTATATGCTGTGGCAAATCCATATTTGGACTTATGCTGGCCATGCTTAATGTGATCTAGAGAGCTTTGTCTCACCCACCCAGTCATACTTTTACTGGGTTACGATTGTGCTGGATTAAGAATGTGGTAGCAATCAGGACACCAAACATCCCAGCCCCCACGGAATTTAAGTGAAGGTGAAGTGTGTAGGAAAAGCATTGTTGGAGTTAGAGAAGCATCACCAAGATAGCTAGTGTCTATGAAATGCTATTTTAAACAGTCCTATGTTTGTGGTACTTCTCTGAGTATGTTGATACCGAAAAACATCAAGAGCATTTTCTATAGTGCTTGGACCCATCTTTAACCTATCTTTAAATTACCTTTAACATTTAGAGGAAATTTGGATATCAAATTAAACAAGACCCTGATTATTGGAGTTGGGGTGCTACTGGACATCTGCCATCAAATCCAATTGGTGATTGAACTGAAACTTGTTAAATACTATTGTATCTTTTTATCATGTGCACCTCAGGCAGTATCTATGCTCCAAATGATCTCTCTTAACTGAGCAGCCTTAGGCTTGTTTTGTGTGTGTGTGTGTGTGTGTGTGTGTGTGTGTGTGTGTGTGTGAGAGAGAGAGAGAGAGAGAGAGAGAGCACTTTCATAGTACATGTAATAGAGATATCATGTAGGCATCTTCATAGAGGCTTAAGAGACTCTTCTGGAAAAAGTTATTCAAATTATACAGTATTTGAGTAATTCTCTTAACTCAGAACGTACCCAAATGTACTTTTGAAAATGAATTCATAGAAATGAAATGGACCCTTTTCCATAAGCTTCAGGTTCATATCACACTATGCAGTGATATTTGGACAGTGTCCATGGCAATCTGCAGCCATCTTTGCAGCCCTCATTTTAAATTTGCTTTTTAAAGAATGTTGTTAAGTGGCTGCTCATAAACAGGACCGAGTGATTTCTGAGTAGGAGGAGGTGTCTAGTTCCGTACCCATGTGGTCTGTAAGGCTAATGTGGGTATATATCACTGTATAGCACACAGGGATATTTTTAGGATAAATAGTCATTTTTTCCCGGTGAAAAAATATGACTATTAAGAAAATCTTTTTGGAAAATGAGCCAAAAGGGTAGATGGTTCTTCACTTCATTTGCTTATCAGTTCTCTGAATTTTCCTCAATTCTGAACGGTGCTGCGTTCTGTTGTGTCTTCCTAATTTCAGATTGGGTCTTAAATATGGTGAGCAGATCTCTTAATTCTCTGTCGAATTTAAGTATCTGAGAGCTAGATTTTTGTTGTTATTGTTATAAGTCATTTGGGCTGATTCAATAGATAGTTATTAAGCAAATTTTCGTGTTACCCAGAATGACAAGCTCTGGGGAGAGAATGGTGAATATAATCCCTCACGGTGCCGTGGGACTGCTGCGGGAGGCGTGCGCCAAAGAAAACAAGGTCTGGTCAAGATGAGAACACAAAAGAGGGAGGAAGGAATTGTCTTTAGTGGTGTTATGGATGCTTCATAGAACAAAAGGCACTTGAACTAAGTAAGACCTCAATGACAGGTAAGAATTTGTCACGTGACAAGGTAGTGTGTGAAGTGCAAGAACTCAAATTTGAAGAAAGGCCTGGATTTATGAAAGCAAATCTAACTGTTCATTTTCCAACCTCAGAATTAAGTGCTTATAACTTGATCACTGTTTTAGTCTCATCCTTTTCTGTCCTTTCTTTTAGCTGATCTTTCGTACACTGAAATGAAGTAATTCACTCAATATAGAAGCACAGGGTGCTCAGTCTAATGCAGCACCTCTGTTTTGTGTCATGTTTATCATGTTGACTTCCTGGTCTAAGACAAACTGATTATTTGGTTTAGAATAATTGTTTTTTTCTGGGCTGAGGATGTAGCTCCGTTCTTAGAGCACTTGCCTAGCATGCAGGGGGTCCTGGTCTCCAGGAGTGATAGTACATGCCTGGATCTCCAGGAGTGATAGTACATGCCTGTAATTCCAGAATTTAGGACATGGAGGCAGGAGGTCATTCTCAGCTACAGAGTGAGTTAGTTCAAGGCTAGCCTGGGCTATAGGAGACCATCTTGGAAAAAAGAAAATAAAGGAAAAAAATTTTTTTTCTGATGGGAAAGGGTTGAAGGCTAAAACAACAAGACTTTGTGTCCTCCAGAGATGCCTCTGACTCATGCAGTAACTCAGGATCAGAACTAAACCCTCCATTCCCATTAAAAAGACAAGCAGTTTGAGAAGTTCAGTTCTAGTCAGGCTTGTCCTGTGTGTGCTTCCAGAGGCTCACATGAAGCCAGGGCTGGTTTGAAATTGGTCTCTACTTGCTTTGTAAATTTTATTTCATGTTTTGGATTGTGAGGCATCACAGTTTAAGTGCTCTTCAGATACTTCAGAATGAAAAATCCAATAAAATGAGAATGAAGCAACCTAAAACAATACAAAATCCAAAAAGGCAACTTGTCTGATACTGCAATCAACTTAGATCTTTTGTGTACAGGAATGGAAGCCAAAAGTGCTCTGTTGGTAAACAGCAAGTGAAGATTTATTGGCGTGAGGTAATGACTTGCATCAACAAAGGACCAAAGCAAATACGCATCTGAAAACATGCCTGACATTCTGCTCCATTTCCTACTAGGTGGGTCTGTAAATCTGCAAAGGTCAGAAAAAGGCTTCCTTCAGGTGCATGCAAACTGTTTAAAAACACCAATGTGTACCAGTCTTAGTTACACTGGGTACACTGCAAAACTAAATTGTGATTTAATTTCTGCACATATGTTCTTGATTTGTGTCAATGTAGAGCAAAGGATTGGGCTTATGACCCCTGAGATGATCTCTCCTTGTATGCACACCTGTTTTCTCCCTTGCTTTGCATAAATTATAGTCTTCTTTGGTCTAGGAGAAAATTTTTATATCTGAGAGCAGATTTGCCTCCATCCTCTAGATTCTGGGAATTCCCATCTCATCCCACCTTGTTTTTTTTAATTCCATAGCATGAAGCACAAAGTAAGTATGGGACATGCAGTACCCATGGGATGCTTAGTAACATTTGTTTGATGTTTCTGGTGAACTGCTACAGAAATGAAAAGTATCAGATTCCACTGGAGAGAGGCAATTGGAGCCTCTGGCTTCCATTGTCTTCTGTACAACCGCCTCTCTCTTCCAAGAAGCCATCAATTGTCAGTTGCTCCTCAGTTAGGAGTCAGGAAGCATGAGTCTCTCTCCTTCCATGCTGGAATGCTTTCTGCTTCAGGCATATGAAGATTCTGTTATTAGAAGGAAATTCTTGTTAGTTCTACAAGTATTTATCAAGTGTGTCTGTGTGTCTGTGTGTGACTCTATGGGAGGAGACTTAAAGCAATGGTAAAAACAAAGGCAAAGATATATAAGAATCAATCCTTATGTACAAAGACCCTAAAGTTTTGAAGGAGTTAGGTCAACTTGTAAACCAGAAGGAATGAAGTGCATTTTACAGAAGCATAAGCACAGAACTCTGGCAACCTAGAGAAAGGGAAAGCTTTAAAAAGCCAATTTCTCTGGAGCTGTAAACATCCTTACAAATTGGAACTCATTACCTCTGGGTTGATATATTCTCAAGAGCTGTGATATGAATAGATCCAACTCCATTTCACATGTATATTTCAAAATTGCCTCTGGATTTAGATTTTGTGGCAATATGTTTTATTGACTGTACAGTTCCAAAGACAGGTAATACATAGTTAAACAGTTATTAAAAAACAATGCTTAGTTTAGGAAAATCAACTTTTTCAAATCTCTTTTTCTGGATTGTTTTGGTTGGGCATGCTATACTTAATATCAGTATTTAGAAAACATTTTTATTTTTAAATTCTTGATACAATATTTTAGTCATTCTTTGAGAATTTCATAAAATAAATTTTGATCATACTCAATCCCCATTCTTTCCCCTAGCTCCTCCCAGATCTACCCCCAGCTCCCTGTCCCTCCTAATTTTATGTCTTTTTCTCGATAATCCTCTGAATTCAGTTTGTGCTGACCATGTACTCCTAGGTGGGCCATCCACTGGAGTATGGTTGACCTATCTGGTGTCACATCTTTAAAAAACTGCCTCTCTCTTCCAAGAAGCCATCAGTTATCAATTGCTCCTCAGTTAGGAGTCAGGAAGCATGAGCCTCTCTCCTTCCATGCTGGAATGTTGACTGGCTTGTTCTTGTCCGGACAACCACAGCTGCTGTGAGTTCATGAGAGCAGTGGTCCTGTCCTGTCCAGAAGACATTGTTTCACTCCAGTCCTCCCTGACCTCTGGTTCTTGCAATCTTTCTCCTCCCTCTTCCACAATTGTTTCTGAACCTTGATGGGAGGGTAGTGATGGAAATGTCCCATTTGTGTCTGAGCACACCACTGACACTTATTCTTGTACTTTGACTGAAGACAGTACATACTTTGGTCATAGGACATGTAGAAATCAAGTTGGTCATGACCAGGAAGCTTCCCCCTCTGCTGTCTAAACTTCATAGTATCAGAAGACACTCTGTAGGCTTCTTGGGGGGGGGGCAGGGGAATGTTATCAACAGTCTTAGGCAGCTGTGAATCCTATGATCTACAATAATGATCCATGGGTACAATAATGGCATAAATACTATGGAGGCAACCAATACTTTATGATTGAGTTTGAGGCCTACTCCAAAGGAGGAAATACATCCATTGGTACTGTAAATCTGGCCAAGAACTCATGTTGGGGAGTTCATAGACACAAGGGTAAACAAGGGTAAATTTCTGTTAAATGGACATAATATCACACTACCCTCAAAATTCGTATTTCTATATTCATAAATCGGTGTAACCCTCAGACCTCATCAGAGACATTTCTTTGTGCAGTGGATATTGTTTAAGACAGAATATCAGTATTTTAAATCATGGCTCAGGAGGTTTTCCTTTATCATGACTTTTATCTTCTTGACCTAGAGTTTTCTTAAAACGAGCTTCAAGGAGTCACTTCAGAAACTGTAAGCATATACAGGAATTTTGTGTACTTTTTTTCTTAGAACCCATTCTTCTCACCAAATTCCCTAAAAGATCGAAGACTCAAAGATATAAAGTTATCATATATTCTCCATTATCCACTCAGCATTTTAATACTTTATTGGCTAGTTTTTTTGTCAATATGATAATGTGCCTGAAACAATCAGCCAGAAACATCTATCTATTAAAGATTTATTTTTAGCTGGGCACGGTGGCTTATGCCTTTAACAAAGAAGCAGAGGCAAGAGGATCTCTGTGAATTTGAGGCTAACCTAGTCCTCATAGTGAATTCCAGGCCAGCCAGTATTACATAGTCAGACCCTGTCTCAAAAAACAAAACAAAGCAAGCAAAAGATTTTTTATATTTATGTGCATGTGTGCGTGTTCTTGTAGAGGCCAGAATAGGGTGACAGATCCCCTGGAGCTGGAGTTACAAAGGATTGAAAGCTGCTTGATGTGTGCTGGCAACTGAACTCAAGTTCTCTGAAAGAGCAGAAGTGCCCTTAGCTTCTGAGTCATCTCTCCAGTCCCCAGGAAACTTATTTTAGCTCATGGTTTAAGAGGTTTTAGTTCATTGTGGATCAACTGAGGTGCTTTGGGCCTGTGGTGAGACAGTACATCATGGCAGGCACAGGGAAGAATAGATAGAGCTTCTTGTTTCATGGTGGCTGGGAAGCAAGAGAGGAGAGGAGGGTCTGGGGTCCTAAAATCCACTTCAAGGACATGCTGCCAATAGCACCCTTCCCCCAACTGGGTCTTCCCTCTTAAATGTTCTACCATTTAAGTAGAAATGTCACTCTGAGGACCAAGCTTTTAGTACGTGATCCCTGTTTGTGGTCATTTGAGATCCAAACTATAAAATTTTTGCTCCAAGACAACAGTGGCCAAGAGTAAATATTCCTGTTTCAAGAGGGAAGAAGAAGAAGACAGAAAAGAAGGATCTGACTGTGGCTGCCACTGGGGAAGCCGTGGGACCTGAATGGATTATCACAGAACTGAAAAAAGACCAGGGACTTGTGTGGTTTCTTGACTTTTATTTCTTCATATGCAAGAGTGCTAAAACTCTGCTTTTATACTCATACTCATTAGAGCTACAGCTGAATGTGTACAGAACAGTGAATAATGATAAAGAGGCTAGAATATAGCAATTTAGTAAAATATAATGAGCAGGATAACAATATCACTATAGTATGCCTTGAGAGATCAAAGTGTCTCTTGAGAAACTAGGGGAGTACCGGCATTCTGGCGATAACTCCTCAGCAGCTATCCTTACATAAACTTTCTCATGAGACAAGGGTCTCCAGGGATACATAGTCAAGGTTCATGTAAATTTACCAAGCATATTTTTTAAGCCATAGGGGCACTAATTCACAGTCCCATCACCAGACGAAAGCAAGACTGAAAACCAATATGGCTAATATTAAATCCTATCACTGCATTCCTGGTGTCTAGCTCACACGGTAATATTATGTGAGCGCCATAGGGCTTGTGTAACCCTGCTCTCATGGCTTTGTTGGGTTTAACCAACATGGTTACCCTCTTAAGTTGGCTCTGCTTGCTGTGACTTTCCTAGGCAGGCGTTTCATGTGCCTGGTGTCTCTAACTTCCTGGATGTCCATTTTAGCTCTGGCTTCAGTCTCACAGCTTCACATATCATCTACTTAGGGGCTTACTGGGGGAGGGGGGCAGGGGGACTCTGGTCCTGCCATAAATTCTCAGGCCTTCCTTTTAAAGCCTCTGTGATGACACAATTCTTGTAGCCTGCAGGTCTGCAGAACCAACCTCATGTGGATCCTGCCAAATTTCCCACTAGCTGGAGAAGCAGTTGCGTCTCCTTTGGCCACAGCTGCAGCAGTTGCTGAATGCCTGGGTGGCTGAAAACAGGGACATACATTTCAGGCACAGTTCCCCCAGGTAACCCTGTACCAGAAGGACAGTCTGTGGTAATCTCTTCTCAACACAAAGTCTTTGAAATGAGTTTATACTTTTATATCCTTGAGCACACAATGGATAGGGTCTGGTCAACCCCTGAGAAATTCTCAAAGTATTTTTCCTATCTTCCTGGTGCAAAGTACTTGGTTTTTTTTTTTTTTTTTAATGGTGCTAACTTCTTTAGTTACCATGCTTTTCTTGACCAAAACCTTATGTTTATTTCTTATCTGGACAAATTACAAGTATTTAAAAATTATTTATTTTTGGCTAGGTGTGGTGGCGCATGCCTTTAATCCCGGCACTCAGGAGGCAGAGGCAGGTGGATCTCTGTGAGTTCAAGGCCAGCCTGGTCTATATAGTGAGTTCCAGGACAGCTGGGGCTACAGGGAGACCCTGCTTCAAAAAGACCAAAAAAAATTATTTACTTTTATATGTATAAGTACTTTGCTTGCATGCATATAAAGTGCACCCATGTCATATAATGCCTTCAGAGGACAGAAGAGGGCATCAGATCCCCTGGAACTGGAGTTAAGGACAGTTGTGAGCTGCCATGTGGGTCCCTGAACTGAACTCTGCTCTTTTGCAAGAGCAACAACCAGTGCTCTTAACTGCTGAGCTATCTCTCCAGTCCCTGCAAGTTTTTCTAGACTTTTTCTTCTGCTTTTATATCCCAGTTTTTTCTATAAATTTGGTTAAAAGCATTCAGTGGCACATATGTTACTGGTGAATGTTGTGCTACCTTGAAATTTCCTCTCCCAGTTAAAATAGTCTAACTTCTCCTTTAAATTTGCCTCAGACCAAGTCACAGGGCATGAACAAAATGTTGGCAAGTTATTGCCAGAGTGTAACGCAAATGGCCTTTAGTATAATTTCCTACAGGGTCCTCATTTACATCTTAAAACCTTATGGGCACAGTCTTTACTGTCTACATGCTGGTCTTCTGAATGCATACTAGAGTCATCAGCAAAGAAGCATTCTAAGGTTTCCTTAGCCTGCTTTTCCAAACCTTTCCAAACTTTTCCCAGAAACCAGTGCCAAAGGCACATGGTCAGGTACAACCACAATGACAGCTCCATTTTTCTATATCATTTTCCTTGTTATTCAGTTCATTGTTTCCTTGTTTATCTATATCATTTTCCTTGTTATTTAGTTCATCATTGTTATTTACTTTTCTATATCATTTTCCTTGTTATTTAGATAAAATATCTGAGCTAATCAATTTATAAGAAGGAAAGATTTCATTTTGTGTCAGAATTTGAAAGTTTTCAGTGTATGGTTGGTTTGTGCCACTGTTTTGGACCTCACAAAGGTAGAACACAATGGCCAGAGCTGCTCACTGCCCAGGAAAAGAGAAGGCAGGAAGTTGGGGTCCTGATATGCACTTCAAACTTCAAGCGCACACTTTCCATGACTTCACTTCCTCCAAATAGGCCCTACCCCTTAAAGCCTCCTCTACTTCCCACTAGTGCCACTTTGTGAACCAAGCTTTTAACACATGGCCTTTGGTGGACATTTGATACTCAAATGATAACAAGTAGCAAGTAAATGCTAATTTCTACAAAACTTCTGTTTCTAGCCTGTGCACCTCTCAGTTTTATTCTTACATACCTAAGTGTTTATCAACCAATTTTACTTCTTTGTGCCAACACTGTAAGCCAACTAATTCCAAGATTAAGTTAATGATCATTCTTTCTAATTCCTCTTATACGGTTTCTACTGTCATTCATGCCACAGCATCCATTGAACTATCCATTATAGAAAACAGGTTTGTTTGGGTGATTCCTACTTGTTTTTAAAGACAATATGAATAGAATTTGCTTCAAGAAGTACACATTAGTTGTTTTCCTTTGGGTTCTTACAGAATTTTGTGAATATCTTCATCGTTATTCTGCCATATATTACTGCTCTATTTTTCTTGTTATCTTATTAGTCTATAAATCCCTTTAGCAAAGAGGTTATCTTTATTTGGCTTTATAACAGTACTGAGAGGTCCATTCTTAGTAAATGGGTAGGAATCAACTAGGAGAAGAGACAAGGACTTGGGTTGTGGCTCAGTGATCAAAGCCCTTGCTTAGCCTGTGTGAGGTCCTGGGCTTAGTCCCCATCATCTGCAAAACTGACAGGGTGGGGAGACGGAGGAGTAGGATGAGGATCAGGAGAAGTGGAAAAAGATAAATGAAGGGTTTTTCATGAATGTGCATTGTATATTGTCTCCTGAAATTCATATATAAGATAGTGGCCCGTGTGTGTAGAAGAAGAAGGTTTTGTCCAATGTGCTTACTAAAATAAAGCTATTTTTAAAGCCAGGCCTTAATGCTGATTCTCTGTCACTCGGCAGGAAGAGAATACCAACTGTGTAGTAACAGCCAGTTTTCTGTGTGTCCTTTATAAACCTGAAAATATTTCTCTCCAGAGAAAAAAGTTCTATCTAAGTTAAACATTTTGGTTTTAAAAAATAATGCTTTGGAATCAAATAATTAATAATTCACAACATCTTGTGTCAATTTGTGTTAGAAACAAGTACAAAATTCTCAAGTTCTTTGAAAAAATGAGAGCAAGTTTAGCAATATTGTACCTAGTATATTTAAGATAAAACACTTTTAAAATGGGGATTTGCTGAAAAGTAATTTGAATACACCCCTAAATACTTTCACCTATTGATATGGTGTTTATCTTCTCTAAAACTCACTGAACTTAAATCTCAGAAGTCCTCTTAATAGCATTTGAAGGTGAGGCCTCTGGGAAGTAATTAGGACTGGTTAAGGTTATAAGGATAGGGTTCTCATGTTTGTATTAGTGGCCTTATAAAAACAGAAAGAAAGAGTTAGCAAGCTTTCTCTGTCTCATGAAATGAATGCCCTCTGCTACACAGGGAATCCATAGAGTCTCCACCAGCAAAAACAACCTTACCAGCTGTAGCTACCTGATTTAGAACGTTTTAGCCTTTTGAATCATGAGCTCAATACAACTTTCTCAATAAATTACTCATTCTGTAGTGTTCAACTAAGGAGCAGAAAACAGAGTAAGATACCATTCAACATCTTTATAAGCCATGGTAGTTCAGTTTTCTGTATTTTGCCGTCAAATAAATTGGAACCTTGCATCCCTTCCTCTCCTCGGCGTTAAGAGCAAAGGAGGATTTACCACAGAAATGCCATTGAAGGGGGATTTAAGAGGAACTGTGGTTTTAGTCAGAAGGGGAGACTGAAATCTCACCCTGGCTAGTACCTGGGATGCTGTGGTAGCAAAGCCCGGCACAAGAAAGTTTGAACAAACCAACTTGCAGCCTCTGGAGTCTAAAGCCAGAGATTGTATACTAAGTGTACCTTGAAAAATCCTAGAGGCAAAAAGTTATATGGGGATGCCCCTGAAGACAGATCAGTGGAAGAAGGTGTTAGTGGGAGTGTTCTATGTATTCAGAATTTGGAGAGAAAGAAGTGCAGCTTTCTTGTGAATGGACTGGATTCGGGGAAGTAGCAAGTTTACAAGTATCTTGAAAGGGTTCTGTCTAACACCTATGTTGTTTGTGCATGGTGGTCTCAAAAAAGAGGCTGAGGGGGTGTAGTAATGGAGTAATGATGGGGCAAGAGGTGGATCATCTGTGAAGAGTGTTTGAGACATTCACTCTCTTTCTCTCTTCCTTTTCTCTAATACCATGATCAGGCCTCCCTCTACTTGTTAAGGAGAGTAGTAGACTAGAAGGAGGAGTTAGTAGTGGGACAAGCAAGGCAATAAGGAAGACCTAGATAAAGATGGAAAATGTTAAAAGCTGCCATCTTGATGCATTTGTGTTGCTGTAAAAAAATACTTGTGACTTGACAGTTTTTAAATAGTAGAGATTTTATTTCCCAGAGTTTTGGAGGCTGGAAAATCCATGAACATAGTTTTATTCACATTTGACCTCTACTATAGTAAGTACTAGGGTAAATTTCTTCAAACACTGATTCCACACAGAAGGTTGGAGAAAATGAAAAGCAGCAGAGAGGATAAAGAGCTGGGTAAATTCTAGAAAAATGATTCACATATATAATAATGCTGCTGCTGCTTTATGGGATTTAAATATCTACCTTTCAGGGTGCACACATGACAAAATGTCTGGAGAAGGAATAAGGGAAATCACATTGTTTTAATTTTATTATGTTAAGGATGCAGGATTTATTCTAGTGTAACCCCTAAAAGAATAGTAAGTAGGGACTGGCAAGATGGCTCAGTGGGTAAGGACACTTGCTGCTGTGCCCGATGAGCTGAGTACGGTTCCCAGACCCACATTCTAAAAGGAGAAAACTGACTCCCACAAGTTGTCCTTTGATCTCCACACATGCATTTTTCTATACATGGGCATGAATGCGTAAACACAAACACAAAATAGATAAACAGATAGATAAATAAATGTAGAAAAAGAGTAGTAAATATGATAATAAGTAAACAAAAGAGTAAATGGACTAATGTAAAGTCTTTAATTAGAAAAAGTAAGACAAGACCTAAGAGCAAAGGGAGGAGAGGGTATGGGGGGAAATACGTATTAAAATAGTAAGTGTAGATCCACATACATCCACAGATACATGAAATGGAAAGATAATTCCAGCTAAAAAGACAATAATTCGATGGGGGTGGCTGTGGGGGTATAGATGGAGGAGGGTGTTTAAACTTGATTTTTATTACACAAAATACAGAAAAATTCAATAAAAATACTTTAAAAAAGAATTTTAAAGTGGATATAAAAATATGATTTTATGTAGAGCTAAGAATAAAACTCAGTGTGTAAAATGCTTGTTGCACAAGTTGAGGACATGATTTCAGATCCCTAGCACCTAAGTAAAAGCCAGGTGCAACAGTGCACACCTGTAATCCCAGTAGTAGGGTAGGGCAGAGACAAAAGAATCCCTGGGACGTGATGGCCAGCCAGTCTAGTTGAAACAGCAAGTTATAGGTTCAAAGGGGGACCCTGTTTCAAAATGTAAGTAGAGAACAATCGAAGAAGGCACCTGGTGTTAACCCCTGGCGTCCATACACACATGCATGAGTATGCACACCCATGCAACTTACAGCATGTGTGTGAAATACACACATACACATGCATGCAAACAAACAAAGCTTTGTGCTGCTCAGAGTAAACAACTTAAATGATACAAGGGTTGGGGAATTGGTTCAGAGGTGGAGGGCTTGCCTAACATGTTTGAAGCCCCAGGTTTTAATCTCTAGCATTAAAAACAAAAATGATGCAGAAAACTTGAGAGCAAGACAAATATATGCCTTATTAATATAAGTCAAAAGAAAGCTCTTTTGACAGTTACTAATAGATCAAGAAATATTAAGAAGAATTTCTAGAGGGATAGTTCACGTAATAAAATGGTTGGTTGCCTGGGAAGTAGCACTAGCAGATTTGGATAGGTATTATATCACATCTTAAAATTTATAAAGTAAAAACTGAAATGAAAAGAGAAAATCAAGCCTATAATAGTTTTAGGTAATTCTAATACATATACTTTATTATTTATTTATTTTTAATTTTTAATTTTTATGTGTATGTGTTTGGTTACATTTATGTATGTGCACCACATGAATGCCCATGTGGAGGCACTGTAAACCCTGGAACTGAACTTATAGATGGTTTTGGGTCACCAGGGTGCTAGGAACTGAACTTGGATCCTTTGGAAGAAAAGGAAGTGTTCTTAACCACTGAGATATCTCTCCAGCACAAACAGGTATGTTTTATTCAGTGATACACTAGGTAGAGAAAAAAAGTTGTTAAAGATTTAGAAGAACTGAACGGAATACTTAACATATTTGACCCAATGAATACACTTAAAATGCTGTATCTTTCAACTACAGTGTAGCTAAAACAAATTCCAAGAAACTTCAGATATTAAGTTCATACAAGGCATACTCTCTGCATTTGATCTTTGCCAGAAGACTGAGAAATGATGGAGCATGCTCTCTGACCACAGTGCAATGAATGTAAAATTCAGTCATGAAAAGATAACTATAAGCTCTCCAAATGTCTGGAAAGTAAACAATATAATTAATTTCCTTCTTTTGTCTTAAACTCTAGATAAAGTTTCAATAACTATATTGAAAAGGATTGGGGGTAGCGGACAGTCTTGTTTGGTTCCTGATTTTAATGGGAATGCTTCAAGTTTTTCTCTATTTAGAATAATGTTGACTGTGGTTTGTTGTATACAGCCTTAGTTATGTTGAGGTACGTTCCCTTCAGTTGAATTACCTCTAGGACTTTTATTATGAATACATGTTGGATTTTGTTGAAGGCCTTTTCTGTGTCTATTTGAGATGACCATGTGATTTTTGTCTTTAAGTCCCTTTATATGATTTATTATATTTATTGACTTATGAAAACTAAGCCATCCCTGCATCTCTGGAATAAAGCCAACTTGATTATGGTGGGTGATTTTTTTCATGTGTATCTGTATGTTATTTGTATTTTATTGAGAATTTTGCATCTATGTTTATTAAGGATATAGCCTATAACTTCTTTTGGTTTTGTTTTTACCTGGTTTTGGTATTAATGTGATACTGGCTTCATATAAGGAGTTTGGAAGTTTTCATGCTGTTTCTATATTCTTGAATAATTTAGTATTGGTTGTAGATATTCTTTGACAGGCAAGTAAAATTCTGCTGTGAATCCACCTGGGCCTGGGCTTTTTTTAGTCAGGAAGCTTTGTAATTCTGTTTTGCTTTCCTTATTTTTTTATGGGTTTGTTTTAACTTTGGTGGTTCCATGAACTTAGAAATTCATGCATTTCTTTGAGATTCTCAAATTTAAAATAGTGTAAGTTTTAAACATATTTCCTTTTAATATTTTCAATTGTTTTTGGTGTCATGATAATCCCCTTTTAGTATCTGATTTTGTTGATTTGCATTTGCTCTTTCTTTCTTGGTTACTGTCATTTATTTTCTTTTGTGTTTTTAGTCTTATTTTGTATTTCTGTAATTAACAGTAATTTATTTTCTTTCTGTAACCTCTTGGGTATGGTTGTTCTTTTCTTCAAAATTTTGTATTGCTTCAAATATTAACGGTGGTGCTGGTTTTGTGGACATGAATTCTTTCATCTTATTTGTGTCATGGAAGATTTTTTTCCCTCTTTGACTATGATAGACAGTTTTTCTGGGTGAAGTATTCTGGGTTGGCATCTATGGTCATTTAGAGCTTGAGATGCTTTGCTCTAAGATCTTCTGACTTTTATATTTTGCACTGAAAAATCAGCTGTAATTCTGATGGGCTTTTCTTTATGTGTAACTTGTTTTTCTATTTCAGTACCCTCTCTTTGTTCTGTACATTTAGTGTTTTTACTATGGCATGTCATGGGTGGGGGTCTGTTCTGGTCCTGTATATTTGGTGCTCTCTGTGCCTTTTATATATGCATGGGTAGTCTTTCCTTAATTTAGGGAAATTTTCTTCTGTAGTCCTGTTGATGATCTGGTCAATACCATTAACCTGAGAGTCTTCTTCTTCTATGCCTATGATGCCTTGATTTGGTATACCAGATTTCCTGCATATTCTATTCCTGTGTTTTAAAAATCTTTTAAAAAATATTCTTTGCATTCCAATTCTTCAACTTTATTGTCCAGTCTTGATATTTTGTTTTCCATTTCATTCATTCTTTTGGTGAGGCTTTTCCTCTGTCATTTGAATTAGTTTATTGGATTTTTCTATTCCTTCTTCATTTAAACCTGGGCTTTCTCCAATATCTCTATCTCTTTCTTGGATTCATTTTCAAGACCTAAATTGCTTTGTCATTTCATTCATCTGTATATTTGCATTTTCTTGGCTTCAGCCAGGAGTTTAGTCCTACCTTCTTTAAGTACTTTGAATTGTTTATATGTTCTTAAGGTCATTGAATTCTTTGATCATGTTTATGATTGTTCTTTTAAATTCTGTGCCCTGGGGTTCCTCTGGATAGCTCTCATTGTAGAATACTTTTATAGGACTGGTAAGATTTGATGGGGACATCTTATCTTGGCTTTTCATATTATTTGTGTTTTTGTGTTGTGATCTGGGCATAGGAATTTCTTTTGTTGGTGTGTGTCTGATATGAAATTTTAGCCTGCTTTTGTTGACTTGAAGTTCGGTTCTGTTTTAGTTGTTGATGTAGTTTGGTTGCTTTCTGATCAGCTACGAATAGTTTGTGTTTCAGTTTCTCACTTTTGACTTAAAAAATATTTTTATTGAGTTTTTGTGCATTTCGTATAATAGATCTTAATCAACTTTAGACCCCCCCTTTCTACACCCCTCCATAGCCATAACCAACTGGATTTCATGCATTTTGTCATATACGTTAAGTCCTATCTTGTCAAATATTTCTATCCAGGTGTCCCTTAGTGCAAGGTCATCCACTGGAGTCACAACCATAAAGAAGATCAACTCTTTCTCACCCAGCAGTATTCAGTTGCCAATAGTTCCTTGCCTAGGGTTGGGGCCCTCTTGCTCACTTCCTATGTTCTATGCTGAGTTTTTGTCTGGTTGAGTCATCATGGGTCTTATGCACAGTGTTAGCATTATTACAAGTTCATAAGAGCAAGTTCCCAGTGGCCTGAAAGCCTCTATTTTCTTTTGTTCAGGCACTAACCCTGACTCTTACACAGGCACCAACCCTGACTCTTACACAATCTTTTTTGGAGGGAGCAGGTGCTTCCAAGCTGGTGAGTCAGGAGTTCTCCAGCAGTGCATGGGGACCTAGACCTAAGTCTGGAGGATGGGAATCAAGTGCACATGTTGATTTCTAAGCAGAGAAATTGTGAGCCCTGGACTAGCATGGGGTATGGCAATGTGGTGGGCTGGATCTGCGGAACTCACTCTGTTAGTCTGGCATAATGGGAAGGGGCCTAGGCCCAAGTGGGCTGATGGGGACAGGAGGACCCTAGAACAGTTCTGACTAGCTAAGCAAAGAAGATGTAAGCCTGGAACATAGGAATAGAACTTGTCCCAAAGCAGAGTTGTGGTGACTCAGAGGACCAGATCCCGGTTGCTCACCTCATTAGTCTCATATTATTCTTATAGTCAAATAATCAACTTAGAGCAGCTTTCTGGGACAATAATGATAATACTGCACTAGTGTTTGAAGTGTTTCAAGAGAACGAGGTAGAAAAATTAAACACTATGGTCAGAGATAAGTGGGATGTTTTCATGACCCCAAGAGGGTGTCAAATAACCATATCCTTTCTTTCCTCACTCATGGAAGTGCTATTCTTATCTGGAAGATGCTCTGGAGCACAGGGAAGTACCTCATCCCAGTAGTTAACCAAAACATACTGTGTAAAGTAATTAAGAATTCTGTTATCTGTTTCTTTGAATATAAAGGAAAGAGATAGATAAACAAAACTAGACAAACTAGATGTTGTTTTGTGCTACAAATCAGGACAAAGATGACCTTTTAATAAAGACTTTTTTTCACCTGTAACTTTCAAGAGATTGTTTCTTCATAGGGAATATTATATTATTAAATAATAATAATGATGCCAGTGAATAATGAAATGGGGAGTGGTGCTTTTTGCTTCTCTTTGTATCTCTCTGTGGAAGGTGATGGGTTCCCATTACCAAAAGCATTAAAAGTCTGTCACATTAGAGACCTTAAAGGGCTCACAAGGTCAAATGTTACTTTATAGCATTAGTTACTATGCTCTGAGGACCAAATTCTTCCATTGCAGACATTTACAAATTAAGTGCCATGGATTAACCACAAGAACTAATTTTAGAAAATTAAGAAGCCTGTTTATTCCTCTCATTGCCCGTAGCTTTAACTTTCAAGGCAAACTCCCAGCCCTCAGCCGAGAACTCTGCTGGTTTCCATTGGAAATGTAAAATTCTTCCTTGATGTCAAGATGAAGGGGCTTTGTTTGTTATATGGAGCTCATAAAACAAACTTCATTCTTTCTCAAGTAATTGGCTTCCTGCTGTCAGATGCTCTAAAGAGATGTCTGACAAGTGTTTGAATTGGTGTGTTAGCCCCTTGCTTATGCATCTCTCTCCATGCTCTGTTTATATTCCCTCCTGTTAGCACACCCTTCACTTTGTAAAGATGAGTTTGGATTCTCTGTCTTCTTGTACAGACTTATTAGTGATTTGTAGTTGTTTAGAGTTCTCATGCCTTAGCAACTGTGCAGCTCGTGGTTAGGTTAGGACATGTGAACTTGGGAGGCTCTAGAGTTCTGAGTGGCCCCAGGTGGCCCAGAGCTTTTGACCTTTTCCTGTTCTGCTGCTCCTTTGTTTGTTCTGACAGACTCACTTGGAGTTTGTAAGAGCCAGAAGGTAGTTTTATTTTCAGTGCTCTGCCCTTTAAACCATTTAGAGTAGGATTTCAGACTTTTCTTTTTAGAGGACAGTTCAAATCCACCTTAAGTGATCACCTTGAGGAAAAAAACACTCCAGATCCCAAAGTGCTGAGACTAAAGAGGTTCTGGTAATCAAATCAGAATAAAAATGTTGTTTTGCAGGTGACTGCTGTGCAGAAGCAGTAATGGAGGTACTGATATTTTTTGGCAGCTGGGCTTGCTTGGCGGAGTTGGAGCTCAAGAGGCTCTTGCTGAAGTAGTGGGTGAAGAGAATTCAGAAATATGGCTTTGCATCTATGATTATAATACTACTTATTCCTTATCGGCACCCACCCCTGCCAGGAAGAAGATTACAAGGATGAAATGGGATCCTAGCAAGTGTTTGAAGAATAAGAGGTTGGAAATTATAAATATCCTTGGTCAGTATGTTCAGGGACAAACCCTACAGTAGTGGAGAGTTGGTATAAACAGATGGAAGTAGGGCACTACAAGGTAAACATCAACTATACCCACAGGAATGAAGCCCTAGACTCAATTTTCCAAAGCAGAGGATACCTTAGGAATCATCAGCCTGTCTTGAAGATTTTGTAGGCTGTTGCATCCTCTCTCAGAAACTGCACATGATGGCACTGAAAATTGCTGCAGAGAAGATGACACACATGCACAGGTCTTAGGTACACAATGAGATGTTTCAGTTTATGCAGTAGGTCGTTATAGTGACAACACAGATGAATTACATTTGTTGTTGTCTCCCACATTGACTGTGACTGTGATTTGTTTTGGTAATGGGTCCTTACAAATGTGACATGAGCAGAGGTTTAACAAATGCTTGCTCATGGGGTTTGCCCATGTCTTGTTACTTTTGGAACACAGTCACAGTGTGAAGAAGACTTCTGGCCTGTTGGTAACACATGGAAGCTGACAGCTGGTACAGTCTAAAAACTTGCAAGTGAGGCTTAGTCAAACAAGTCTTGTTTGAGCTGACAGATGACTATAACCATATGACAGACTCCAGATGAGACTAGAAAAGGCCATATTCAGCTAAACTCAGCCCTGATTGATGACCTATAGAATCTGAGCAAATGAAATGGTAGTTATTTAAGCTGGTAAGTATTAGGGATTGGTTTGATTTGTGGTCTCTTCCACTTTCCATTTTGAAAATGGGGGTCAAGGATTTTTGTCTAGTCTCTGTAAACAGATTGCCTGCTTCCAAGATGGGCCCCCAAAGCAACTTCCTGTCTTTCTTGCCAAACATATTTTGTTTTAGAAAAAAACACAGCAAGACTGTCCTATTGACTCAATGAAGCACTGGGGTGGATTTTCCTGCCTGTGTTTGTGCCATGATTTTTCTTTAGAATGTTGCAAGAAATAGTTGATCTGGTCCTTTCTTATTAATTCAGTAGGTAGATGCTAGAAAGAAATTTTATGGAGTATTTTGAAAATTAAAAAAATTGTGGGTAAAAGGTGACAAGATTTAAAAGGACCAAGAAACACTGATCTTTTTCAAATGTCCCTCTATAAATTGCAGCTATCTTGCTCTCAATACAGCTTTAAGACAGTAAAAGAAATTCATGTTACCATTGTCCTAAAGCTGGAGTCTTCCCTCTGGCAACAAGTCAGAGTTCATATAAAACAAAACCCTATAGGTGTCTGCTTTTTGTCATAAACGACCCTGATACTTGGAAAAGATATGAGGCAACTGCTTTCTGATATTAAACAAGAAGAATAATTCCCAAGGGAAGAGAAAATCTCTTCCAGTGTTCATCTAACTCTTGGCCTTATTTTCTGACTGTGGTAGAAAAAGCTAGAATATATATACAGCATGGAGTCTGGCTAAGCCGAAGAAGAAAAACTGGTCTACAGCTACTCTGGTGATTTGAGGGTGTCACAGAAGGGAGCTGTGTTAGAATATGAGAGAGAGAATAAAGGGTTCCTGAATTCATATCTTCAGAGTGGATGCACATGTTTGGGGCAGGATCACACACCGTAAGGCTGAGAACTAAAACAAAGACAGTAGAGATTGAGCATCACTAGACAATGCGGGGGTTCTGACCCAACCTGACAATGGTGTTCTTATTAACACCTGGGACATTCATCTGAGGTTCCAGTAAAGTCAAACCATAGAAGAAGACTATGTTTTATGGTGAGACCGCCTGGAGACTCACCTTGCTTAAGACAAAGACAAGAAGTTTTGATCAGCTCTGTGGAGTGACAGGGTTTAGAACTTCAGTCCAACTAAGATGAGGGAAATAAGAAACAACTGTAGATTTCCATAGCTTAAAATACATGCTAACATGTTCAGATTTAATAGCCAGTAAGTAAATTTCTTGCCAACAACACCAAGCGAAAGTTACAAATTATACCTTTCATTAAGAGAGTTGCCTTAAAAAAAATTAGCAAATCAAGACCAGCTGTATCTTAAATAAGGCAGTAAATACATTATGACCAGATGAAGAAGATCTTAAGATTACAAGGCTGGCTTAGTATGTGCAAACCATGCAATTTTTCACCCTGACAAAATAAGGGAGAAAAAAAATCATATAACGTCAATGGATGCAGAGAAAAAGTTGACAAATTTGAATTCTCCTATATGATAAAATCTTTCAGCTGAATAGGAATGGAAGGCCGAGACTATGACAAAATGTCTGTTCATTGCTTATCCAGTGTTAGACTAGAGCTGCTAGCCAATGAAGTAAGGCAAGACAAAGGAATAAAGATTAAGAAAATGTAAGATTGTTTCTATTTACAAATACCAGCTATCCACACAGAAAGGCTCAAGAAGTTTCTTAAATACAAAAATGACTGCAATTAAAGTATGAATTTACTAATATTTCAGGCTATACTAGTTAAAATTTTACTCCATATATTAGTAACAAACAACATAAAATAGAAAGATACCTAGCATAGTATCAAAAAGCATAAAGTACTTTAAAATAAAAATAAGAAAATGTAAATTCAGGCATATGTAAAGCCATAGTCATCCCTGGGAGAAAATTTCAAAATTTTCAGTAAGAGAGACAGTGTATATATATATATTTGTAATGTTGCTAGGATGCTCATTTTTTTTCTAATTTGAAATATGAACTCAAGGTAATCCCACCCCAAATCTCAGAAGTTGTTTTTTAGAAATTGAGAAAGCTGATTCTAACATTTTATAAAGAAATGAAAAAACAACCCCTCTTAGATTAATCAAAGCAATTTTAGGAAGTTGTCAGAGGACATATATAATGTGATTTCTTTCTTTTGTTTTTTGTTTTTTCTTTTGAGACAGGGTCTACCTGTAGCTCCAGCTGGCCTGGAACACACTATGTAGACCAGGCTGGCTTTGAACTCACAGAGATCTGCCTGCCTCTGCTGTGATTAAAGGCGTGTACCACCATGCCCAGCTATAATGTGATTTCATAATTTACTTTTAATGATGCAACAGTTAGTGCAGAATGGGATTATCAGAGGGGTAAATAGATGGGGCAACAAAACAGATTTAGAAATAGACCCACACATACCTGATCAACCCATTTCAACTAAGGCAACAATCTAATTCAGTAGAAAAGCGATCATTGCTTTCAGTGGAACTGGAACATCTGGATATCCATATGAGAAAAAATAGACCTTGACCCTTTACTGTATATCACAAAGAAAAAGTAATTTAAAATGGATCAAATGTAAAGGTCAAAGCTATATCTATCATGTTTCTAGAAAATGAGTTAGAAAAAAAAAATCTATGTAATGCCAGGATAGAGAAAGATTACCTAGATGGGATAGAAAAAGCACTAAATACCAACTTATAAGACAATAATCTACAATTCATCGAGATAAAGAACTTCTTCAAAATACATCACTGAAAAATGAGAAAGCAGCCCATAGAATGGAACAGATGTTCACACTGCATTTATACCTGACAAAGACTTTATAATCAGAATACACAAAGAACTCTGACAATTCAGCCATAAGAATACAAAGAAATTATTAAAATGGGGAATAGACTTAACATTTCACAAAACAACCTTGGCACTTTAATAAGAAAATAAAGAAGCTATTAAAACAGGAAAAAAGACTGGAACAAATACTGCATTAAAAAATACAGAAATGACCCATAAAGCCAAGAAAAGATGCTTGTCACTATTATGCACCAGGAGAATGAGCTGTCATGTAACACCTATCTTAATGAGGAAAAACATTTAAAAGACCCTAAGTAACAAATGTAGGTAAGGCTGTGGAGCAACTGAAGTCTCAGTCTCTGCTGGTGGAATAGTGTCGCTTGACTTTTCCAGGGGAGTCTTAGAGAAATGCCTATCCACCACAGATAGAGAGGGCACCAACAGCCCACAAAGAAGGGAGAAGTGCAAGTTAGCTTGGTGCGTTAGTGAGTTTACTGGGGTCACTTACAGGCGTATGAGTGATTCTTGGGCAGCTGCACCACCAGGAAGTGCCAGCTCCGCATGGGTGATTCACAAAAATCTGTACCACTGAAGAATCCCCACACCAGTCAACTTTCTGTTTCCTATACATTCCAGCACCCTCAAGACCATGTGCAGCTGAGGCAGGAGGGAGTGGTGACCAGAGTCTCAAGTGATGGTCTTGCGACGCTTCTCCATCCTTCAGTGGGGAAGTGTTAAGGGCCTTTTTACAGTTACCGTAGCCCTAGCTCTCAGCTGTATTATTCTGCTTACTTCATTGTCAAAGTCACATGTAGGTCACGACTCTGCTTTATGTTGGTGATGGTCATACCGTGGAGGAAGTACACCACAACAGATGCAAATGGAACATTAATATGGGAAATATTTTGACAGCTACAAAATTAAGCATGCATTTTCTATTTTTGCTAGCCATTGTACTGGTATTTATCCCCTTTCTCTTCAAGATAAAAAGTTACGTGAAAAGATTGTACACTAATGTTCATAGTTACTTCATTCATAAAAGCAAAAAATTGTAAACAACTCAAATGTCCACATAGGTATTCAAAGGGATGCACATTCATTCAATGGAATACTACTCAGCAATAAACTAATAGACAAACGAGTGAAATACACAGAGGTGTCTAAAAATATTATATAGCATAGAAGAAGATATGTGCTAAGGACCTGTTATATTTCATTTACCTGGAATTTGTAAGTAAGCAAAACTAATGTGTACTGACAGAATTTAGAACACAGGTTTCCTGCAGTAGGATTGATGCAAAGTGGCACAGAGGACTTTCTAAGGTGATAGAATTACTCTACATCTTGATTGAGATGGCAGTTTCATGCCCAAACCCCCTTGAACTGCAAACTTAAAATGTGTGTGTATTTTATTATGTGTTCAAGCTTATTAAAAACTAATATCTTTTATTAATAAAAATTACAAAACAACAGTGACAAAAATAAAGCACCAAAGACTGCTACATTGAATAGTTCTTTTTATTGAAGAAAGAAGAATTTATTACTCATCTCCAGTCAGTTATGGGGAATATAAAATAGTGAATAGCAATATCATAAAATTTAAGGAGACTGCAAGTTTCAATTCAAATACAACTATGATTAAACCTTTTCACATTAACAAATTTAAACTTCACAAAAGCAAGAGAGAGAAGCATTAACTGCCTCACTTTTATATTAAAGAAAATGGTTGTCTGAGACTTGAATGGTTTGCCTAGAGTCAAGGTAAAATGCAAGCTGGGATTCAAACCCAGTTATTCTGCACTAGATCCAAGGCTCTTCTTTCCACTGAACTGTGTCATTTCTCTTCCTCTGAATCCCCTTTAAAAATATTTTCAATACCCAAAGCTAACAATGTCCTTTCGATCACCAGGCCTTAAATTGCATTTCCTTTGATGTTATTAGATAGAAAAAAGCATTTTCAGTTGTCACTGAATTTTCTTCCAAATATCTTCCCAATCACAAGCTTTGCAGAGGTGCAGGGATCTTTATCTTCCTCTCAGGAGGTAAGGAATCTTTGAACAGTCAAATTAAATTGAATCTCACATTAGCATTTTTGTCTCCCCACCTGCATTCTGATGAGAGTAGAAATTGGCACAATATTTGTGGAGAGAAATTTGGCAATGCAGATTAAAACTCTTAAAATTTGGCATGTCCTTGGACTGAGCAATTCACCTTCTGGGAATTTATCCCAAAGAAATCACTGGGGATGTGTATGCAGATGTGTATGCTCATCACAACATTATGAGCAAGAACAAAAATGTGCAGCAAACTACTGTCTGGATTAGAGACTGTTGTTTTCCTGTCTTTTCTTCCTTACAAATAAGAATCCTGGTTTGTTAATGGCTATTAGAGCCCAGAGAAAAACCCTTACATACCCTGGCCCTCTTTTTCAGCTATTCTATGGTATTAGAAAAGTATGTGATTTCTAAGATGCCTCCTTAAAGGGAGACATTTTTCTTGGACCTTTGACCTTTTAGTTTACTGGATTGTGGAAGTGATGGCAGGTTATGAAGCTTATATTTTGGAATAGGAGACAACGCTCCATGAATGGTGGGTTAGACAAACAGAGCAGCCTGTGTTCTGAGACTGTGGGAATCAGCACATGAGCTTTGATTTTATTTTGCATGAACTAATATAAATTTCAATCCATTTTAAGTGATTACATTTGAATTTTCCTGTCACATATAACCACATTCCTAACAAATACAATGTTCCATATTAAAGAGATGGTTATGTTATGAAATGCTATGATATATGCATATGTACCTTCTAAGGTATAATCCCAAGCAACTGTTAAAATGATATCATACAGAGGATTTATTAACATGAAAAATTATTATAGGGCCAGGAGAAAAAGAATAAGTCACATTTAAAAGCACAAGCAATAAAATATTTGCAAGATCATTTTTGTTATATGCATATATGTGTGTTTGTTCATCTATATACTTCTATGTATATGCATATATATATTATTAACCTTCCTCTTTTACCCTTAGTGTATTTAATCAAAATGTTGGCAGCTGTTATGTTTGAATAGTGGAATTGTGTATATATGTGTGTATATATATTTATAGTGTATACACATATACATATATGTCTTGAATGTGATATTTTCTGTAGTTTTTACATGGGAATGTATAAGATGGAAAATATATGAAAATGAGGAATACTTTTTCCAAAATAAAGCAAGTTTAATTGTAAATCATTTTTTTTTCTTTTTGAGACAGGGTCTCCCTGTAGCCCTGGCTGTCCTGGAACTTGTGATGTAGCCCAGGCTGACCTTGATCTCATTGAGACCCACCTGGCTCTGCTTCCCAAGTCCTGGGATTAAAGACCTACATCACCGCACCTGGCTTAGTAAATCACCATTTTTTTAAAGGCCTCTACTATGCCAACAGATAAGCAAAAGGAAGAAGTTAAATACTGAGGAAGTCTCATCCTCTGCACTGTATATTCTCATAGGGTATGCTGCAGCTGAATATTTCCTTCTATTGATGTATGAATAGGTATGATTTATCTTTAATACTGCATGAAGCTGGTTATTTAGTAGATGGTGAAGATGTACCTTGTAGGTACATCTGCTTACACTGATTGTGAAGCAGAGGGACATTCTGAAGATGACATCTAGAGGTGGATGTGACAACTTATAGACTACGTTTTAGTAATCCTTTGTAATTGAGCACATAGGAAAGAAACAGTTACTGGCAGTTATTAACCCTTACAGGCCGTATTTGTGGTAACCGTTCAGTTTTGAAGACAGCAGTAAACAAACTTCACGTGGTGGTATATACTTCTGTTCTAGTTTGTTTTCTGTTACTGTGATAAAACACTGAAAAAAACAACTTCAGGAGGAAAGGGTTTATTTTACCTTATAGGTTACAGTTCATCATTGAGGGACGGCAAGGCAAAAACTTAAGGGAGGAAACTGGAGGAAACTGCTGTTGGCTTGCTCAGATGCTTTGCTTTAAAATTTTTAAAACTTTATTTTTATTTTATGTGTGTGGGTATTTTGCCTGCATGTTTCTAAGTGCACTCATGTTGTGCAATGTCCACAGAAAGCAGAAGGCATTGGATCCCCTGGAACTGAAGTTATAGACAGCTGTTATTTGCCACATGGGTGATGGGAGCTGAACCCAGGTCCTCTACAAGAGCAAGGCGGTTCTTAACAGCTGAGCCATTTCTCCAGTTTCCTCAGCTACTTCTTTACACATTCCAGGCCAACCTGCCCAGGGATGGTACTACCCACAGTGGGCTGTGTCTTCCTATAGCAATTAGCAATCAAGAAAATGCCCTACAGACACGCCCACCGATCAGTCTGATGGAGGATATCCTCAATTGAGGTTCCCTCCTTCCAGATGACTCCAATCTGTGTCAAGTTGACAAAAACCAACAGACATATCCTGAAAACCAGCACTCAGAATTTTGAGACAAGGTGTATGAAGTCAGTTTGGGTTATATAGAAAGACTCTGGCTCAAAAAGTAATGAAAACAGGGACAGGAGAGACAGCTCAGTAGTTAGGAGCACCAGCTGCTCTTACAGAGGATCCAGGTTTGGTTCTCAGCACCCACATGGTGGTAAACAACCATCTGTAACTCCATTTCCAGGGAATGGAGTTACGATGCCCTCTTCTGCCTTCTACAGGCATGGAATAACATAGATGCACTTACATACATGCAGGTAAACTACTCAAACGCATACAAAGAAAGTAATAAATAAATAGTAAATAAATAAAATGGAAGTAAAAAATCACAAAGTAGCCAGGCTTGGTGGTGCACACTTTTAATTCCAGGGCTTGGGAGGCAGAGGCAACTGGGTCTCTGTGAGTTTGAGGCCAGCCTGGTCTATATAATGAGTTCCAGGCTAGCCTGGCTATATAGTGAGACAAACAAACAAAAAAACATAAACATAAACATAGAGTAATGCCACACTGAAACGCTGAAGAATAATCCTAAAGTGATTCAAATAACATGAAATCTGTTTCAGAATTTTTATCACCATCCTCAGGGACTACTACTGCCTAGCAAATAGTTAAAGCTCATATTGATCACAGAACACTTACTATACAACAGGATGCTTTATACAAACTCCATCTCATTTATATCTTTTCCCAGACTTAAGCTTTATAATAGTTCTTTAAAGTAGTATTACCTTTGCTATTTTCTAATAAAGAACAAAACTGTGATTTAGAAAATTAGGTGAGTTGTAAAAGGTACATAGGACATGGTGGTGGTAGGATTCACAGCCAGGCCATTTGTCCATGCTGGTGACCACTGCTCTATCTAGTGTCCAGGTGGTCTCCTTGGCATCTGATCTGGATCTTGTCTAAAAGTGTCCCTTGGAAGGGGACCTTGTAGTAGTGTAGGTTTATCTAATCTAGCTTTTCCCAGTCATACTTATCAGACAATACCATGTTGAACATGACATGTTATGAATTTTGAAATCATGATGTCCTTTTCTTATGATATTAAAGAATATAACTAAGCTTGCCAAGCTTATTGTGCCACATAAGGCAGATGGCTAAATGAGGTATGTCTAATCAGAGCAGTGGGAAAGGAGTGCCCTGGCTCCTGAGGCAGCGAGAGAGTGTTTTCTCTAAGAGTTGAACTTGGAATAGCTGTTGAAGTTTCCCTCTTGAGAGGGGCAGCAGAGTGACATTTGTCTGAAATGCAGAATCTCAGGCCCTGCTGACTTGCTGATCTCAAATATCTACATTTGGACAGGAACCTCCTGTGATTTGTGGGCACATTGCTTGAGAAGCACTGTGTTAAAGAATGCACTTGTGAAGCATTTCAAAGCTTATGCGGAGGGAAAAGCACAGTGGTCAGAGGAATGGCATGAACAAAAGTACAGTGATGGGAATAACAAAGCAGATTCAGGGAAATACCACATCTGGCTGAGCTGCAACACAGACTAAGGGATGGAAGGTATGGTGTGGTGGGACGGTGGGGCTGATGTGAAAGAGCTTAGAGCTATAACTTGTACTAGAGGTAGTAGGGATAACTAAAAGTTTTTGAACAGGAAAAGATGCAATGATAACTTTTATTTAAAAGTCCTTTGAAATTTATAAAGTGATCTTTGTGACAAATTAGGAGCTTAACCTGGGGTAAGATGCATCCTTATATTTCTGACAGTTTTCACATTATCAAACAAATCCATTATTAAGAGTTGTCTAAGTTTATGAAGGTTATGAAAAAAGAATGGAGTAAGTCCTAGGGCAAATGAGAACATGAATTCAGCTCCTATTCCACAAATGGGAGTTTGATAGTTAAACTGATCTGGGAGATTTAAAAGCCATGCGGCCTAGTCCTTCATGAGTAGATGGAACAAGCAGGTGCAGTGTTGGCTGCTCTATTTTGCATGGGTCTGGCTTTCCTTGGCTCTCTCAGACTGAGAAAGGTCCCCAAATTCCTTCCCTCAGGCCTCTTGAGAGGAATCTGAGAGACAGAAGCTATTTTGTAAGCTGTCAGCTGTCATGAATAAAGCATCAGGAACAGACAAAACAGTATCAACTGCCTTCTCAGGCAACTCAGAGTTGTCAACTTGCTTACCTTGAATTAAAAGGACAAGGGAAGAAGATTTTGGAAGGGGGTGCACATCAACTCAACAGGATATTTCTTCACCTGTAGTCTGACAGCAGTGCTATGAACTAAGGAAAAGTCAACAAAGACGTTCAATGACTCGTTGAGACACAAGGACAGGAATGGATAAGTACCACGGGACACAGGATGTTTCACAGGAATGATTGCATTTATCAAGGAAGGCAAGCTAGCGAAAAGGGCAAAGTAAATAATAAAACTTTCTGCCATGGGTCTTGCTAAGTAGAATAGTTTTTCCAGTGATTGTTGACCAAGCAATTTCTCAAGAATGCTCACTTGTATTACCAGCTTTTGGGGGACTGAGACAGGAGAATCATGAATTGGAGGCCAGTTTGGACCACATAGACTGCCTCAGAAAACCAAGAACTGGAGATGTAGCTCAGTGGTAGAGTACTTGCCTTGCCTATTGTATGTAAGGTCCTGGGTTCAACCTTGAGAGAGAGAGAGAGAGAGAGAGAGAGAGAGAGAGAGAGAGAGAGAGAGGGAGAGAGAGAGAGAGAGAGAGAGAGAGAGAGAGAGAGAGAGAGAGAGAGAGAGAGAAAGAAAGAGAGAGAAGCTCTAGGATGGGAAGGCCTGTACTACTCTCAGTCAATCTTGGGCACAATTGCCCATTATACATATATATCCATGACCTACCAGTGTGTATCTCACATTTAACTTTCTCCAACACCTTGATGACAGATTAGAGCAATGAAAAAATTAAAAATTCCCCCTGGAAAAGGGAAAACTGCACATAATGGTCATTGTCCACAGCACAGGAGCATGGATTATGGTACAGGGGATGAAAGGACTCCCTGTCAGTGGTGGCAGGGATGGAAGCACAGTTCAGTACAGTGGTCTGAGGAGTCCCCTTCATCTTTTGGGGACCTGACTTCCATAAAACTAGATCCTTGGCTTTGCCTCAGTAAAGAATTTCAGGAAGAGCCAGTATGAAGCAGAGTTGGAGTTTATTAAAAGTAGAAAGAAAGGTGCTCAGGGAGAGAGTAAGGCACAGGACTCAAGAAGAGTTGAAACTGTGTCTTAGCAGAGGACATGTATACCATACTGTTGGCTTTCGAGGGCTAAGAAGCTCCCACTTTTCTGTGTTGATTAAGTTTGTTGTTTGACAATTTTATACATGTATATAGTGGATTCTGATTACTTTCTCCCCTATACCCTGTCTCATGTCCCTCTCATCTCTTTCAACCCTGCCCCCATCCCGGTCAGAAAGCGTTTCCAGATTCCTGAATTTAGTTTTGTTTTGTGACCCATTTAGTTTAATCAGAACCATTTGTGTGAGCATTGGGTTGGAAGTGTCCACTGGATCCTGGTGGGATCAACAGTGGGTACAAAACTTAAGGCAATGATTTCCATATGCCTGAATCTATCAGTAGCAAATAGTTCAGGGCAACGGGTGGGACCCCATGGAGCACTCGCCAATCCATACCTGACTGTTGGTTGGCTCAATGTTGTTCAGATCCAGTATAGATAGCCGCTGCTGCTATGAGTTTATAATTTCTAAATATTTATATTTTTGATAAGATTATAGGGTGGATCCATAAGTGTCTTGAATGGGATTACAGTCACGATCCAGTAAAATAAAGATCCACTAGGGTTGAATAAAGGGTTTAAAACTTCTTTTTACTGTAAAAGGGGTTTCTGATGAAATTCCTAGAAAACTACAGGCTTGTAGCTGAGAAGGGAGAAAGTCTGTAAGCAAGTGCTGTTAATTGTGTTGAATTCTTGATTTCCTTTTGGTGAGAGGTTTCCAGCAGACTTTTGGGTGAGGGGCTCGTCTCCATTCCTAGTCCTCGTAAGCCTCCTTGTCTTTCTATCCTGTCTCATCTTCACTTGACTCAAGCATGTTTCTTGCTTTTTTGCTTTTTTTTTTGTTTGTTTTGCACTGACTTTAATTTGATGGAGAAGGTTTTATTTTTTCTACCCTGAAAATGTGCCAACATGGCCACCACTCAGCCTGCTTGGAAGGTTTGCTTTAGTCAGAAAGTGTCTATTTTAGTGATATTATATGTTTGTCCTTTTCTACTTTCCAAATGGAGACATAATTATTGGAGACCTTTTCTTATAAATGCAGCCAAACCCTTTTAATCCTTAACTCCCTTGTCTCTGGTTTTTAAAGTCACATAATTTGAGTCCAAAATGTGAGCAACAATTTATCCACAGTTGTGCAAACACAAAACATAACAAGAAGGCAAGTCAGTTTACCAACTTACCATAGAGAGGCCCCACAGAACTCTTCCCTGAATCCCCTTGGAAGAGTACTTGTATTGGGGTCTGTTTCTAAAAATTTCTTTCCCAGTTTTGGAATTCATTAGGATTTTGTAGGAAACTAGTGACAGCATTAAACTAATTGGCTTTAATGTAATAATGGAACTCACTGTTTGACTTAAACGACAATTTTAATATGAGATTAGGAATGGTTGGATCAAAGTGCTCCATACCAGCTCTGTTTTTCTTTGCATCACGCTGATTTTACTCTCAGGAAAATACCCCAATAATGATGGTTTTAACAGTTTACATCTGCTGAGCTCAGTCATTCTCTGAATGTCTTTGATTTGGACACATGCTTCAACCTGAGTCAATCACTGTGGTTAACAGGATGGGATGCTCTGGTTTGACTAAGCTTGGGTCATGTGGCCATTCTAGAATCATCCCAGAATGATGGGGGGGGTGTGGGCTGTCATATCCTACATACATGATTGATTTGGAGATGAGATGGGTTCTCAAAGTAAGTTGGATGCTGATCAGGCAAAAACAACTAGTGTCCTGCATGCCCTGATAAGTCAGTGTTGAAACTGACCCAAGAACTCAATCTTGTTGCATATGGCTGGGTCAATATTATAATTTCACTTATGTAAATGTCTCATATTATATCCTAGTTCCAGATACTAAACTTGTGATTCCTCAGTAGGTTTTGTTGTTTTGAATTCAGATGATATTATGTGGTATTTTATAGAAATGGTAACTGCACAAATATTAAGGTGGTAGGCAGTACATTAGACACCGGGTTATACATTTGATGAAATTATGGTTCATACTCTGTAAAGATTCAGGATTGGGGTAAGAGATATGCTCTAATAAATCACAGCATGATAGACAAATGCCTATCATGAAGGCACAGTTGCCTCTTGAGATCTCACAGGGTGCTGAACTCTGAGCTCTTAATTCTTCCCATGTTTTCTTACTGAAACTCCAGAGCAATCCCTTAGGGTAGGCATTCTTTCTGGAAGACATTGAAGGCTGGAGATGAAGTCCTCTGCCTTTGACCATTTGGCCAGTGAGCATCAGCAACCTTGGGAATCCTATCAAGGGACATTGTTTTCCTTAGTAACTGGGAATATTGGGAATGCATGGCCATTCTTTGAGTCTTTAGAATAATTTACACGTTTCACCTTCCCCCTGCCCTAGAGCTTATCTGTCATGACATTTTACTGATTGCTCCGTAGCAGTGTTCTTCAGATTCCCATCGCATATGTCTTGCTACTCACTGTTCAAACCATTAACTTCTTGTACCCAGGTTGCAGGGGCACCTTACCTGAGCTTCCTGTCTCTGTTTAATATGATCTGCTACCAGGAGAGTTTTGAGGCAGACAGAAGCTGTAGATCACACAAATACTGTCTAGATAATTCATCTGATAAATATTTATTCATTGTACTGGATTCTGGCTTAAAGCCTCAAACAAAACATGATCCTCATTAAGGATTTCATCAATGTTCATAGAAGACAATAACACACATTATTTATCTGGATATACACCAACAATTCCTTGCTTCAGACCTTGGTGTTTCTTCATTATTACCTTAGATCCACTCATAGTTTAAACTCATCAGTGTCTTTCTCAGCTAGGCCACATGTTCAGACCTGCCCAGCATATTACTCACCTTGAGCCTTCCTTTCATTTCAACTAACTGCCTACCTATCAGTCCTTCTTAAAAGGTTTTGTGGCTGCCTGCTCTAAATCCTGTTCACCTAACACCCAAGTTGACTCCATGCCTGGCAATTTCACTTGCCTACACTCTTATTCTGCAAACTTCATGACCCTTTTCATTTGTAATTGATACAACTTTATGTCATTTGGCACTTGTGACTATCTCTGAATTTTGATGGTGATGCTAAATATTTCCTTTTCACAAGACTGTGTACTTTGTTCTATCATCATTGTAATCGAATGGTTGTTGGTAAAGGGCCTGAAAGTGTTCTCATTAGATTGGACATGAGCTTTTGCACAGGGTGGGAATAAAGGTCCCTGTTAAGAGAAAACTAGACAAGGATTAAAGTAAGCACACTGAAGCCTTGCTTCTAAGTCTTCATTATTTTATTTTTCCCTTGCTTTGCTTTCAGCATACTGGATGAAAGACTTATTCTCTACTGGATGAAGAACCAAAATTTGACCTTTTAGCCAATGAAGGTCAAGTCCAAAGTCAACTTTGCCAGTTCACCTGAATTTGAGGCATCATTAAACCAAAACAGTAATTTTTTTCATTTATTCATTGATTTAATTTCCTTCATGTAGAGGTATTAATAATGTGAGTAGTATAAAATTACTAGTTTTATGTAGCATTTGAAGATTACATGGTTTTGATAAAATCCTATTAGCATGATGAGAAACTTTTTTCTATGTGAAAATTACACCTTCAAATGCTTATTTACATTAAGGAGAGCTTGTGATTAGTGTTGACGTTCTCCAGTGCCTTCCTGTGATTTTTCTTGGGTTCAAGCACTTAAGTAGTTCATAAAATATGATTTGCTTCTTTACTGTGTATAGATGATATTTTGGATGACTTTGGGATGAATTGTTTTCTCTGAAAAGACTATCAAAAACACTATATAACGCTTATAACTTTTCTTATAAATAACTACACAGTCGAGACCCAATAACAAGTTAGCTCTGTAGTTGAGCAGCAGGGATGTGAGCTTGTGTTGCTTCTTGTGAGGCAACTCTAGACTATTACTCTATTTGGGGGGCTCATACTACTGAAGACTGACTTTAGTTTTTTCAAGTTATGGTTTTCAAAACAATTTTTTTTTCTTGAAAAATATTGGATTGACTTGTTTTCTTTCAAGGAGATTTAATAGCTTCAACTTCTAGAACTTCCTCTTTGAAGAAAGCAACATTACATTTGATAACACTTTGCTCATTCAACTACAGAATGTTTGTTTTGAGAAATGAAAATGGGCCTCAGGATAGGACACTGAGAGATTTGTTCTAAATTACACTGAAACTGTTCTGGCTTAGGGAAGTATGAGTGCAGAGTCCTGTCAAAGCAGATGTTATTATGACATACAGGCAGAACACGCCAGCCAACTTTTCACACTGGGAATTTCCATGGCTTAATTTCTCCAAGTGTTTATTACTAATTTTAGTAATTGGAGAGAAGAATTATGCAAAGACACACAGTGTTGTGAATTAGGAAGATAACCTTTTCTATGTGGTTTTGCTGCAGGTTACTTTAGAATATACACAATATGTTGTATGTGTAACAAGACAGGCTGATGTTTTTGAATCAGCAAGATAGAACGTATTTTATTTAAACAATGGAAAGGTAGATCTTGTGTCACAGGTGTTACTTCTTGATATCTTAGGGACCAATAGCATCTGTGATTGTTTTGTTTAGGAACAAAGGTGAACACTATAGGATGTTCTCTAAACCCTCCCTTCTTTAAAGCAAACTGAGCAAGAGGAGCAAGCTGCTGCTTTATTTCTCTTTCTTCTTCCCATGGTGGTGGTACCCTTGACTCTGATGTTTGTTTTGCTTCATGTTTGACTCCAACAGACATCAAAATGTATTTTACATACCTATAGTTTGGCAATATGCTGGAAATGGGAACACAAGAAACATAAAACAAATTTCTGCCACAGTGCTTTTAATATTAAGAGAGATTTTTATCTAACAGAGCCTGCAGAATGGAACACGAGTGGGCCAGCAGCAGCTCAGGGCTGTAAATACAACTTCCTGATGACACATCCCTTGGGGGACAGAGCATACAGTTTCTATATTATTCAGTTTATCATTCTATTGGCATAGAACCGATTTTTTGCCTCAGAAAATGTCTCCTTCCTGAATTCTCAGCTGTCCTTCATTCATAAAACAGTGGTTTAAAAAGGTAATTGTTTACAACAAAACAACGATAATACTAATAACAGATCCTTAACAGTAAAGCATATTCCTTCCCAGCAACTGTCTCCTTGATACCAAACAGCTGGAGGAAAAATGGGGGAAAATGCAATCAGGCATTTAAACACCATTGCTGGATGTTTCCAAACATAAGTGTCCAGATGTTTAGCATTGTGGAAGTAATAGGTTTGATTACTTGCCTTTTTCATATTTCATCTGGCTCTTTTCATGTTCTGTGGACAGAGTCTTCAACTATTCATTTTCTGTATCTTAAAAGGCTTTTCTGGTGCTGAATGGCAATAGCAATGCTGCAGACTAGTAGGGGCTAAGTCTAGCAGGGGCTGTGTAAGAAAAGGAAGGAAAAGAGTCTCAGACTGTGGTTAAATGGGTCCCTCTCCTGGCTAATGTACATGGAAGCAAGTATTTTGAAAAGCAGCTGAAGCAGTTTCAGTTTTCAGTTACAGGATATGTAAGAGTAAAGATGTGAGTGGAAGGGCCAAGATCCTCTTATCTTCCCTGAGATCCAGAGGCTAACTAGAAATGTCCATGGGCTTTTAGTTCTAAGAAAGAAAACTAATATGTCATTGAAGACACTGGCTCAAAAAAAACGTGCACTCACTAATTCTGAAGTACAACTGATTCCTTTTCAAGAGGCCACCTCATTAAGCACAATTAAACGTCTAGAAGAAATGAAATGAATTTTTTAAAAATTATATTTTATTTATTTTTATTTTTTATGTGTATGCATGTATTGCCTGCATGTAGGTAAGTGTACCCGTGTCGTGCAATGCCCACGGAGGATAGAAGAAGCTGTTGGATCCCCTGGAACTGGAGTTGCGGACAGTTGTTAGCTGCCATGTGCATGCTGGGATTCGAAGCCTGGTCTTCTGCAAGAACAGCCAGTGTTCTTAACTGCTGAGCCATCTCTCCAGCCCCCAAAATGAATTTTTTTAAAGGATCTCAGAGTACTCTACCCAAACCATCTCACGCTTCCTACTGTCATTCTCTGATATCAGTTACTGGTACTTAACATGAGAGTCATTGCCAGAATGCTCCACTAAACTAAAATGCCTGAAAATTAATGATCTCATCAGAGATGGCTTGGATTCAGAATTGGATTTACAGGTTTTGGTGCTGAAATAAATGCCATTTCCTTTCTAGGAGTGAAAGAAAAAAATAGTCATTTACTGACATGTCCCTGCAAAAATCAATAATGTTACAGATCATGGAGGAGCCAAGAAAGGCTTAGGCATATGAATAACTCAGTCTGCTCACTGAATCAAGATGACTAGTTAAAGAGCACTCTCTATCGCATGAGGAACAATGTCATCATTAACATGTGGGACTGTTTAGCATTTAGAGCACTTCACACATAAAGAAACTCAACACAAGACTATTTATTATGCTTTAGACAGATAGTTTAATGTGTCCCTAGCCTTCAGCCTATCAGACCATCCATGGTTTTCTTCAGCCAAGGGCTTTTTAAAAATAATTGGTCAACAACAATTTTCTAAGAAGACTGACTGCAGTTTATTTCCCCCAAGTCTTTTTCTTACCTTTAGCTACCCTTTACAGTGGTTGACAAACTTCTCTGACACTGATTCCTCACAAAAGTAATTACTGACATGAAAGGAGATGGAGAGGCTAAGATTTTATTAGTAATGGTTCCTTTGCAATAGAAAAACCATTCAGAAATGATTATTTTGGAAAACAATTCTTTTCTGATTAGACATTTCCTCACTCTGGAAAACTATAGCTCTAGAGCCTTCAAGACAGGACATGATAATACAACATGAATGGATAACTGTAGGTAGTAAAAGGTGTATTGCACTGAGCACAGATGCTTATTTCAAATGGTAAAGTGCAAGGGCAGCTGTGCCTCTGAGGAAAAGAAGGTCCTTAGGTAGAATAAAGAGGCTGCAGATCCCCTGATCTTACTATCAGTGTGAGAACTGCACACACTGGGAAAGCAAGCATGGTGCTTGCATGGTGCAAACTTCTGCAGACGTTTTAATCACTCCCTGCACTATCCTGGACACTGTTCAGTTCTCCAGGCCTTTGTGTGACTTAAAGGCCCAGAGATTCTGAGGATTGGCCCAAACAGATACTTGCATATTTTGTCTTTATACCCTGCCCCCCACCACCCAGTGATGTTCTGAAGAGGTATGTTTAAGCCTGGGGCAGGGAAAAGTGATTATACCAGCAGAGAACATGTAGTGATGAGTTGCACTCAACAGGGCATATATCTCCTGGACTTGAAAGCTCTGGACATCTGAGTGAAGAGCCTGCAATGAACTCTTTGAGGAACAGAGATGTTTTGCTAGAGGCTCAAATTTTCTGGTGACATTTTCAAGGAGTTGGACTGGAATCCATGGGAGTTCTGTAGCTGGTGTTCTGGTCAGTGTTTTGCATCAAAACTGTCAATTTTCTCATCTATGAGAGGGGAGCTCCTGGCACAGTCATCTGCGCTCTGACCATGTCCTGTTTAATTCCAGCACAGTGGCAATTCAGTTCTACCTGATAATGCAATTCAATAGCTCTCTGCTCTAGGTGTGAGGACAGCGGGTAGCTGATTGTCTGTGCCACTGGCTTGGATCAGAAGTGTCTGTGGGGCCAGGAACCATAGTGCATTCTGGCTTCCATGTAGTCAGGTTCTGTATGTGGAGGTAGAAGTGAGGGGTCTAACAGACTGCCTGCTTTCCCCCGGACCCAGAACCTTAGAGGTCTCAGAGAGCAATCTCGAAGCCATGTGCACCCCCCTGGATGTGCCAGTGAAAGTCAATGGACTTTCACAGATTATGAGCCTGGCAGAGCCCCCAAATCCCCTTCCACATGGAGCTATAGACGTCCACGGATAGCACCTCGTGCTTGGGTCTGGTACTGCTTACAGGAATTAGATCTCAAGATCCAGGCTATCTACATCCTGGAGCTGGTGGCCCAGGATAGTGGTCACCTTCCCAGTTCTCCCATGGTAACCATCAGTATGTTAGTACTGGATGCCAATGACCACAGCTTGGTCTTCCAACAGGCTGCCTAGGCTGAGGACGAATTGACTGAAGATGCACGGTGGGATCTGTTGCTGACCTGGGTCCCAACTGGGACGTGGTGTTCACCTTTGGAGCCAGCACCCCACCAGAAGCCGGCCACCTCTTCCAGTTCAATTCATGCTCTGGCTGCCAGCACCAGGACCTACAAGCTGGATATTCGGGTTCAAGACTGCAGCCTGGGGCCCTGGACTGACACCTACAAGGTCATTGTGAGCATTTGAGAACTCAGTTAGCAATACTCTCATCGTCCCACTGATATCCCCAAGTGCTCCAGCCCTTTCCAGCCACCCTCGCTGCTCTCTAGGCGGTAGACACGACCCTGTCAGAAAGGCCTGCCCTTGACACTGGAGGTCTGAGTTACCTCGCTTGTGCTGGAGGAAGCCGCGAGGGAGCGCCTAGTGGCGCTGGTCAGCACCTTGTACAGGAGCTCGGGTGCAGACAGGCAGGTGCTCTGCGCCCTCTACCTGCGACGAGGACAACGTGCTGCTCTGCAAGAAGTCAGTGAGAACAATTGTCTGGCGCCTCCCTGGCCACAAAGGCTGCTTGGGACCCAAACCTGGGTCGCAACCGCCAGATCACCTACGGAAGCCAAGGTGGCCAGCGACAGTGACTTGTGGCCACTTAAGTCTGGGTGGACCAAGTCACTGGGGACCTGCTCACTCGACCGTGCTTTGACTTGGAAGAAGTTGTAAGAAATGCAGCCTGGGCTGGAGGTACCCTATGGGGAATTTCCTCCATCCCCTTCTCTCTGGTCTGTAGTGCGGTTGCAGGTGCAGGACCAATACGCCATACGCCCCTTCTGGTTGTCCTGCTGCCCTTCCATGGCTCAGCGCAGCTGCCTCCTCCCCTGGGCACGCCTTTGAACTGCCCATTGGCCAGTCAGAAGTCCCTGATGCAGAAAAGGGCTCCAGTGCTCAGCTGCTCTCACCCTCCTCTGTGCTGAAGGCTGTTCCCTGATGCTGGCTCAGCACTCGCCTATGGGTGAGCTATCCTTGCTGCGCCAGCCTAGCCATGCAGCCCGCTGGTGCACTGATGGCAGTCATCTTGCTGGACAGAAGCCAGTGTACTCTGCCACACTGCTTCAAGTGCCCGTGGACCTGGCGCCACCTGGCGGGAAAGTGGTGCTGGTCTCGGCGTTGCTACCAACCGGGGAGGTGAAGGCTGGGACACACAGAGCGGGAAAGTAACCTGAATTTTTAGTCTGGGAAGGTGCCTTGATAGCTGAGGCCGTCTGCTAGTGGCCATCATCGCTGTAACTTGTTCCTGACAAAGTGAGGCCAGGACACAGAGGAAGGAGTTTGGCCTAAGCCCAGATGAGATAAGGAGTGGCCATCTTTGACCAAAGTCACAGCGATTCTTTTTGAAGTCATGGCCACTTTTTGTTTCCTCAGAGCTCCAGGAAGTGGAGTCTGTGGGATATTTTTTTAAAGTATGCGGACAATTGACAGCCTTTGTGTCCCTCTCTTCTGGAAAGGACCAGGATCCTTACCATCCACTGACCTCACTTTCTCTCACCTCTCAGCATCCTCATTAACATTTAATAGATTTTCATGCCAGGAGGTCTAATTAAAATTCCATGTGTTTTGGACTTCAAATGGCTAGCTGGCGATGGAATGGGGGGAGGAAATGCTCCTCAGATAATGACGGAAGGCCTGATGTTCAGGTGGGGCCAAGTCTGCCTCTCCTGTGCCTTTGCCCATAGTAACTCCTCTGGGTCTAGTTTTAACACAGTACTCCCTCAGGGCCAGCTCCAGATAGAGCACTCATGATGAGGGAAGCAGAGCCTGTACTTTCACTCTCCATATCTAAGGGTAAAATATTAGTAACAGCTGCTTGGCTCTTTCTAAACAGAGTTCAGTCTCAGCTCCTTTCCATTCCCTATCCCTTTGCAGAGAGGATAAATCTGCAGCAAGCTTAAGGTAATTTCAGAATTTATCATTATATCTAAGCAATATGTTTGACATTCTGTACATATTTTATGGGTAGCAAAGTAATTCTTTTCGCTTCCAGGACACATCTAAATTCAGATGAATTTAACGTGAAGGACCAGTGGAGGAGACTGAACTGAAGGACAGCACTTCTGATATCAGTAGAGAGGCTTCAGAAAAGTATCCTATCAAATGACTGCAAATAAGTTCAAACCTATGTCTTTGAACCCCTTGTTTTCAAAGCCATCATTATACTCATATGTCTGACAGAATGAAAAAAATAAAGTCACCCTAACAATAGGACAGAAGAGAGTGTTCCTTTTGAGACTGCTTTAACAAGATGCCCTGGGTTGAGCAGCTTAAATGACAAACACCTCATAGAGGTGAATTTCATATAGTAAGGATTTTATTGGCTGGGAACATATGAATACATGGCTTTGTTTTACTTCACTTTGAAGAATGCTGTACCACCAGAACTTCATACTGTCAGCCTATCTGCTGTGCTGTTTTGTGGTTTTGTCTCCTGTAAATACATTGACATAGTCAAGTTTCTGTCATAATATATGGTTCGGGGGGGGGGAGCAGGCATAGTGGACTATGAGGATATTTGTGTTAGTTTTCAGGAAAGTGAGGTCAGATCTTCAGTCAGAGAAGAAACTCTATTCAAAGATAAATCTGAATGAAAAATTTTGTTGATTCAAGTGCATCTTCAGTATAAATGAGCCATTTTTCTAACGTGTGTTTAGTTCCTTCCACTTTTAAAAAAACGGCAGAGCTGGTGAGATGACTCAGCTGTTAAGAACACTTGTTCTTTCAGAGGACCTGGGTTTGATTCCCAGCAGCCACATGGAAGCTAACAATGAGATCTGAAACCCTCTTCCGGTCTCCACGGACACTGCACGACATGGGTGTGCTTACATACATGCAGGCAAAACATTCATACACATACAAATAAAAATAATAAAAAAATTGAAGTGACATGCAAAAGCATCTGCATCCTAAATACCTTCTTCTGAATATTTTTTGGTTTGTTGATATCCTTCCCAAAATATGTCAGTTGGAGTTGAACAACTATAGAACCAGTCCTCTTTGGAGCTCCAAGGTTGTGTACTCAATGGCCATCTGGGTGACTGGTGGAAATGTTTGAAACTAAGCTCTTGCTTTCCATTCACCAAATCTAGCCCTCTGGGTCTCGGTAAAAGACATCTCTAGTCACTTAGTTCTTGCTCTGGCTAAAATCTTTGGTATGATTCTCCCACACATCCAGCAGGGAACCCCTATGAGCTCAATTCCTAGATACATCCTCAGTCACTTCACTTCCCACCACCTTCAACCCTACTGCTGTTTCCCAGGCACCATCACCTCCTGCTTGGACAACTGCATTAGTTCCAAACTGGCCTCTCTATTTCCATGCCTGCCCTTCTGCACACTATTCTTTGTGGAAGGACTGTCCTTGATCTTCTTACTTTATATACCAGATCCTGAATCTAACCATCTTTTTGTTTAAAATGAAATATAAAATTTTGCTGTGGAGTCCCAGATGCTATTGCTGTATGATAAGGGAGCCTAGAATGTAGTGGCTTAAAACAGTCATTTGGTTATGTTCATAGGCCATTTTGGACAAGGCACCACAGAGATGGCATGTTTCTACTCCAGAGTGTTTTTAAGTCCTGGGTTTTAGACATCTCCTTTTGCTACATGTCTGTATGTGAGGCAGAATGACTCAAAATCTTGGAAAGCTGACCTGAAAACTAGTCAACATTCCAGCACGGGTGGTGGCAGGGCTCACAAGGTTCCACATCTAGTTGAGGAACTATAAGTAGTCAACAGCTTCTGAGGGAGGGAGAGTCCGTTTTCCTCAGGGATGAGCCCCTGATAGGTTGTCCATGCCCACATGGCCTACACCATGTGCATATGGGCGACCTTAACTGAACTCAGTAGGACACACACACACACACACACACACACACACACACACACACGATTTGAAAAACAGCACATGAATTTGAGAGAAGGATGTGGAAGTGGGGTGTGGGAGGAAATGGATGGAAGGGTGGCCATGATAAAAATTCATGAAGGAAGGAAGGCACCATCTCACTTTACATGTGACTTGGCTTCATTATGACATGGCAGCTCAGGCTGCACAAAAGAACAAGTCATACAACAAGACAAAAGTCCCACTTTCCTTAATAACTCACATTCTGAAATTATAGTAATTGCTATTATTCTACTTGTCCAACCACTCCCACATGCAACCCGCGTTTGAAGGGAAAGTACAAAAAGCCGATCTCTGCACTGAAAATTTTCAAAGATTTTCTGGGCCACCTTTATAAACTATCCACACATAATAGAAGCATCCTATATTATCCGGTCCCTAAATGTTTCACTTACCTGACTTCTTACAACTCTTCTCTCCCTGGATAATGTAGATAATTTTATTGGCTTTCTTGTTGCCTATTGAATATACCAAATACATCTTCATCACAGACCTTGTAATCTTGCTGCTTTCTTAGTAAGCTTATCCATATTGTTTACTTTCTGCTGTCTTTCGGGCTTTTGCTTAAATGTCCTTCCACTCAAGAGGTCTCCGAAATGTAGGATCCCTCTCCTCCCTTTCAGTCTTGATTCTTCTCACTCTGAATTATTTCCCTTTATAGAATATATACACACCCTGTATCATATATATATATATATAAATATATATATGCAGTTGACTCTGAACACAAGCCATGCCCACTTTGCACCGCATATGTTTATCATGCAAGGAAACACCAATAAAGTCTACCTGAGACCTCTTAACTCAGATTCAAGACTATTGTATATTATGAACTGTAGAGTTTTTACTATAGATATAGAGCTTTCTGCTTTATGGAAAAATAATCAATTATGGAAAACAAAGACTTTTAATATCTTCCTACCATAATTCTTCAGCACGTAGGTATCAAATGCACGCAACTTTGGATTATATTGTTAGAATGTTTGATTTTAAAAATTGCTGTTTGAGTTGCTGACTTGAGTTTCACAAATATAAAATCATTAAATAAATTTTGGTTTAGGATTAAGACAGGATTTCCAACAGTTTCTGAAATGGCCCTAAGCATACTTTTGCCGTCTGTGTACTGTGTATTTATATGAAGTTGCATTCTCAGCACTGACAATCATAAAGTCAAAATACTGATCAATTTTGAAAAATGTTGAAGATGTTCCGTCTGGAGTCACTGGGTCACATGCATCCCAGGACAGCTATGAACGCAGCCCAAGACATTTTAGATCACAGTGCCATGTCACAGTTAAATGTGCAAAAAATATTTAATTCTTTATGCAAGAATAACCACATTCATCTTATTAGTATGCAAATTTACCCTCATCTCCCGTAAATGGTAAAAATATGTATATCAAAACGCTTTTAAAATGAAGTAATTATCAGTAAATGTTTGATTTTGTATACCTATTTTATATACTTACATAATAAGAGTCATGTAAAAAAAATGTCTTGGGGCTGGGTGTGGTGGCACACTCCTTTAGTCCCAGCACTTGGAAGGCAGAGGCAGGCGGAGTCTCTGTGAATTCAAAGCCAGCCTAGTCTATGTAGTGAGTTCCAGGCCATCTGGGGCTGTAGGGAGACCCTGTATCAAAAAGACCACATACACACCAAAAAATGTCTTGGTGGGGGACAGTGTCATGAGTAGAAAACTTAAGAAGCCCTGCCCTAACCAGCACATCTACTGCAACCTGTGAAACTGTTCTTTATGATCACGATTGCATCTTAGAGTAGTATGAAATTACTATTGATGCTTTGTGGAAGCTCCACTGTACTCCTTTGCTTTTTGAGGATGGATTTTATAATGAATTTATCATTCTGGGTCACTTATGTTTAACTAGCCTTTTCAAAATATCAAATTACCAGAACTCATACTGTTTATCTGCTATGTAGGGAAGTGCCAGCTTATTTTTGTCTTTACTCAGGCTCTTCTTCCTAACATAAGAAGCAGACCCTCTGGGTCCATCATAGCTCAAATGCTGCAATGGAAGACAATAATTTTTATCAAGAGCAGGCACTCAGACCAAGAGGAAGTTGTTTCTTGGTAATAGCAATCACATTACCTCTGGCTCATATTTTTAAAATAATCTTTTATTTATTTAATAAACATTTACATAGAACTCTTGGTATGACATGAACTATTTTAGGGTTTGCAAATATTAACTCACTTAATACACACAAAAATGCTATTAGATAGGTACTATCATTGAATCCCATTTGCATAGCACAGGGCTATTGGAGTCTGTTGGTCAATGATCCCCAGCTGTGAGGGGGAAAATCCGAGTTCCGATTTGGAACTATGTTCTAGAGTTTATGCTTTTAACACTCTGTTGTAGCTAGTTTCAACAGATTTTGAACACATTTTATGAGTCTTTTAAAGATGTAGGAACAGTTTATATTCCTGAGGATGTTTCTATCTTTGAACTTGAATGTGATGCTCTGATTCATAGTTCTGTTTATGTTCCAACCCTTTGCTGCACCTTTATAAAACTTTCAGTGGTATTATTGAAGGAATGACATAGAGTTGATGACAAGACACTTGAATTAAAAGCTGATAGCTTCACAATAAGTCTAGTGAAGGTATTTTAGAATCATTTTTGCATTTCTTCTTAGATAACATTGAATGCATTAACAAATACACTGCTGATCATCTTTTGTGTGTGTGCTGGGGATTGAATGTAGGGCCTCAGAGAAATTTCATCTCTGATTGCAATTTGACTCATTCTATTTAGCTCTCACTAAAGCTCTGTCAAAGATTCCAGCAAATAATCTAATTGACTTTCTTGAGTTTGATTTCTACTTCATTTCCTCAGAACGCCAGCAGGTGGAGGTGCAAAACATTGGCAGAAAAGCTTAGGAAGAAAAAGCAAACAGCTAGAAAATCAGTCCTTCAGGTATTGAATGCTGTTTGCATCTTTAAGCACATTGTTATTTAGCAATTTTAACTTTTCTCTTTTTGAGGTTTTAAACTATTCTGTTTTATTTACAAGTCACCTCAGACCATTCATAAAGAAAATATCTAAGAATTCTGAAAGATTAAACCAGCAAACCACCAATCTTCATGCCATGTTACATCTTGAAAATACTTACAGGACTTAACTTTCTTTAAAGACCCTATTTTCCTCACATTTCCAAGCTGAGAAATATGCATTTCCAGCCAGGGTCTTCAGAACCAAGCAATGTTATTTTCATGTCTGTTCATCTCAAAGCGAAGAGCTGCCAAGAGTATATAACAGAGCTTACAGCTGCGGGGCAGCAGGGCTACTTTCCCTTTTCTGGGTGTAATGAATTAAATTACCCTCCAGTGGGCAGATCACCTTGACATTCTGCAGAAACTGCCACTTCATCCTCATATAGCCTGTTATATCTTGGGAATTTATACATTTATGCCTTTTGTGTTTCTTTTAAGTATTTTATAAGCTCAATTACATACATGAGAAGCCTGCTTTTGACATATTTCTCCTTAAATTGTATCAAGTCTGTGACAGACTGCATGATAACGTTATATAATCCAGGGTGTTTCATCAAAGAGTCTTAAAAGTGGTCATGATTGCCATGAATGCAGATGAACATATGTTTTATACTATAGTACCATTTTGTGAGTGTAAATAAAATATTCAGTCCAACTGTTTACTTTTGAATGTGTATGAAATTTTATTTCAGAATAATTTCAGGCTGTATTAAAAGCAAAACCTTCATCAGAATAATGAAACTAGTACATGGGGGAAAGCTGTGGACAGGCAACATTGAAGGGGTACCTGAAACTACCTCTCTAGCCTGTCATCCGAGAGGTTGCTGAATGTTTAATGGGTGTAGAACTGTTAGATTTCAGCAGTGGGTGAAAATACAATGGGGGTAGCTAGCGATGTGTTGCTCCTTGGCACTAAGCCTGTTCTCAGCATCTCAGTCAGAGGCTGGGGCTACAGGATCAGGGGTGGAAAGCACTAGAAAGGTCTAATGGCATCTGCCATTCAGGTTAGAGGTCCTAGCAGGATTCCTCTCTTGCTGGAGGACAGGAGAAATGTGGGACAGGAAAGTAAGGGCAAAAGGAAGAATTGGGTTCCGAATGCAATGACTTGGGGGTCTATGCGCCTCATCCATGTCTAACCAGATGCATGGGTTGTAAGCACAGGCATAGGATGGCAGCTTCTAAATTGTACCTTGGCTTTTGTAAAATTTGCTCAGACTGTGGGATGAATTCAGTCTGTAAGTGCGGTTTGTTAATATTACCAACTGGAAGAGTCTGGTGTTGTTGAGGTTTCACAGGTAAGAACTGTGTTGCCCCTACAGTAACTACTAGCTCCACATTTAAGTTTAAATGGCTACTTTAACAGAACTAAAATGTAATGGGAAATTGTTTTTTTGGTCACAGTAATTATATTTTCATTTCTCACTAGCCTCACAATGCTAGTGAGTCTGGATTAGACATAGCAGTGCTGAAACATCTCCAACAATATTAAAAGTTCTAATGGAAAGCATTGATCTGGAAGAGGCCAGAGGACCAACTCCATGAGCTTAGGCTTGGGGGAGCCAGTGGACTGCTGTCCTCACTCAGCATGTACACATGGAAGATTGTGTGTCCTCTACTGTGAGGATCAGTTTTGTCAGTTTGACTGCATTGAGAAATGCCTAGGAGATTCATAAAGCACAATTATGGGTATGTCTATGAGGGCATTTCCAGAGACTGTCAATGTGAGACAGCAACTAAGGGGAAAGACTCACCTTGGACATGGGTGGCTTCATCTAAGAGCCTGGGGTTCTAGATAGAATAAAAGAAAAAATGACAGCCAGCTAGGGCTTGCAAACTCAGTTCTTCTTGTGCTAGTGTGTTTGTTGCTACTGCCATTGCCTGTGGACATCTGACTCCACCTTCTTCAGTCTTCCAGTGTGAACTCACACCAGCAACTCCCTGGGGAGCTTCTAGATCTGATTAGGATGGGATTGCATAATTGGTCCCCTTTATTCTGAGGCTTCCAGCCATCTGAACAACTATTGGGTTGTCTAGCATTCCTCAGTGCAGATGACCATTGTTGGACTCTACAGCCTCCAGTCATTAAAGATAGATATATGCATATATTGCATTAGTTTTGTTCCTCTAGATAACAATGACTAAAACTTTCATATTTACCTGGTCCATGATAGCCTATCTTTTATCGGTTCAGGTATGTCAAAATAGATTGACACATTCTATTATTTACCATAAAAATCTTTGAAGATTTTCTAATAATTTTCAGTAGTGCAAAGTTTTCTGTAGGCTTGAGTCCTTCACTGTGGATTCTAGCACCTTAAATTTATAATCTTCATAATCAGCGCAATAACCTTGGAAATTCTGTAGCAATACTCAAGGTGAAGACTGCTCTTTTCAAAAATATTTATTTATTTATTTATTTATTTATTTATTTACTTAATTTTGGTCCTTTTGAGACAAGGTCTCCCTGTAGCTGCAGCTGGTTTGGATTTGCTAATGGCAACCAGGCTGGCCTCGAACTCACAAAGATCCACCTGCCTCTGCCTCCTGAGTGCTGGGATTAAAGGCATATGCCACCACGCCTGGCTTATTTATTTATTTTTATGTGTATGTGTGTTTTACCTGCATGTATGCAAATGTACCTGTGTGGTACAATGCCCTTGGAGCCCAGAAGAAAGTGCCAGAACTCCTGGAACCAGAGTTATGGATGGTTGTTAGCTGCTTGGAACCAAACCCAGGTCCTCTGTAAGATTCACCAGTGCTCTTAACTGCTGACCCATCTCTTCAGCCCCAAACCTAACTACAATCTTTAAAAAAAAAATCAGGAGTTTTCAAGACTAGTGATTGATCTTTTAGCTGTAATTCAAGCAAGAACTTGGTTAAGTGCTTTGAACTCCATTGGTCATTGAACTGACATAGAAAATTACTACAGTATAAATTGATCTCTAGGTTCCAAGCTGTCTTCAGAGATGATTGCAATGTGCCAACTGTCATCTTTCCAGATTGAGTGGTCTAAGCTCCACATTAATGGCAGCAAATGTGAATGCACTTTGTACTAGCTAAATAATAAATTAAAAGTAAAAGAGACATCTGTCTTTTGGGTCACATCTAATAATATTTGAAAATCATTAGAATATAGTCACCACAGGATAGCTCAATGGTATAATGCTTGCTCGCCTCACATGTGTGAGGCTCTGAATTCCCCAACATCACAAAAGAGAATATATCTAGCCCTTCATACTAATGGGGAATTAGTCCCAGGATATTCCATGGATACTAAAATTTACAAATACTCAAGTCCCTTGAATGAAATGGTGTACTATTTAGATAGACTTATCACATCCTCTCACACATTTTAAGGTTTATCTAGATAATTTATAATATCTAATACAATGATGTGTAAATTGCTATTAAAAGACATTGTTTAGGGAATAATGAAAAAAAAAAAGTCTGCTTGTTCATTTTTCCCCTGAATATTTTCTACTTGTGGCTGGTTGAATTCATGGATGCTGAACCCATAGATACAGAGGCCTGACTGTGATTATTATGTAAATGAATTCTGTGGAAAATACTTTTTAGAAGTCAAGACTCTAATACTTTCCTTCAAATTTATAAACATAAAATTGAATATATTTGCTTTTCTTAAAACCCGGTTCACCTACTTGTGATATTAGCTTCTGCCTTAATTATGATTCTGGGAACAATTTATAACTCCCAAATCCTGACTGTTTATGACCACAGCCTCAGAGAGAAAGAACAGCAGGCAATATTTAACAATATTTTACTATGCATAAGGATCCCAGCTAAAAGCATCACATGAAATTATTGTATTTATACTTCATGACCATTCTAGGAGGTAGTTATATTATTATCCCTATTTATAGAGGAGGAAACAGATTTAGAGACAGTAATTTGTTTGAAGCCACATGGTAATTGATGGAACTTAGAGCTTTGAAAGTTGTGGGACAATGGTAAAATGCATGGCTTTTAGGTTTACAGCCGGATGAAATTTTGTCTATACATGCTCAATTAACCACTGCCCAGATGGAGGTCTAGAACAGTCCCAGCTGCCTACAGAGCTCTTTCCAAGGTACCTACAGGTACCTTCCCAAGCAATACCTCTTCTAAAAATAATTTCTATGCAGAATATTAATTGGTACGATCATTATGGAAAATTATGTGGGGTTCCTCAACTAATTAGAGATAGAAATTACCACATAATCCAAGAACCTCACTATTGGACATCAATTCAAAGGAAATGAAATCAGTATCTTGAAACCAGATAGTCACTGCAGTGCTACTCACAAAAGCCAAGATAGGGATCAACCACATATCTGTCAACAGATGAGTGGATAAGGAAATTATGATATGTATGCTTATGAAATGCCTTTGTCATTACCATATCCACAGTGTCCCAGTTAGCTTCTCTATTGCTGTGATAAAGTACTGACCAAAAACAACTTGGGGAGAAAAGGAAAGGGTTTTTTTTTTTTGGCTTAAAAGTTCACAGCCCTTTGTCAAGGGAAGCCAAGGCAGAAACTCAGGGCAGGAACCTTGAGGTAGAACTGTAGAACAGCCCATGAAGAAATGCTGTTTACCAGCTTGTTCCTCTGGCCCACATTCAACTTGCTTTCTTTTACAACTCAAGACCAGGTGGTGCCCAGGGGTGACACTACCCACAGTGGGCTAGGCCTTCCCACATCATTCGATAATGAAGAAAATGCCTCATAGATATGTACATAGGCTAATCTGATGGGAAATTCCCCAATTGATATTTCTTCTTCCCAGATGTGTCAAATTGACAACTGAAGCTATCCAGGACACAAAGACAGATGTACACATTAATACATGTATATATCATTCAGCTTCCTCAAAAACTAAGGCAAACCTTACTGTTTATAGCATGGATAAAACTAGATAATATTATGCCAAGTAAATAAGCCAGACACAGAAACAACAGCATGATTTTACTCACAATGTTCAATTTAATAAAAAATAAATTCAAAGAGGCAGAAGGTAAATGGTGGTTCTAGGTGAAGGGTAGGAGGAATAGGAAGATGATGGTCAAAGGGTTTGAAGCTTCTTTATGTAGGGAAAGTAAATTCTAGAGATCTAATGGGCAACAGGAAGGACTATGGAGCTAATAATATGGCTCCGTACACCTGAAATCAGCTGAGAGGACACCTTAAGTGTTGTCACTACCAAAAAGCTAGTGATGCGGCCTTAGCTCAGCTGTAGTGATTACTTCACCATATGTGCATATTAAAACATCATTTTGTGTACCTTACCTATATACATTGAAATTCAAAATTTTTAAGAGGATACCACTGTTCAAACATCTTTCAATATTTATTACTCTTTCCTATACTTGAAATTCATATGAAATTGTGCAGTGATTTCTGGTGACTCAAAATTGTGCACTGTGTACACATGCCGTGTTTGCCTTTCTTACTACTGGGTAGTGCTTCACTGTATGAATTTGCTACAATTTATTTATACCTACTCTAGTTGATGGATATATGGTGATTTCCAGTTTCTGTATTTTGTGGATGATGCGTGAGTCTACACATGCTTTGGTTGACATAAACACCGATTTCTCTTGGACATGTGTGTATTTAGGAGTAGAATTGTTAGGTCAGGGAGCAGTAGATCTAGGATTTGAATCCTGAATTTTCTGACTCTGCTACTATCAGTTGTGCAATATCTACTATATCAATAATAATTCATAAAAACTGAGAGCTCTGCATGAGCCATCTAAGTAGTAACAGCAGGGGAAGTTTTACACTTGTTCAACAAATGAGAGAGCAATTTAAATGATGACCAAACAGCTGATCCTTCACAATGTATGTGGAACATTTAGTAGTCTCTCTTTGAAAGAACAACAAAAATAACTCCCCATCTTTGACAGACTTGTTTTACTCATTGAAATGTATACAGTAAGAGGAAGGTTAGCAATTGATTATTCATTTGCTTGTACGCTGCAATTAGCTAAGGAAGAAACAAATCAATTTAAAACCAATCTCCATAGTCTACCCATGCACAGAAATTGATTGCAAACTTGAATTTGCTGAATAAAAAGCGAAGCTAGCTAATCTCAATTTGTATTTCATAGAGTAAATGTCAGCTATTGATTCCTATAACTTACTACTGGTGAGGCAATATGTCTGTCATTCTTTGAGGTGGCAGAGCACAGCCACTGTTCGGTTTAATTAGGTGTGGGCTAGTGGTTTCACTTGCCTGAGGAAGATGAAATATTTAGTGCTAGTGGAAGGAAAAGCTTCAGCCAGCTGCTTCTTCTACCACCTTCTTTCAGACTCTTAACTCATCTTAATTTAATGCTCATTGATTCTTATTGTTGGATGTTGTACAGAACAGCCCTTTTGTAATGGGATGTTGGAAGATTGGGCTAAAACTCACTTTACAGGCCAATTCAATTCTTTCAAGCTTTCTTGAACTCTTGACAATGCAGCATTACATGTGAGGAGAATGATTTGACCTGTGTGATACAGAACAGGTTTCCATAGTGAGCCTGGTTTTCTCAAGTAGTGATCCATGTTGCCTTTGTCACAGGACTTGTAAGCTGTTTGACAACCCGCCATGCCCTTTGCCCTGGTACAACATGGAATGTGCAACACTGTGCTATGTCTAAACAGTAGTGTTTATGTAAAAAGTGGCCCAGAGTGACAGAGAAAATAATGTCTTCTTTCTCAAAAGAAATATCACAATTTCTTTGTTGTTTTTTTTCTCTCCTAAATAAATCGAGAAGTGTAGGACTTCATTAGGAATTTATGATGGCTTACTGAGGTAGTACATATAAATACTTAGAGCAATGCCTTGTATATAGTAACCATTTAATAAATATTTTCTTTTATTGATATCACAAAATATTTCATTTTCCCTTGTTTAAATATAGTTTCTTATTCCAAATATGATTAATTTTTAATTTGTAGTTTTTCCCCAGTATAGTTATTTTTATCATTTTGTTGATCATTATTATAATTTTAAAAATTAAACTTAGTTTTTCTATTATTAAAAGATTTGGAACCTCATTTAATTTTATGTCTTATAGAGTTTATAATGAGTTAAAGATTATATAAGCATAATAATTCATCTGTAAACCTAAAAATGTACAGCCAATTTTGAAAGAGATGTACCCTAGCTCAGAAAAATGTTATTGAATAGGTTAATGCTGTTGTAATGAAATGCTTCTTCTAATTTAAAAAAAAAAAAAAAAAAGAACAGAAAAAAAAAAAAAAGATTTTCTTTGCTTGGCGTTGTGGTTCACACCTTTAATCCCAGCACTCAGGAGGCAGAGGCAGCCATATCTTTGTGAGGTTGAGCCCAGCCTGGTCTACATAGTGAGTCCCAGGCCAGCTGGGTCTATAGGGAGACGCCATCTCAAAAACCAAACAAAAAAGATTTTTCTGACAGGACATATTCTCTGTTGAGCATGACTACCACACCCCCTTTTTCCTCCCTCTCCATTTGTCCCGCCTCCCTCTCCTGTTAATCCCCTTTGTTACCCAGACAATTTCTCTGCTATTTTCATTTATATACTTTCATTATTTTATACAAAATCTAGGGACCATGACTGAGAGAAAGCATATGATATCTTCTTCCCAAAACTGGCTTAATTTGCTTAATACAGTTGTTTCCAGATGTGTCCATTTTCCTGCAAGTAATACAACTTCATCTTAAGGACTAAAACGTAGCTATTGAGCATATGTATCACATTTTCTTACCCATTCCTCTATTGATGGGCACAAAGGTTGGTCCCATAACTTAGCTGTTGTGAATAGTGCTTCAATGAACACTAATGTGCAAGTACTTTTGTGATGTGTTGAGTCCTTCAGGTAAATACACAGGCATTGTATAACTGGGTCATCTATTGTAGTTTTTTCAAACTAACTTCTCAGACAGGTGAGTAAAGATGACCTAGTACATTCTTAGGGATCAGAAAATGGCCTGAAACCTGTAGTATAGTCTAGGCTGGCCTCTTGATTTTCCTACCTCAGCTTCCTGTGTGCTGGGTTTACAGGTGTGCACCACCTGGATAAAGAAAAGCAGTCTATAGTAGCAGCATCTTTTATAAAGGTTCTTGTAGAATTGAATCAGTTGGTTACTTTGTCTGTTTGTATTTCAAGCCATCAGGGATCTTGACAGTAGGGCATTCACATAGAAAGATCATTATTCAGTAATATAAATATTACCCATTCTTTAGTTCAAGAATCATATCATAATTTCACAAAACATGCCACCTTGTCTTAACGTGCCTCATCACTTAATACTCCATTTAAATAAATCCACTGGCACCTAATCCTCTCTGTAGATATGGGTCAGGAGGTTGTGGCAACACCTTCAGGAAGCATGAGCTAACTAAATAGCAAAGGATCTACCTCACACCCAGGGCATTATAACTGGGCACATGATGAATAGGGAAGCATTAGTAAATAATAGGAGAGTCTTCCAGAAAAGTCTCAACCTGAAAGATATTTTCTGTCTAACTTGGAGCCAAGAAAACCTAGAGAACTTCCCTACTTAAGATCCAGAAGGGATTACAGACATTTATAAATGTTTTCATAGTCACCTGGTACCTTCCTGCTCCAGTCTCACTGGTCTAGTTCCTCTATATGGAGCAGTCAACATAGGCAGAAAGTTCAATCTCTGATCCCAAGAATCAGGAGCACTTCCCAGATACCCTGAGACCAGAGTCTTAGAGAGACGGGCTCCTGGAATGAACTGATTACCTGCTCCACTGAGTCCATGTCCCCAGACAGTCTTCTTCCTTCTGCTTATTATTTCATTTTCTACATAGGTTCATCTTGAGGGACAAGCTGGGCTTTATGTCTAAAAGCGTACATCCTGTACCTGTGCCAATTAGAGTGCTTACTGTAAATTTATTGAATTATGATTTTTATTTTATATACCATGAGGTTTGATTGATTTGATTATGCTTTTCAGAGAAGGATCTATCTCATTCTGTTGAATAATCGGGGTTCTGAGTCTGCATTTCTGAGAGTTGAACCATATACTGTAGCCATCTGACAAAGACATCAATGTATATATCCAAGGCATCCTAGGGGATGGTTTTCTTGTTCTTCCTCAGACAGCATCCACTTTGGTCCTTGCATTGGACTAGTGAGAGCATGTAATGTTCTTTCTTGATTAAATGCCCACATCATAATGGTGGAGTGATAACTAATGCAGTATAGATCTTCATGTGGATGTGAAAAGCAGGTATCATTATATTTATTCTGCATATGAGAAAACTGAGGTTAAATTACAACCTGAAGTCCCGGAACTGGTGGAATTTCAATCCCAGGTCATATATTCTGGTTTTAACTCATGTGCAACCTTACCTGATGGCCTTTCCTTCAGCTTCTTAGTTCTACATTTTATTATGTCTATAGGTCTAGGAATCCAAGCACTTAAAATGTCATTTTGGCAGCTCCTTTGTTTATGTCACCAGAGGTAAATGAACTGTTGGAGTGCATATTCACACACTGGGAGCTGTAATCTGTTCTCTGACTTAGCATCCCCCATCCTTTGGTTGGCTCCTGATAGGCAGGATGGGTCCTACATGAAGGGAAGCAATTCTCCTGGTTGGTGGCATTTCCTTTGAGGCATGCCACTGTTCAGGGCCCTGTTGAGATTTTGATTTAAAAAGACAGATGTTGTGCAGCTTCTGTTAATATTCTTTTTCTCTTGTAGCAAAATGTGGGCTTGCAAGTTTCTCAAGGGAATTTAATTTTCCATGACTGTTGGCAAATTCAATTTTGAGTTTTACATAAAACACTAGAAAACAGTGGCCCGGTCAGGGGTTATGCTTCTAATTCAATGATATTTTTGATGTTAATTTAACTCTTTTGAAACCTATTTCCCCTTTCTGGAATCTTTGCGCCACCAACTTTCTAAAATAAAATCACTTTTTAAAACTACCAAGTGTGTAAAATGGTTAACTTCCCTTTGTTCTCTTCCTGCTTATGCTGATGCCATTTGACTTGACTTTATAATGCTTGCTAAAGGAAGAAAACATGATCTGAAGCCAAGCAACTACAAAAATTTGTTCTGAAAATGCTCAGTACACAAAAACCTAGGTAAGACAACACATTATACACCCGAATAGCTCTGTACACCTCCAGTAATACTGTGTGTGTGTGTGTGTGTGCGCGCGCACCTTCATATCCTAGCCTTTATCTTACTCTAGTTCAGCATAAATGTAATTTATGTTAATTGATTCTACAATGTTGTGGATTATCAGACCGTTCTTTCTTCTCTGTTTTTCCTTCCCTCCCTCCCTCCCTCTTGAATATTGCTGATGTTTTCTACTCATTAGTGCTTTTCTAGTGTTGAGAATGCTAAAGGTATGAGAACACTAAAAGCAAACACACAGCTCTGATTTGTGATTTGACCAATGAAGTGTGTTAGAAAAGTACTTAATTAAATCAAGCAACCAGTTCTGAGTAGGGCACTCCAGTTTCTACCATTTCTCTAGACATCCAATACACTGGGCTAGGGTAGAGATGTTCTGCATTTCTGCCATTGACATGAGCTTCCTCCTGAAAGTCTATCATTTAATTCCTGGGATCCCTCATAATCACATAGATAATATCATCCAACCAATTGCCCACATTCTTTCAGAAAGATCAATATAAAATATGTATAATGATTGAGCTACATGTCCAGGACTGTGAATTCAAAAAGCTTAAGGACTTGTTCACTGTAAGAGTCATATTTATATACTTCATTTTACTATGAAAATACAGAAAACTTAAAGAATCGAGTTTTATGGCATGTTTTTTTTTTTCAAAGAACAGTTATCTTAAAGCACATCAAAGAAGGGACTTAACTTTCAGAAAGATTAATAGACTGGGGGTTAGTAAACTTACTTACTTAGATTTTTTTTGTGAGAAAAAGGTCATAATGGGCGTGATCCACCAGACTTTATACTTGTCCAGGGGCTTATGAACCCTCTTTTTGGAGTTTCCCTTCTTGTTAGGCAAATGTTTTACCCAGAGAGGAAGGAGACAGCTGAGTCTGGGGGCAGACGGAGGCTCAGCTGTGTGTCAAAAGGATATTTTCTGTAACCACCTGTTTTCTGCATGGTGAGCTCCATCATACAGTAGTCCACAGCTGGCTTGAAGGAGGATGGATTTCTCACTGTCTTCTCACCCAGACTTTGGTAGGGACTGGGCCAGTGTGGTCTAGGAATTGAATGTTCATTGTCCTCTTATTTTACTTGTTCATTCATTTCCCTTTTCTCTTTGTACTTAAGATCAGATAGTTGGGGGCTGTCCCAAAGTCTCTTCTGTATGCAGTCAGTGCAAAGTGAAAGCAGATCAACCTTGACCTTCTTATGCTTCCAGTGACTGAGGTCCTTATCGTGGATTATAGCCACTCTTACTTTTAGTGTATTGTTATGTGTAAAGAAAACCATAAACAAAGAAACATATATATATATAAATATTTCTGGAAAATTGGATATGATTAATTTTAATATTTCCATTTCTGCTTTCAGGGGGTTGGCTGATGGATATGCAGACCATGTGTTCTTCAGGGTAGCCTAGAAGGTATTTGTAGATCAAGTTAACACACCATGGATCTATACACCTAGGATGGACTGTCTCCAAGGACTTACTTTTACTGAACTAGGGTTTGGACTTATGTCAGAGGACCAACATGTAGGGAGTAGTAAAACAGGAAAACATGAAATTCACTTATATTTATCTGAAGGATCTTTTAAAATGTTTTGATTTATCTATTTTTATTTTATGTGTATGTGTATGTGCATGTTTGTAAATGCACCACATGCATGCAATGCCTTCAGAGGCCAGAAGTGGGCATTGGATCCCCTGGAGCTAGAGGTAATGACAGTTGTTAGCTGCCATGTGGATACTGAAAACTGAACCCAGATCCTCTGCAACAGCAGCCAGTGCTCTTAACTGCTGAGCTGTCTCTCCAACCCCATCCTAAAAACCTTCTTGCTTATATTCTCTTTGTAATGCTTCTTTATTTGAAAAATTAAAATAATTGATTATTTGAAAAATTAAAATAATTGATTACAGAAAGCATATATCATAAACATTAGCATCTTAACCATTTTAAATTAAAAAATAATTTGTTGTTACTCTGTGGTGTGTGTGTGTGTGTGTGTGTGCGCGCGTGTGCATGTGTACCAGGCATGTGCATGGAGTCAGTTCTTTCCTTCTACTGTGGGTTGAACTCAGATCGTCAAGCTTGCAAGGCAAGTGCTTTTACCCACTGAGAATCATTTCAACAGCCTCCATCTTAACCATTTTAAGTGTACAGTTCAATAGTGCAAAGTATATTCCAATAGTTATGCTCTATTAATGCTCATTTATTAAGATCTACTTTGTATGAGCCTAACACACCAGTTTTACCCATCAGTGGCTTCATCTGTTTTCCTTTTTGAATTTTCAGTATTTATGAATCCATGTAGTAGCATTACATCATATACACAACATAATTTAAAAATTTATCTTGAAAACTTTAGCTTAAGAATATTAATTTATATTTACGTAATTGCTGTTTCATATACTAAATATTCTATTTGCCATTTGTTTTCTTTATTCATTCCTTCTTTCCTTTGAACTAGTTTTAAATTTATCACTATTCCATTTCTCCTTTATTTTTTATTAGAGATCATTTTATTTTTCTTATTCTTCTTTTAGTTATTAGCCTAGAGACAGTATATGTGGTAGATGTATAAGAACCTATTATGATTTGGAATTTTTATCACTTTTTGGAACATGTAATAATGTAGAAGACTTTGTGTAGACTCCTTGTAGATCTTCTGTATTACTCTCAAGCATTCTAATTTTACGTATCCTTTAAACTTCATAAAGAACAGTGGGTCCAGTGGATGGATCCACACTGAAGGACATTTGGGGATCAGCATTCATTAAATTGGGCTTGGAGAAGTGGGGAGAGGTGGGGAGAGGTGGGGAGAAAGAGAGTGAATCTAAATATCATCAAACTATATTGTATGAAAATCTCAAAAATTCAATTAGAAATGCAAAAAGAATGTATATGGAATAAAGAATTTGACATGGGGGAAAAGAGTACCCACTGATTTATAAGGTCACCACTCATTTAGTTCAGTCCACCCATTTATCTTCAGTTACTTTTAATGTTTTTCTGATTTCTAATTAATGATTAATTATTCTGAAAACATCTTCATTTCTTCTTTATTTTAAAATAAAATTTTGAGGGGCTAAAAAGATGGTTTAGCAGTCTAGAGCAGTGACTGCTTTTGTAGTGAACTCCTGTTTGGTTCTTAGTACCTATACAGTGACTAACTCTAGTTCCAGGGAATCTGATAACCTCTTCTAGCCCCCACAAGCAATTCATGATGCAGGTGCACTCACATACATGCAGGAAAAACATTAATACACATAAAAGAAAAATAAGTTGAAAAATGTAAAACTCAAAAAAAGTGGAAATTTTGTTGACAATATGCATAAGACCTCAGTATTGAAATGATGAAGTGGGTAAGAAGCCTCAAACTTCTGAGGAACTGAAAACCCATAGCTACTGGGAGAGGGACAGTCATTTTTCTTTAAGGTTGTGACACTATTTAGGTTAACTGGCTCCAGTGGATGGACACATACTGAAGGGCATTTGGACACACATCTGACTTGATAGACCTTAATATATATATAACAGATTACATGAGAGCAGATGAGGGGTGTGGTAGTTTGAATGAGAATGTCCTCAATAGACTCCAAGCAGGAGTCTCGATAGACTCCATGCAGTTTCAATAAACTACAGCAGGAAAGACAGTAGATGGACATTCCTCCATCTCCAAAAAGCGGGAAATCACCAAGAAGAAAGGAGTGTTGGGTTCCAATCAAGTTGAAAACCTATCTGGAAAAGTCCATTAAATCTTAAAGCTGTAGAATAATCCTATTTGGTTTAAGGCTTTGCCTTCAAGGCCTATGGGGTAGCACTGTTACCTCCATGGTTTCAGGTCTCAGTCCTATCCCAGACTCTAAGTAACATTTTTCACCTCCAAACATTGATTACTAGCAGCCTGGTCACTGAATGAAGGGAGGACACAACCTTGCCTCTGAAGCCTATGTGCTCTGGGCTGAAATTCCCTTCAGGGATATTCATCCTTTTTCATAAGGGATAACCATATTCCTAGCTGAATAGCTTTGTTGTTCCTTCCTGTAGAATCTCAGAGTTCTGGCAGCCTTCCTGAAGTTTCTTCCATCTCTGCCTCTTTCAATCTAGGCTGGCTATGTTTCTCTTGATATAATCCTATTTTCATTCCCGGTTCCTGTTGACATGGCCAAGAGGATACACGGACAACCTCTTTGGAGTGATTGTTCGGTCATATCCTTGTTATTTTCTACAGAACATGTATCATAATCTTTTGTAGTATGGACAGATAATGAGTTTTCTGAAATTCCTCAAGTTCTATTCTTTTGTTTTTGCTTAGCAATTCATTCTATATATGTATCCTCTCTTGCATTTTACTGTATGCAAAAAGGAGAAATCAGGTCATACTTTCAGTGCTTAGCTTAAAAGTCTCTTCAGATAATGTGCAATTTTATTGCTCAGCAATTTTTATATTCTACAAAACACTGGCAAACAATTCAGTCAAATTCTTTGCCTCTTTAACAAGAATTACCTTCTTCTACTGTCTAATATCAAGCCTTCATTTCTTCTGAGATATTGATAGAAATCACATTTAATGCTCCCCTTCTTACCAAAATGTCTCCAAAATACTGCAGCCTATGGCCATTACCAGGATCCAAAGCCACTTACTTATGCATTTTTAGATATTTATTTTAGAAGCATTTCACTTTACAATACCAAGATTCCTATTAGTATTAAAACAAAATACTCCAGAACCAGCATACCGAACAACAGAAACACGTGTTGTTGCACAGCTATGATGGGTAGAAGTCCAAGACCACCATACCTGGGTTGTGGTCTCCTGAGCTTCCTATCCTTGGTTTGCCAAGGCTACCTTCTCACTGTCTTCACACAGCCTTTGCTCTATATGCCCCTGTCTCTGCTGCCTCTATTTTCTTAGATGGAAGTCAATACTATTGGATTAGTGTACTATTCTGAAGACAACATTTGGTCTTAGTTTACTTTTTTCTTTATTGAGACAGGATTTCATGTAGCCTAGGCTGGCCTCCAAATCACTATGTAGCCAAGGAGACCTTGAACTTTTGATTATCTTCCCTCTACTCCAGAGTGCTGGGATCATGAATGTAGCTACCATAGCCTGTGTATATAATACTGGAGATCAAAACCAGGATTTTGGGCATGATAGACAAATAATCTACCAGTTGATCTATATTCCTGGTCCTTTAATTACTTCTTCAAATACTTTGTCAAATATAGTAACTTAGGGGTTTAAGACTTCACCATATGAATTTTGAGAGGACACACTCAGTACATAATATGGTTCAAGTTGTACTTTTCCCTCATGTGGACGTCTAACAGATCTATACTATAAATCAGAAAGATAAAGCTGTTTCTGCTAAACTACAGTTTTGTCATAGCTATTAATCTGCTGGCCATGTATCCTACATCTGTTTCTGAGTCTCTATTCTGTCCCATAGGTCAGTTTGTCTATCACAGCATCATTACCATGCTGAGTCAATAATCAGTAATAATAAGGCTCAATGGTACGATAGACTAAGTTCTCAGCTTTGTTCTTTTAGCTTACTCTATTGGTTTGTTTATTATAGGGCTGGGGATTGAACCGAAAGCCTAGTACATACTAGGTAACTACTTTATCACTGAGCTACGTCTCTAGTCCTTATCTGTTTAATTTTGATTCTTTTCATTTTCATAAGAATATCCACTTAATTTTGTAAAAATATTGGCATTTTAATTTTGATAGCATTATATCTATAGGTATTGATCAGTATTAAATGTCTCTTATCTGTATAGAGGCCTTGAACATATTTATGTAGACGTAATTTGAGGAATTTGTTATTTTTTTTAAAAATTATTTATTTAATAATCATATAATTAGAAGAGGCATTTCATTAAAACAGCATTGACATATTCAATAACAATTTTCTGAGCTACATTTGAAAATTTCATTTTGGTCATAAATTTCTGTTTGACACTTGGTATGGTCACAACACAGTTATGAGTTGTATTATAATCTCATGTCACACAGCTTTTTATCATTAATTTTTAAAACTTATTTATTTAATAACTACATAATTAGAAGAAGCATTTCATTACAACAGCATCGACATATTAAATAACAATTTCCAGAGCTAAGATGCATCACTTTCAAAATTGGCTGTAAATTTTTAGGTTTACAGTTGAATTAATATAGTTATACAATATTGTACTCCAAATTTGTTATTTTTGATGCTAATGCAAACTACCTTTCTACATTTTTCCACTTTTCTATGAGGTTTTCTTTTACATACAGATTTTAGGTTGGGAGGTTCTTTCTTTCAGCATTGAAGACACTATTTCATTATCTTTTCCTGTCCTTATTTTAGTTTTGAAAAGGCAGTGACAGCCCTGTTACGGTTCCTTTGAAGGTGATGTGCTATATTTTCTTGGGCTGCTCTTCATTTTTCTCTTTATCTTTGCTTTTCAGTAGTTTTACCATGTTAGTCTCCAGAGATGTCCACCTTGTGATTTATACTTCTTAGTGTTTATGTCCTTATCATGTCTCCCCTGTGGTCCTGCATAGCCATATAGTTCACTTTTGAACAATAAAATCCCCCAGCTTGGACATTGAGTGACTTCTGATGCACAGGTATAACCTTACTGCTTACCTGGCTTTCCAAAACTTATTTTTAATCATATTTATCCCCAACTCCTCCCCTAAACTCCTCCCAGATTCACCCCTACTTCCCTATGCTTCTAACATCATGCCTTCTTTTACTTAAATTTGAAGCCTATATGCTCCAATCTGTCCATATACACCCAGGTGTGGGGCCATTCACTGGAGTGTAGTCAACCTACCAGGAGTCACACCATTAATGAAAACTGACTCTCCCTCCCCCAGAAGCCATCAACTGTCCATAAATTCTCAGGAGTGAAGGCTCATGAACCCCTTCCCACTCTATGTTAGAATATTGATGGGCTCGATCTTGTAGAGGGCTTGTGCAGACGACCATAGCTGCTGTGAGTTCATGAATGCAGTACTCCTGTCATGTCCAGAAGATACTGCTTTGATCTGGTTTTCCTTGACCTCTCACCCTTAAAATCTTTTTGCCCCTCTCTTCTGAAATGGTCCCTTAGCCGTGGGGAAGGTGTGTGAACTAGATGTCTCATTTGTGGATGAATACTCCAGAATCACCTATTTTCTATACTTTGACCAATCGTGACTTTGTTCATTAACTACTATGCAATGCACCAAGAAACTTCTCTGATGACATCTGAGAACTGCACTAAACTATAGGTAGAGAGATATAAATTCAGAGGACAGTTTGATATTGTGTCCATTTAGCAAAATAATAGCAGTAGGTACACTACTGGGGCCTGTGAGCTCTCCAACTATGGGTTCATGGCCAGATTTCCAGTACTAGGCATGTGTTTCTACTGTGGAGGGGGCCTTAAATCCAATTAGAAAGCAGTTGGATATCCCCTTAACATTCATGAATTATTGCACTCCTGGGCATATCTTGACATGCCAGTCAGTATTGCAGCTTGCAAGGTTCACAGCTGGGTAAGTGTACTGATGGCTTTTTACCCCAGCAGCCTACATAACATCTCTTAATATTATGAGAGCTAGTCAGCGAGGAGGAAGATTCCTGGTCAGTATTGATTTGATTTCTGCATGACCTGCTGCTGGAAGTACAAATTGGTACAACCACTGTGGAATCAGTGTGGCAGTTCCTCCAAAAACTAGAAATAGTTCTACCATATGACCTAACTATACCACTGCTGGGCATACACCCAAAGGATTCTATTTCTTACCTCAGAGACAGGGCATGGGGACATCAGGTGATAAATGGATAATGAAAATGTGGTATGTACACAATGGAATTTTATTCTGCTGTGAAGAAAAATGAAATTATGAAATTTTGAGGTTGAGGATGGAGCTGTAAACCATTGCACTGGGTGAGGTATTCCAGACCAGAAAGACACATTCTCACATATATGTGGATCTTAGACATCATCGAATCTTTAGATTTGTGTGTTTAATTTTGAGTACCTGTAGAATCCAGGAAACTAGAAAGGGACTGTTGTGGGGGAGATCTTAAGGGAAAGGGGATAGTAGAACATGGGTGATATGAAGGGGAAAGAGGTGCAATGGGGAGGGAATTTTAAGTGGGAGAGGGATGGGAGGGTAGGGAAGAGGAGGGGCAGGGAGGGATAACATCTAAGGGTGTTTGAAAAGCCATATGGACACCTACTATTTTATAATTCTCTCTCTATCTCTCTATATATATATATACATATATATGAATTTAATTGGAGCTACCCTACACAGGGAATTATGCTCATTACAGAAGCCAAAGTTTGCTGGTGGTGTCCTGGAGACTCCCAAAACAATATAGGCCATTGCAATTGCTCTTGGTTGCCCACAGTAACTTGAGCTTATTGCTGAAAACACCACACACATTAGTCACACTCTCTTGAAAAACTCCCCTGGGATGCTGACTGATAAGAAGAGCAATGGCTCTGTGACTACTGTGTCAGAAAAGAATCAAGCCATGCAGAACAGTTCTGTAAGCTCTGAGATGTTATTATGAAGGGAGAGGAGATGAGGAGGAGAGCAAGAGAGAGAAGGAGACAGGGAAGGATGGAGGAAGGGAAAGAGACAAGAAATGCTTCTTAAAGGCTTGCCTACCCCCAGTGACCCACTTCCTCCAGCTAGGCCTCATCTCCTTAGGGTCCTCAGCTAGGAACTCACCAATCAGTTCCTTGCTGAGGTTAGTGTACTCATAACCCAGTTGCCTCTCAATAATGCCTTCAGCTGGGGATTGACACTTCAACACATGAGCCTTTGAAGGGGGGAACTTCATATCCATAATAACATGTGCCCTAAAATATTGTATGAGAGAGAATGAGAATAAGAGACATATTTTCTAATTTAAGTAGAAATTAGAACACAGGGAGGCACAAAAGCTTACTAAGTGTAAGAATAAACCTATTTGAGTCCCATCTTAACATAATGCAAAGGCTGTTGATGTAACCCTTAATTCCAGGACAAAGATTATATGACTGGTGCATTTGGAAGAGACAGCAATACCTAAGGGTGTGCCTCATAGGTGCTTTCAGTTCAAATGGTATTTCTTTCCTAAGAATCTTAGGGGTGTCTCAGCACATGACAAATCAGCTTGCTTCAGAGAGGTTTCTGAGTGAAGTTTTTGTGTGATGGAGTGAGTCCACTACTGTTCCTAAGAAACACAAGAACTATTGACCAAAAATACCATAAGTTTGGACCCAAAGGGACAGAGACAGTTCAAAATGGAAAGAGACCTTCAGGTCTCTGATCACTTACGGGCAAGAATCAGACCGAGACCACTACTGAGAACTCCAGATATGGACTGTTTCTTATGGTAAAGAAAGTTTGACATCAACAACCAGGAGGGATATGACATTTAGAGGGTAGAAATCACATTATAGAAAGTGACTCATAGAATTGAGCCCTCATGAAGAACTGGTGACATGAACGGCTGGATTTCAGAATTATTTGGATCAGTGTCTGTCACGTTATTCCTGTCCCCATATGTCCCCAACTCACATTTAAGCTCCACCCTCTTGAATGGCAATGTCTGTTGCATTTCAATGTACTGGTTACCATTGTACTTGAGTTGGGGCAGGTGGCACATAATTGTTTGTATCACCAGTTCACAGTCTTCAGACTAAAAAGAATTACCCTCCAAGGGGATTGCACCAGAGGAATTGCATTAAGCATGCCTTGTCTCCACAGGGATGATTTGAATGCTGCTGCATGCTAGCTTCATGTGAGAAATTAAGAATCTGCAAAGATTTTAGGGAGATCATAGCATGAAATGTTGGTTCACTTCCCTGTAGTTCTCTTTTGTCCAGAATCTTGTGTCTGACACATTTTCTTTTGATGCTAGAAACAGATGTTTTTTTTAAATGATTTATCAGTTTTATAATTGCTCTTAGCAGGAACATTGATTTAATACAACATATTCCCTCACAACTCAAGAAATCCCAGTCTTGGTTTTGAGAGCACTGTTCACTTACAAAACACAGTACTATGTTTTAAAGGAGTTGAAGAATTTCCCTCTAGTCTCAGTACCAGGAAGAGTGCTTCTACCCAGCCAGGACATTTTCTCTCAGATTAGATAAGATGACTATGTGATTGAGTATGTTTTCTACATAGTGACATTTCTCAGTTACTATATATTTTTCTAATCTTGTAATATGGTTGTGTATAAGTTAACACAGAGATTTGGAAGTCAATAGAAACTTAGAAATTTTAGAGATCTCTTCTTACATGTTCATCAATATGTCAAAATTGAAATTTCCATAGTCATAAGAAATTTTGCAGCAAAAATGATGACGACATTGGTCATGTCCTTGGATGTAAGAGCTCTACTAAAATGTAAACTATTTGTCCACGATTTTCCAGGCATAAGTTTCTTCTTCAAAGGCCTTAAAATTCACTAATGGTGGGGAAAATGATGTTTGACTCTCAAGGATGAACACCGCTGACAGAAGAGAAGTTTATACCCTGCTAGTATTCTGCTGCTTCTGGTTTTGACAACCAGGCTGTGAAATAAATCTAGGAAGCCACAGTATAACTTGGATGGGAACAAGGTAGTGTTTAATTCAATCTTTTTCCTAATGAATAGAGTCCTAAGCATAGAAGCTTATAGAGCATGTTCATTAAAAAGTACAGTTTAAGGCCAGACAGATGGCCTAGTGGGTAAAGACACCTGCTGCCAAGCCTGACAACCTGGGTTTGATCCCTGGAACCCACATGATGGAAGGAGAGAAGTTGTCCTGAATTCCACATGTATGTGGTGCATGTGCCCCCCACCCACACAAATAAATAAAAGTTAAAAATTTAAAATATAATATATAGCTAGCTGTAGTGCTGCACATCTACAGTCCCAGCAGTCAGGAGACTGGGGCAGGAGGATCTTGAATCCAAGGTCAGGCTCTGGGCTATGTACCAGTCTGAAATGCATAGAAGACACTATCTCAAAAATCAAAGCAAAATCTAATGCCTGTAATCTGTGTGTGATAAATGTAAACTACACATGCTACCAGTAGTCCTCATGGCTCCTCCCATCTTTTTCCCTCCCCATTTCCATTCTGATCTTATATCATTCTGTTGTTTGAGTCAGAAACCACAGATTTTCTATTGTTTAGTAATAGACAGGGACAATAAGATATTTAATGACTATGGAGCATGGCTGCCAATCAGTCTAACAGCTACCTGACCATTTAGAATTGCATCTGACCCAGGAGAAAGGTTGCTTAGTCAATCAGCAAAGGGGCAGCCAGAAGCAGAAATCTGGGCTGTGCCTGTACCTAGTAGCTGAATGCTAACTCTGCTCCCTGCCATTTTTTTCTTTAATCAGAGAGAAGAAGTAAGGCTGTAAGAAGCCCCAACTCAATTCTCCACTCCCATCATATACTGCCTACTAGATCCCATCATTAAAGAATAGGCTGCTTTTATTCTTTTCTAGAGGGTTTTAGTTTTTGTTGGTTTTTTTCTTTTCCTGCTTCAAGATGTTCAAAACAGAAGCTGCCGTAAGTGAAGAGCTGTCTTAGTGCAATTTATTTCCTTTCAAGTTTAAAGAGAATTTAGAAAGAAAACATTTCACTTTATCACACTCTTTGGTTTTCCTGAAAGAAGTTTCCAGAGTAATGAAATGGCTGGTTGTTGCTGAGTAAGAGGAAGAGAAGCAATGAGATAATTAGATTTTTTTAAATCATCTAAATTGAAGCAAAGTACATGTATGCATTAATGGACAGTTTGTTAGGCAAAAAAGTACACCCTTCACAATGGAGAAAAGTAAATTTCATTTAATGATATAAGCTTCTTGAGGAAAGTTTAAAATATTGAAAGGAGGAAAAAATACATTAAATTGTATTATGCATGTTAGCGAGGGCTGGGTGGTGAGGAGGGAGTGGGAGTAGTAAAATTTGGCAAAGAATTATGATTTTTCTGGTTAGGAGGAAAATTAGATGCCACCAAATCCTGCCCCTTTTATTTTTCTTGGAGAAAAGAGATCTGGAGAGGTCAGTGGCTTGCTCATGGCCACAGTCTAGTTATTTACTGACAAAATGAGGAAAACCTAGTCCTTGAGTCAATTGTTTTGTTTTGTTTTAGATTTTGTGTACATAGCAGCCAAATAACTGATTGATTCACAATTAGGAAAATAAAACATACTGGGGAGCATTGAGTTCCTCTTCCTTTAGGCCTCCTACTGTACCTGCTCTGCTAAGACTCTCCCAGGGAAACAAACCTGCCCCTTGGCCAAGTCTCTAAGCTCATCAGCTTTAGGCAAGTTGTCAGGCTTCATGTTCTAAGGGGATGGGGAGAAACTCTACAGGGAGATGAACTGATCATGAAAATATGCCAGACCTTACCTGCTGGTGAGTATAATGGAGCCATACTAGGATTTAGTGTACCGATTCAGAATTATCTGGAAAAGAAAGAAGTCATCTATTCCTTAATAACAGAAGCTAGTAATCAACAGACCATGTAGTCGGGGAGTTGAACTTTGACTTCTTACTTCCTTACCTTCCCCTGACAATGACTGGAATTTCTGAGGTAGGTTTCATTCCCCAAATCCATTTTTTTTGTGTGTGTGACTAGTATATTTTACCTAGGAAAATATTTTCAACATCCACCCATTCTGCAGCATGTGACAGAATTTCCTTCCTTCATAAAGCTGAGTAACATTCCACTGTACCAATATTCCAGATTTACCCATTTTCACTTGAGTTGCTTCCACTTTTTCTATTTTTAATTAGCCATTTTGGATGCATAAAGGAAGTTCCAAAATAAAAGATTAGAATGATCACTGTACACATGGTTATAAACCTACAAAGAGAATGTAAGAGCCAATAGGAGAATTGTCCACCTCATACTGTGGTTAGGAGAACAGAAGGTGGCAGGTAGCCAAGCCTCACTTTGCTCTATCTGCGGACAACTAAGTGAGCCTGGCCCCTGTCTTTCAACTTAGTGATAGATTAGCCACACAACAACTGAGAGTATAATTAAGAATTGTAACGTGTGTACTTGTGGTATGGCATGTTCCTATGAATTGTAAACTCCATACAGGAGGGAAGGGAAGGCTCATGAGATTCAGGAGGTAAATAAATGTCACAAGTCACTCCCCCTGATCCTCCAACTTATAGAAGCAATAAACAACTGCTAGGGGAGAAGACTGACCAGCAGAATTGCTAAGAGGAGATTCTGCAACTTGTTGAGCTGCCTGCAAGTTGTGCAGAGGGCTCCAGGTTTGCAGCTTTCATAAGTCATCATCTATATTGGAGTTGGCTTTTTGGTGATGTAGCTGTTTTGAAATCATCCCTGCTTCTCTAAGTAACCACTCTCCCACATTCCTGTTAGTAATGCCAATAAAACTCATTGATTCACCAACTTGGACTTTGGTGCAATCGTTACTTTGGTCTGTTGTGGATTCCCTCTCTGGGGTGAATAGACGTTTGTATGTTGTGTCTCCCTAGAAAAGTATCTTACACAACAGTACCAAGTGCTAAAGATATAGCAGAGAGAATGACTGCATATGCCCAGGGAGCATTTGAGACACTATGGAGAAGGATGGGAAGAGGCTTAACAGAGGAAGCAACACTGGAGACAAGTCTTTTAGGATGAGGAGACCATCCTTACCCAGAGAAAGAAGGGAAAGGACCCCTAGGATGAGACCTGAGAAGCATACAAGCAAAGGACTCTAGTACAAGGAACACAAGTTATCTATAAATAAGAGACTGGGAATAAAGTATAAAGCTAAGCTTGGCCTGAGAATATCCCAGGCCTTACCTATGTTGAGTGTAGTGGGCTTATGCTAGTGTTTAATATCCTGATTCTAATGACCTTCCATGTTAATTATTCCAGAATACCTACCTCTTGCTCCAAGTCTCTTGTAGGGATTTGTGGAACTCTACTTCCCCTACAGGCCTGTGTCAACTAGACTCTGGACAAATTGTTCCTGTTTGTCTGCTCAAGTGTCCTCACTGAGATTCTTTGAGCTTGTGACTGTTGACTGTGCCCTCCACCAGAACATCCACTGACAACACCCAGGGAATTTAGCTGGTGGCCATCTTCCACTCTCAAAGTGCCAAGTCAGTCTTGTGATCTGTGACTGGGAATGGGACAGTATGGCCAGGTTAGGTTCTCTCTCTCTCTCTCTCTATCTCTCTCTCTCTCTCTCTCTCTCTCTCTCTCTCTCTCTCTCCTCTCTCTCTCTCTCTACAGAGATCCATGAAGTTGCGCTTCTCAAGATGAGAATCCTACAGACTGTCTTGAATATGCCTCAACTTGCTTTTCCAAACTCTCTCTCTCTAGAGATCCATGAAGTTGCATTTCTCAAGATGAGAATCCTACAGACTGTCTTGAATATGCCTCAACTTGCTTTTCCAAACTCTTACCTCATTAGGGTTAAAAGTCATCTAACACTTGCCATACTTGATCTTATCTCCTTCACTATTACAGCAGATACCAATATTAACATACCATTTTCTTCTTTTTGCTCTTGTCAGTAAAAACCCCAAATGCCTAAAAAGAAAGAAAATAGGTACTTGGCCAGAGGTCATATGCCCATACCTTGTATATCTGATTCTCAATTTGGATTCAGTCAGTGATCTTTGAAAGTCTCTTGCTGTCAAACTAAGGATTTCTTAAATTTTGATAAATAGTTACTTAACTGATTTTTCTCAGTGGGGAAGAAGACACTGAGGCTGATCGTGTTTGCTGCCTGGTGAAGTGAATGATTAAATCTGCGGGTTGGGGGAACCTGTGGATTTTAGAAGCACATAGTTATGGCAGGAAGACCATGCAAGAAGCTGTAGCAGTCATTAGGATGAGGGATGAAGGATGACAGAGGAGGGAGCTAGGAAAGGAATGATTAGGGTGGTCATAATGAGGATGGAACTGAAAACATGGGAATAAGATGAAGTGGAGACAGACCAAGTGTGGTAATTGTAGAAGACCACAGGAGAGATGGCGGCTGGGAGGTGCGTCTTGGGAGAGTTGGGGGCCTGATGATGAGATAGACATCAGAGTCCCATTTTCTCTGGGTGTTAACTGATTCGTCTAAGGTGAATAAGCACACTGGTGGCAGCATTCCAGGCCTTATGGTGGTAGAAATGTCAAACCAGAATAGTTTCTACTTCATTACCCTCATGGCCTTTTTCTATTACACAAAAATCTTCACACAGAACATACTAAAATAATTTTCTAAAATGTCACTAAAATTAAGAAGGCACTTAAAAGGACATATGAGAAGCCACATTCAACAAGTACGGAAATAAATGAGATATGAGAAAATATTAAAATATCTGACCTGCGTGGGTATCTGCATAATATTTAAAATGATCTCATCCATTTAGTTCTAGTGTTTGGTGTCCTGATCTGAAATATGAAAAATGTTCTCATGGTGAGGCAGGCAAACTGAAGGATGATATCTTAATATACAGTGAAATATAAATTAAAAAGCTCTCTAAAGCTATTAGCAAAAGTACTGAAATACATTAAGAGGTGTCTGGGTTCAACTTTGAATGAATGTTCTTTGAAATCAGATTCATCACCAAAATTAATCTGAGAGGCATCAAATCTGTGCTAGGTTAAAGAGGTAGCAATTGGAAGACTTCATTGAAGTTTTAAATTGCAAGAATTCATAATCTTCTGTCGTGGGAAACCTGAATACACAGGAGTTAAGAAATTCACATCTCAGAAAAGAGTTGAAATCTAGATAATTGTAGTTTAATGGAGAAGTCTCGGTCATCAGTTGGATTGACTTGACTTTCTGAATGACTTTGAATTGGCCCCAGATAACCACTAAGAAAAATTTCTCTGACTTTTATATTAGTGGGGCATATGAATTTCAAAAGGCTAGTGAAAATATGCTTTTCCAGTGGGACAAATACGGTATTTTTCTTCCCATTTGGCCTTTATACCTTCACATAGCTGATTTTTACTCTCTCACCCCAATGCCTCTAGTCATTTCATTCAGAGCCTCTTGGAGATGGTGTGCTTCAGAAGAATCAGTCTTTACTCATCAGTGACTTCTGTTATAGGCCCTTCATTCACATGAATTTCTATCATGCAGCATAAAGAGAAAGGGGATGTGGGGCATACTCCACTCCAAATGGGTAACTTCTTCCAAATACCTGACATTCTTTTTCGTATTCAGAAAAATGTATTGCTTAGCTCATTTTCAGGTAACTTCTTGTGTTCTAAACAATAAATTTGTAAAACCACTGTTCTAGTAAGCTTTCTGTTGCTGTGATAAAACACTAATTGAAACCAACCTAGGGAGACAAGGCCTTATTACATCTTACAGGTTAAAGACCATCATCAAGGCAGGAGTTCTATCAGGAATCTGGAAGCAGGAACTGAATCAGAGAGCGACCATGGAGGAGCTCTGCTTTCTGGCTTGCCTCCCCTGGCTTTCTCAGTTATCTTTCTTATACATCCCAGGCATGCCTAGGAATGGCACTGCCCACACTGGGCTGGACCCTCTCACATCAATTAACAATTAAGAAAATGCCCCACAGGCTACAGGCCAAACTGTTGGAAGAAATTCCTCAACTGAGGTTCCTTCTTCCCAGGTGATGCCAGTTTGTGTCAAATTGGCACCAAACTACTATCACCTTCCTAATAAGAGCCAGAAATCTGTATGTTGCACTCATTTTTAATTTCATCTATTGTGCCTACTTGAAATCAGGAATATTTAGATTCCTGTCTACATTTATTGTCATTGAAGGAATTCATGCTAGAGGTTAATTCTGCCTGAAAAAAGTTTCTCCAAGAATCTTATATGTTGATATCTTTGCATTATCCAGTATACCCTCTTCCAGGGGGGTTTCACACCCAATTTAAAGTTATGTAACTGAACACACTTGGCAGGATGTGAGCGTGTATTCACAGTCACTGCTTACAATCACTGCATCATAAAATTTCAGTTTATGCATAAATTTTTGCTTCTCTGCTGCTTCTTTCCTTACAAAATGTATGCTTTATGACAGCAGGGATCTTTCATAGTTTTGATTAAATTTTAGTGTATGAAATAAGGAGTTTATCATGACTTTTCATACACATGTATCAATATACTCACTCTTTGTTATCCTCTCTTCCCCTGCTTCCTGCTACTTCCCTTCTTCTGCTTTTATGTCATATATCCATGTGTATGCATACATACACACACAGATCTAGATTCTGCATATAAGAGCAAGCATATGATTTAATATTTGTTATAGCCTTACTTCCTAGATGAGAGCCTGAACAGAGCATGCAATATTTATTGTATGGAGGAAGCAACTTCTAATTATCCTCAATCTTCAGTTCTTTTAAGATAGCATTTGAGTATGTTAGTGTTTGTCTGAGGTGGTGTTTGAGTAATTTTCAATTACTCTTAGTGATGCCATCATGGTCTTCATTCAATAAAGACTTCACTTTCAACTGCTAGGAGCGTGGTTAGCTGACCAGTTTCCAGTATTGGTGCTACCAGAATCTATGACAGTATGGAAAATTAGGACCAACTTCTTAAGTGGCCATCAACTGAGGAAGGAACACCAGATTCTAATGCTGCCCAAAACTAGTCACTCTTAACAGGAAATGTCCCTTTAACAAAAAATCCTTATTCTGTATTGCCTGTGGCCAAGACTTGTCATAACTGTATCATAGTTTCAGGCTTTCTCTACCCAATCCTCTTTCCTTCTCTTTCCTCTTTTCAGGGACTAGATATGCATCAAGGGCCGTGTCTGCCCTAACTTGATTTGTTTTCCTTTGGTCTTGTATGGATTCAAGTTTATAATTCAGCGTCTCACAATTCCACTCTGTCCTTGAATGTGCTTCCCTGAGGACTAAACTGTATGCTGGCATTACTTCTAAATTAAAAAAAAAATTATTATTTTTATTTTATGTATATGAGTGTTATACCTGCATGGTTGTAAGTATACCCATGTCGTGCAGTGCTCACAGAGTTCAGAAGAGGGTGTCAGATTCTCTGGAACTGGAGTTACATATAGTTGTTAGCCACCATGTGGGTTTTGGGAACTGAATCTGGGTCCTCTGCAAGAGCAACCAGTACTCCTAACCACTGAGCCATCACTTCTAAATTTTAATAAGGTCACTTTTCAATAATAATCATTGTTGTCATTGTTATTTTTATTTTGGTGTTGGAGATCCAACCCAGGGATTTGTGATTTTTCAGCATGTGCTCTGCCACTGAGCCACATCTGAACTGCCATTTTAGTAAATGATACTAAAAGGTTATTTGTAGCCTTTGGTTGCCTAAAGATCTCAAGCTACCTTGAGGTTTTTCACTGTGGACAATGGGACTGATTTTCACCTAGGGACACATTCATCCAAGGAGAGGCTTAATTAAGGTATCATTTCACAGGAGCGCTGATTATTAGGTTGATTTATGTGGAACCACAAAGATTTTACACGGCTGTTTAGGAATCCTTTCGTTAACTGATAAAAAAAACAGTGGAGGAAAACAACCAATAATTGAAAACTTGCTCTGTTCCAGACCGTTTCCAAAGCTACCAATAAGATCCCACTCAGTAATCACAGCGCTTCAGCAGTGCTGGCAGCAGCATTCTCGTTTTAATAGAAGAAACTCAAACTTCAGATTTCTCTAATTGCTGAAGCTTTGACTCAGAATGTGGACCTTCTGGCTCTGAAGGACACTTTGGGTTAAGAATCTTATGCGAGCAGAAAAGGGACCAGATGAGAGTTAATAAACCTGCATTCTAGAGAAAAAAATGCTTAGTCAGTTATTAAAATTTGAACAAACCTATATGCTATAGCAAAGTGGGTACAATTCACAGTATGGCCTTGCCTTAATTCTAATTCCTTCTCATTAACTGATAAGTGGAACCTTTACCCAAATTTGGCCAGAGGGATTGTACTCAGTATTGCCCAGATCTTCTTTGCTTTCTTTCTTTTTTAAAAATTTTAGTCAAGGATACTATGGATGAGCCTGGTCTACAGCTCTTCTCTCCACCCCGCCCCCCTTAGAACTGTCTACTTGTCCTAAAGAATAATGATTGTTCTAATAATCTCATTTCCCAGACTCCCTTGCAGCTGTTACTAATCAAGTGCAAACATGTGAAGCTTTCATCTGGGACTCATCTCTTTTGCTGTCATAGTCAGGACAAAGTCTACAGGGTTCAGGAGTGAATTGCTATGGCAGCAGCTCTCTCAGTGACCCAGTTCTGGGCTGAGATTTCTTGAGAATAACTTTTAAGAGCTCGTGACAGAATAATCTGTTTTACCACCTTTCCAATGATCTTATGATACATATATATATATATATATACATATGTGCTACATTCTGCAAAATTATATTTATTGTATTTAAAATCACTAGATTATGTAGTTTTGATTAAGGACTTGATCAATACAATTAATAATCTTGCCTGGCTATGGAGAAATGAGAAGCTCCTGTCTAAGAAAGAGCTAATTTCCAAACACAGAAGAATCTTAGCTTCTTTGTTGGAGGTCGCACACAATCTTTATCTTTGGTATGGATTTCCATAGACCATCCTGCTATGACTCCATCCACTTTTCTATTCAGCTTTATTATTGTGCAGCTTTATGAGTAGCTAGACTCTAGGTCATGACTTTCCTATGGAGTGCACATTGCAGGATTTATTTGTAGGTGTTTATTACCAAAAAAAAAAAAAAAGACTTCTACATTCTGCTTTTTAATTTTTTTTTTGAGCTTCTGCTTTTTAAATTTTTTTTTGAGCTGCTGCCCTAATTTGGCCTCAGAACTTACAGGTTGTATTTGCTTGGACTCAGACAGTAGTTATTGGAAACATACTTCTTTTCTCATGTAGAGGTTACAGGATGTTGGTATTTTTTGTGTTTTCTTTCCAACTCCTTTCCTCAGTCTCCCAGCATCCTTCTATCAAGTTTCCATGATACTACTGTGGTTACGATGGAATTATTTCAGGCTCAGCTTACCTAGGCTACCAAGTATACATCGCTGTAAGTCACAGTATATATTGGTCTGAGCTTACACTGTAAAACACTCTGCAAAATGATGTACATGCACAGAAAGACTACAAGGTATTATACAACTGTCAGTTTTTCTTAATGGTTGATGGAAGCAAATTCTCAGATTATAGAATTTTAAAGATGGTTTGGTCAGTTGTTTTTAATAGAGAGTTTTGTAGAGACCTAAGACTTCAGAAGGATTCCTCAGGGCCTCATAGATGGATCTGAACATCACATCTCTCTTCACCCTTAGAAGCTATACTGTTGCTTTTTATGTTCTGCTGTTAAAAGCATTTGAAAATCACTGGTCTCATGAACTTCTTGGCCCATGCATTAATTCTCTTTACAACACTTCTCACAGCTGCATGTCTAGAACTGCATGAATATATCTAGTGATAGGGAGCTTGTTACTTTGCAAGGTAACACACTCTATTTTAAGACTTGTTCTTCTAGATCTTAAGATCCTATTGCTGAAGATACACACTTGAGTTGCAGAACACTGAGGAATCAGGCTGGATCTGAGCTAAAAGTTTCCCCCCTGCTGGCTAGCTCTCATAATGCCAGAAAGAGCAATGCAAAGTCTTGGGGAAGAAAACTCATCAATAATCCTATCCAGTTGTGGACTCTATGAGCTACAGTAATAACCTGCCTGGCAAGATATGCCCACTGGTAAAATAGTGGTATGACTATTATGGGGGATAACAAACCTCTTTATGATTGGATTTAGGGCTTACTTCACAGGAGGGAATTCATGCCAAGTACTGCAAACCTGGTCAAGAGCCTGTGGTTAGAGAGGCCGTGGGCTCCAGGGGAGATATTACTACTGTTGTTTTGCTAAATGAATATGTTGTCAAACTGCCTTCTAAATACTTATGTTTACATCCATAGATCCATGCTGCTCTCAGCCTTCATCAGAGAGGTTCCTTTTTCCATGGGCATCTGTTAATGTAGTGCTTCACAACGGTTCAAAGTGTGGAGAATGCATGACTATGGGTGCTTGGCCCTGAAGGCACTATATGTACCCTTCCAAAGCTCAGAGAACATTTGGCAGAGGGGACAGGAAGAACATAAGAGCCAGATTGTGGGGAGGAATGCTGAGAAGTAGTGTCTGGATATGACACAGATTGTATTCATGAACTCATTTCAGCCGTGGATACCTGCCTAAGACCTGCACAAGGCTGGCCCCATTCCCACTTCCTCATGCATGAGCAAGGGGCTCATGAGACTCCACCTTCGATGAAGAACTGTGGGCAGTTAACAACTGATACTGATAAGTTGCCAATGTCATTGAAAAAAGAAACCATTCATGTACATGCAAGAAATCATAATTAAATTAAGTGAGTTTAAAAAAGACAGAATAGGAAGATAAATTGTTGGGAAGAAAAGATTTTAGAGGAAGAGAGATGAAAGAGAATAATGGGAAATGAAAATGACAAAAAAATCAGTATATGTGTGTATGAAATTGTCATAGAATGAAAATATTTAAAATTTACACTCAAAAAAGACTTGTCATTCCTGTTTCATAATTTTCTAGGTTGGGGGAGAATAATTTCTCACTAAATGATTCCATTACTGGGTTCTGCTGAATTATGATTTTTTTTAGCAAATATTTTTTCATTCATAAGTATTCTTAACATTTTGATAATTTGTGATCTTATTTGGTCCCCTTTCTGGGTAGGGATGAGCATAGGAAGAGTATTCTCTTACTTTCTTTTGTGCATCTTGATAATGAGATAGAAAATAACTAGAAGATGATACTGAATTGCCACACGCAATTTGCCAGATAATATTGTGGCTCGTGACTGTGTAACTGAGGTGAATGGGAAGGGAAAGGAAGGGGAAATACATATCTTGAGGGCCTACTTTCCATTAAGTCCATCATGTATTTTTTGTATTCATATTCTATTCTTACAAAAATCGTCCACAGGTACAATAATCTTAAGTCTCAGACACATTAGTAAAATGGTACAACATTTCACATATAAACAGTAAAGTTGGGATTTAGATTTTTAAAAAATATTTTTATCACATTTTTGTGCATTTCATAGACTAGATTTTTTTTACTGTTTTCTTTTTAATTTAATTTATTTATTTAATAACCACATGATTAGAAGAAGCATTTCATTACAGCTTTAGCATATTCAATAACAATTTCCAGAGCAAAGATACATCTCTTTCAAAAGTGGTTGTAAATTCTTAGGTTCACAGTTGAATTAATACAGTTGTACAATATTGAACTCAGTAAAAATCCTGTAAGACATAAAATTGAATGAGTTTTTAACCTTTTAAAAAGAGCTCCATTTCATTTAAAAATATACTGTTTCCTACAGAAAGACTCATTTTTAATGCTACTAACACTTATGTGTTTGCACATGCATCTCTAATCTCTATGTATCTGATTATTACTAGTTACAGTCAGTTATACTCGGATCCTTAGCACATGAGTATGGATATAAAGTTATCAGGTAGATTTCAATGGTAATGTTTATCACCTCTACTAATTAACATGAAGTAAATTTTTATGCTTCCTCCTCAAATATAACTCATTTTTTAAATTTGTTGATCTTTTTGTGTGTATATCATACAGAACATCCCAAACAGTCTTAGTCATCTATGTTTCCACTTTCCAAATGGCACCCTCCCATAGCCCCCCCCAATGAAGCCCATATACTCTGTCATCCTTCTTACTGTCCACTGTGTTGTCAGTGCCCCCAGCCATTCCCCAGTGCTTGTTGATCTGCTGAATCTAGTCAGCCTATCAAGAGATCCTTGTTTTAGGAAGATCAACTGCTCCTCATCTAGCAGCAATCAGTTGTCAATATTCCTTTAGATAAGATTGGGGTCTGCTGTTCATTTTCCCAGTACCTATGCTGGGTTACTGTCTGGGACTCTCTTGGGCCACCCTGGCCAACAACTCAAAGGAAGGTATCTCCTGTCTGGCATTGTTTCTTGTTATGTAGCCTTTAGCTATACATATGGATTCTTAAAAAATTATATTGCCTGTCATGACTCAGGTCTGTTTTGCTCAGCGGGGGACCTAATGGCTTTGGGGCAGAGTCTTGATTGGCAACAGAGTCTTGGACCCTGGGACTTGTGTCTTTTTAACAAGCCATTTATTTTAAAATTCAGATAGTTTTTATAGATCCCAAGAAACTGGCAGTCACGTGGGATATGGCAGTCACATGAAGAGATTTAGGGTAGAAAGGAATGGGACATTTAGTCTGTTAGTTGGTGCCAGAAGTATGCTTAAGCTTTTACTCAAAGTTATCAATGCCAATCTAGTAATTTATTGGCCATAATGTTGTTTTCTTAGGGTTAAAAGCATGGTAAACTTTTAGCTTTTGGCTGAAGAGTAAACCTTTAACCTGGTCTAATCTCTTAGCTAAGGATAGCTGAGCTATTTGTTCATTCAGGACGAGGAGATAAGCTAAGGGTTGTTGACCAAGATGCTTTCCCACAGAGCAAGGAGCCTGCACTTATGACCAGGCCACTGTCTCTTGCCAATCTCACAGTGTTCTGCAAGACAGGGATTATCAGAACTACTGTTTTCAGTGCCCCTCACTTTAGCAGAGAATGCAGCCTGGATTTAAAGGTTTTAGGCTCATCTCACCCTAGGGCCTGGCATCCTGGTTTCCTACAATTGACCCCTTTAATCTTTGTTTATACTTCCCTTTTGGGTATTTAAGACCATACAGTTGGCCCAGATAAACCAATTTATTTTTACTCTTAAGGCTGTTTGAGGATCTGTTCCTCAGGGGTCACATGGACTTGGGAGGAGCCCTTGGCTCTTTTCTTTTACCAGTTCCATCTCTGTGAAGATAAATCAAAGGTCCTCCTCAAACATGGCTGGCTTCACTTGGAAGCATGGAGGAAATGTTTCCTCTGTGTCAACCCTCCTCTTTGTAGACTGGACCCTGGTTCAAGTCCATTTGGTGGGGTCTCCACACCCTCCTTGATCAAGAGGACAGGTGACTCACCACAGTTACAGGACATTTTGAGAGATGCTCATAGTCCCCTGGAACTTAGTCAACCTAGGAGGGCAAGGAGCAAAAACTGTCCTTTATGTTCCTCTGACCAAATTAGTATAGGCCTCAAAGTACGTCTGTTAAACATCCAAAAAGGTTAGTTCCACCAGTGTGGTACTTTTAATTATCATGTGCTATGTAGATAAAACTTTGGTAAAAAAAAAACAAATGTTCTCAGATAAACCTTGCTTAGACATATATTATATTCCTTGATCTATTTGCATGTATAATTTGTCAGTAGTGCCAGGGACTTGAACCCGCGACCCCCGGCGAGGTGAGTATTAGGGATGAGTAAGCATGCCATTTGCCAGCCCACACCGACCCCATTACCTGGGGACACTCAGAGCAACGGGGAGCCTAGTCAAGCTGGGACTCATTTATTGCAAGTGTTCCAAAGCTTATAAAGGCACCTGGAGCTCTCCCCTCCCCCTCGAGGGTGTATCTTAAGGATGATCATGCGCTGATCATGCATTCCTCAGCAGTGCAGAAGTATTCTTCAGACTTTCAAAGCAAGCCAGGCGAAGCCCCCAGTAACTTCCTTTCGGACCTATGTAAGGTGGGGCTTTTAGGTCCTCACAAGTAGGTTGTTGGACTAATACGGTTCCCTTTGTTTTGTTTTTTTTTCTTTTAAAAACATTTTATTTATTATTTCTATTTTTTAGTTATTTATTTAATAACCATATAATTAGAAGAAGCATTTCGTTACAACAGCATTGACACATTCAATAACAGTTTCCAGAGCTAAGATGTATCTCTTTCAAAACTGGCTGTAATTTTTAAGTTTACAGTTGAATTGATACAGTTATACAAATATTATACTCTGTATAACTCCTATAAGACATAAAATTAAATGAGGTTTTAAACTTTTAAAAAAGATCTCCATTTCATTATTAAAATACACTCATACAGAAAAATTCATTTTTAATACAATTGACACTTAGATGTTTGCACATGCATCTCTAATCACTACATATCTGATTATTACTAGTCATGGTTACTTTCTGAGAACTTTGGCACCTGCACATGGATATAGTCATCAGCTAGATTTAAATGGTAATGTTTTTCACATCTACTATTTAACATGAAGCAAATTTTTATGCTCCTTTCTCAAATATAACTCATTTGTTTATACACCCACTTCCTAGATAGCACCCTCCCATAGCCTCCCTCCCCCACTAGAGGCCTTATACTCTGATATCTCTGCTACGGTCTACTGTGTTGTTGGCACCCCCAGCCATTCCCCACTACTTGTCCTTCTGGTGAATCTAGTCAACCTGTCTAGAGGTCTTTGTTTTAGGAGGGTCAGCTGTTCTTCATCTAGTGGTAATCACTTGTCTATATTCCTTTGGATAAGATTGGAGTCTGCTGTTCATTTTCCCAGTTCTATGCCGGGTTACTACCTGGGAATCCCTTTGGCCATGCTGGACATCAACTCAAAAGAAGGTATCTCCTATCTGGCATTGTTGCTTGTTATGTACCCTTTAGCTATAAATATGGACTTTTAAAAAATTATATTGGCCCCTTTAATCTTTGGTTATACTTTCCTTTTGGGTGTTTAAGGCCATACAGTTGGCTCAGATAAACC
>NW_008356676.1:3873170-3875199 GCF_000622305.1 Nannospalax galili
GGCTACTTTCTTTTACCAGTTCTGCCTATGTGAAGATAAGTCAAAGGTCCTGTTCAACCATGGTTGGCTTCACTTGGAAGCATGTAGCAAATGATTCCTCTGTGTTGACCCTCCCTCCTCTTTATAGACTGGACACTGGTTCAAGTCCATCTCGTGGAGTCTCTTCAGCCTCCTTGATCAAGAGGACAGGTGACCCACCACCATTATAGGACATTTTGAGAGATGCTCATAGTCCCCTGGAACTAGTCTACCTAGGAGGGCAAGGAGCAAAAAGCATCCTTTATGTCCCTCTGACCAAATTATTACTGACCTCAAAGTATGTGTTAAACAAGCAAGAAAGTTAGTTCCACCAGTCTTGTATTTTTAATTACTGTGTGCCATGTAGATAAATCTTGGGCAAAGACCAGCTGTTCTCAGATAAACCCTACCTAGACATATATTTCTTGATCTGCCATGTATAATTTGTCATTAGGTTGTAGGAGTAATATGGTTCTCTCTGATTTTCAAAACTAGCTAGGCATTGTTTATCTCTCACATTGTCTCACCCCTCCATCATGGTTTTCCCACTTAAGGTGCCCCCATTTCCCCCCTTTCTTCCTTAATAATACCCTTCTCCTATGGTCCTACCTCTCTTGAGCTCCTTCTTTCCCTTTATCCCCTAGATTCCTTTTATACCCCTCCCTCCCCACTCCCTTAAACTAACCCAGTTTTATCCATATTTCCCTTATAAGGGCCTGTTTCCTACTGTTCTTCTCTTTCAGGTTATTTCTTTTCCTTTACCTCCCTGTTTCCTTTCCATTATCCTGGTTTCTGTAGTTATGTCTGGTTGCATCCTTATTTATCAGAGTCTAGTTCTAGGATCCACATATGAGGGAGAACATACTTCGATTTTTTTTTGATCTTAGCCAGTCTGACTGGGGTAAGGTGAAATCTTAAAGTGGTTTTAATTTGCATTTCCCTGATTATTAGTGATGTTGAACATCTTTTAAGATGTTTCATAGCCTACTTTACTTCTTCTTTTGAGAACTCTCTGTTCAGGTCCTTAGCCCATCTTTTAATTGGGTTGCTTCTTGTCTTGGATCTCTGTTTTTTGAGTTCGTTATTAAACCTCTGTAGGATGTGTTACTGGTAAAGGTCTTTTCCCATTCTGTAGGTTTTCTGTTTGCTTCCTTGGTTGCCTCCTTTGATGTACAGAAGCTTTTTAGTTTAATGAGGTCCCATTTGTTAATTCTTGCCCTTGTTTCCTGAGCAATTGATGTCCTGTTTAAAAAATCCTTTCCTATGCCTATATCTTGTAGGTTTTTCCCAATGTTTTCTTCTAATAGTTTCAGAGCTTCAGGCTTTACGTTGAGGTCTTTGAGCCATTTGGATTTGACTTTCTGTGCAGGGTGAAAGATAGGGGTTTAGTTTCATTCTTCTACAATGGAGAGCCGGTTTTGCCAGCACCATTTGCTGAAAATGCTCTTTCCTCCAGTTAATGTCCTTGGCCCCTTTGTCAAATATCAGGTGGCTGAAATTGAATTTGCTCATATTTGTGTCTTCAATTTTTTTCCATTGGTCTATGGGTCTTTTTTTGTGCCAGTACCATGTTGTTTTTATGACTATAGCTCTGTAATACTGCTTGAAATCTGGTATAGTAATCCCCCCGGCTTTGCTCTCAGTGCTTAGGGTTGTTTTGGCTATCCGAGGTCTTTTGTGCTTTCATATAAATCTTAGGATAGTTTTTTCCAATTCTGTGAAAAATGTCATGGGGATTTTGATTGGCATTGCATTGAATCTATATATGACTTTTGATAGGATGGTCATTTTCACAATATTAATTCTTCCAATAGATGAGCATGGGAGGTCCTTCCATCTTCTATTTCAAGGAGTTTTCAGGTGGAATTGTTCGCATCCCTTAGATATAATATCATATTATCTGCAAAAAGAAATAATTTGATTTCTTCTTTTCCAATTATTACTCCTTTAATTTCCTTCTCTTGTCTTACTGCTCTTGCAAGAGTTTCAAGCACTATGTTAAAGAGAAGTG
>NW_008356676.1:3875380-3877156 GCF_000622305.1 Nannospalax galili
GCCTTCTCTGCATCTATTGAGATGACAATGTGGTTCTTGTCTTTGAGCCCATTTATATGATTTATGACACTTATTGACTTATGTATATTGAACCATCCCTTTATCTCTGGGATAAAGCCAACTTCATCATGTTGTATGATCTTTTTGGTGTGTGTCTATATGCGGTTTGCCAGTATCTTGTTGAGAATTTTTGCATCTATGTTTATTAAGGATATGGGTCTATAGCTTTCTGACAAAATATTCTTTAAACTAAAACTAGTCAGCAGAGATAAAGAGGGCCACTTCATTCTGATCAAAGGAACAATAAACCATGAAGATATTACAATCATGAACATACATTCACCAAACTCTGGTGCACCCAACTTCATGAAAACAATACTACAGAACTTTAAGACCCAGATCCATCCCAACTCATTAACAGTAGGGGACTTCAATACTCCACTATCTCCATTAGATAGGTCAACAGGCCAGAGACTTAACAGAGATACATCTGAATTAAACAAAACCATATATCAAATGGACTTAACAGATATCTACCGAGTATTCCACCCAAACACCAAATCTCTGATTTTGTTGATTTGGAGGTGCTCTTTCTTTCTTTTGGTTAACTGGGCTAGTGGTCTATCAATCTTGTTTATCTTCTCAAAGAACCAGCTCTTGGATTCATTGATTCTTTGTATTGTTTTCTTTGTTTCTATTTAATTAATTTCTTCCCTGATTTTTGTTATTTCTTCTTGTCCACTGGGTTTGGGTTTCGTTTGTTGTTGCTTTTCAAGTGTGTTGAGTTGCAATGTTAAGTCATTTATTTGTGTTCTTTCCGATTTTTTGATGTAGGCACTTAGAGCTATAAAGCTCCCTCTTAAGACCACTTTCAGAGTGTCCCAGAGGTTTTGTTGTATTGTATTGTCCTTTTTATGTAATTCCAGGAATACTTTTACTTCTTTCTTAATTTCTCTTTTGACCCATTCATCATTCAGGAGTCTGTTGTTTAATCTCCCTGTGTTCATGTAGTTACTGGGGATTCTTCCGGTGTTGATTTTAAGCTTTATTGTATTGTGTTCTGATAGAATGCATGGAATTATGTCAGTCTTTTTGTATTTGTTGAGGTTTGTTTTCTACCCCAGTACATGATCGATTTTGGAGAAGGTTCCTTGGAGCGCTGAATAGAATGTATATTCTTTGGTGCTTGAGTGGAATATTCAGTAGACGTTAGGTCCATTTGATGTATGGTATTGTTTAATTCAGATGTCTCTCTGTTAATTCTCTGTCCTGTTGACCTATCTAATGTTGACAATGGGGTATTGAAGTCCCTTACTATTAATGAGTTGGGATTAATCTGGGTCTTAAAGTCCTGTAGTATTGTTTTTATGAAGTTGGGTGCACCAGAATTTGGAGAATATATATTCATGATTGTAATATCTTCTTGGTTTATTGTTCCTTTGAGCAGAACAAAGTGGCCCTCTTTATCTCTTCTGATTAGTTTTAGTTTGAAGTCTATTTTGCCCGATATTAGAATTGCAACTCCTGCTTTCATCTTAGTACCATTCGCTTGGAGTATTTTTTTCCATCCTTTCACCTTAAGGTGGTGCCTGGCCTTAAAAGTGAGATGGTTTTATTGCAGACAACAAAAAGTTGGGTTTTGTTTCTTAATCCATTCCACTAGTCTGTGTCTTTTGATTGAGGAGTTCAGTACATTTATATTTAAAGTTATTAATGAAAGATACGTATTGATTCCTGTCATTTTTTGTTTGCATTCTTGGTCTGTGTGTTAGTTAT
>NW_008356676.1:3878120-3883029 GCF_000622305.1 Nannospalax galili
TGTTATTTTGGTTTTTCATGTTATTATTTTTTCTCTGTGATTTTGACATGTGAATTTCTTTTGTAGTTTCTGATTCTTGTGTGACACTCAGGCCTTCAAGTTTAGGTCTGCTTCTTGTTGTGAACTTCATGTGTCTTTGTGGTTTACTTTTTTAGTATGAAAAGCTGGTTTGTCTAAGCTTCCGGTTTTCTCTTTTGATTTTATACTGGAGTGGCTGATTTCTTTTGTCTTCAGGAGTTCCCACAGAGGCCCAATTCAAGTGAGGGTCAGGTGTTTTCAGGCTTTCTCCTAAGGTCTGGATCCCTCCAGGAATGATTTGGCTTCAGGAATTTGGGGGTTGGACTGGCCTGGGAGCCTGGCCCAGGAAAGATGCTAGTCTAGGGCAGCTGGTGGCCCTGCCATGGAGAGATGCAAAGGCAATGGGGCCGGAAGAGGCCCCCAAGACCTCCTGGGGACTGCACTGAGGAGCTGGGTTGGTCTGGATGCAAAGGATCAGGAAGAGGAAAGGTCAGCCCCAGCATCCCAGAAAGAGGCTGGTGGGTGGTGCAGGCCCAGGGAAGCAGAGGGAGTTGAGGGCAGGGCCAGGCCCAGAAGCAGTGCTCGTGGGGCCCAGAGAAGGCACTATGTTGGTCTGGATGGAAAGGATCAGGGAGCAGTACTGGTTCCCCAGGTGTCTGGGACCCCAAGACAAGGAATGGGGCATGGCCCAAACTTGAAGGAGAGAATGACAGCTGAGATGGGAGGGTGAATGAGGCTGGGGGAGTCATGGTGCAGAGGGTGCCATGGACTTACCCCAGAGAGAGGCCTGTGGGTAGGAGAGGCCTGCAGCAGGTCCTGCAGACCCAGGGAAGCAGAGCTCCCTCTGGTTTTTTAAAACTAGCTAAGCATTGTTTATCTCTCGCATTGTTTAACCCTTCCACCATTGTTTCCCCATTTAAAGTGCCCCTGTTTTCCCCATTTCTCCGTTAATAATACGCTTCTCATATAATAGATCTTAATCAAATTTAGACCCTCTCCCCATCTATGTGCCTCCTCCCCACTGGATTTCATACATTCTGTCATACACATTAAGCCCCATCTGGCCAAGCATTTTTTTTAAAAAATTTATTTATTATTTTTATTTTATGTGTATGAGTGTATTGCCTGCATGTATGTGAGTGCACCTGCGTTGTGCAATGCCTCAGAGGTCAGAAGAGGGGGTAGGATTCCCCTGGAACTGGAGTTAAGGATGGTTTGTAGTTGCCATGTGGGTGCTGGGAATGGAACATAAGTCTTCTGCAAGAGCTCTCAGTGCTCTTAACCACCGAGCCATCTCTCCCTGAAGTTGGGATTTTTTTTTTCTGTTTTTTTTTGAGACAGAGTCTCACTGTGAGGCACTAGTTGGCCTGGAACTCACCATGTAGACCATGATAGCCTCAAACTCACAGAGACCCACTGGTCTCTGCCTCTTGAGTGCTGGGATCAAAGGTGTATACCACCTGGCTGAAGTTGGGAATTTGACTCAGGTCCTTCTGATTCTAAATCTTGAGTTCTGTTATTCCAAAAGTAAGTTTCTAGTCCTTCTGCTCGGTCTACTCTTATATTGTTATACTAATATACACAGATCTACAATCAATAACGTTCACTTAATAATTTCCTTTCTCTGCCTCAGTTGCTTATCTTCAAAACGGGGGTAGCAATCACAGGCATTTCATAGGACTGTTCTGAAGAAGAGAAGAATAGCGACAAGGGCATTCAGTGTCTTCCTGGCACACAGATACTGAGGGATTGATGTTAATATTTGTCAGTGCCATTTCATGTCATGCCCTTCACTGAGTAAATTAGGAAACACAGGGTCATTTATACACATGTAGCTAAATTAAAAATACATATGTTAATATGCCTCTTTTATGCTTGGAGCTTTGCTGAATTGGATCATGATGCTAAGGTGCATACTTGGGCATGGAGGAAGGAGGCAGTGAGGATGGTAAAGGGGAAACCAGCTGCTTCTGGGCTAAGGACCCTGGAGTACTTTGCAGGCAAGCACTCTGGAGGCATAGACATGGGGGGGGCATTGGGCGGGAAAACAGTCCTCTTGATGGGCACACCAGGTCAGTTCAAAGGCTTCACTGTGGTACTGTTTTTATCCCCTTTATATTCGTGGCCATCTGATTCGGGAAACAAATCCATTAAACCAAATAGGATTAAGCTGCAGAGCCCAGCTGGGGATGTGACTGTCAGGCAGTCATCTCCCTGCTGGTGTTAATGGGTTGTGGTGCAGAATCCTAACCTGCGGCGGCTCTCCTACCACACTGGCAAAAGCTAGGCTGAGGGCCTGGGAACATCACACACTTCTCTAATGTGTCACAATTATGGAGACAACTGTGCAAGTAACTTTCCACGGATCTGCTCTGAAAACTTGCAGTGTGTTCAATAGCCCTCAAAAATTTTCATTTGGGACCTGTGGAGAGGTGGTATGGTAGTGGTTATACTGAGCAGTTGTAGAATAAATAGTCACCTCAAGAGTTCTTTTTTTTCTCCTTCCCTTTTGAAGCATATAACTTGTAAAAGAGCTTGTGTTCTTTTTAGCTTCATTTGTATCTCAATTTAGTACACTGAAAGAGAAGGAAGCAAGGTTGCAAAGGTAGTACAGGTGGTAGTAGCTGCAGGATTGATCATACACTGGGCTAAGAAACAGGTTTTCTGCCTTGCTGGAAACAATACTTTACCTTTACAAAGAAACAGTCTGCCCAGGCATTCCAGTAGGGCCGCAATGGGAGTTAGCCCATTAGCACTGTCTGCCTGGTCCCTGGTGCTGGTGAGGTGCCCTGTGTCAAACACAGCCAGTGACAGATTTGGATGGTACTGTCAGCAGGGTCCACCTTGGTAGGCTTTGAACATTCCCTATTGGTTATCTCTGGTGAGTGGAGCTTTGGAATGCAGGTTACTGGAGAGAAACATTAATCATTTACCTAGAGTACAAGAGTACAATCTAGATGCTAATCCATATCTGCAAAATACTTCCTGTTATTGTCAAGAGCACCAGGTCTCAAGTCTCAGCTTTGTACTTTGGAAATAGGTGGAAACGAGACAAGAAGGAGGTGGTGGCTCCGGGGAAACAGTACACCCACACTGCTGCTGTGGCTCTGATCTATCATCCTCCTGGAAGGGTGCAGATCAGCACTTCTCTCTTCAGGTGACAGGAAAGGGCTATTAATGATGGTCTGGTTTTCTCAGAGACCCACACTCCAGCTAATAAGGTGCAGCTAGGCAAAACCCAATGGAGAAGGCTCTGAATGAAGGTAGGCTGAGTGCTGATGGGCAGGAGAGGAGTTATTTACCAGGAGTCCTGGAGTAGGCTGATTTCTCTAGTTTACTCTTACAAGAGCAAAGTTCTCTCCTCATTACTAAAGTGCCAGAAGTGATTTCTTTAGTCTTTAGACTTCTTTGTCCTTTGGAAGGCTCCCTGATTGGTTTTTCCCAGTGGGTAGTGAGAAGAAACTTCACCCAGTGAGTTGGTATTGCCCAAAGAAGCTATATATTTTGGGTTGCCCTTTCTACAAGGCAGAGAGAGAAGGGTTAGTGACATTTAAGGATTTATTCCAACCTACTTTAGGCTTAGACCTACAGTACCTAGAGGAGCACTAAAGCCACCCATTTTCTAAACATCATCTTCTTTCTCAGTTTTTTTTAAACACAGGGTCTCATGTATCTCAGGCTTTCCTCAAACTCGCTATGCAGCCAAGGATGATCTTGACCCTGAGAGTGCTGGAATTACAGGCATGTACCATCATACCTGGTTTATGCAGGGCTAGGATCAAACCTAGGGCTTGGGACATGCTAGGCAAGCATTCTACCACTTGACCAACATCCTCACCCATAAAGACCCTGCTCTTGAAACCTCCTGTGTTTGTTCATGTCTTTTGCCTTTACTTGTGCTGTTCTGTCTACAGGTATAGACCCTAGTGCCTTCTCCTCCTAATCATCAAGAGTTGTCATCTGAGTCCTTCCTCAGCCCCAGGGAAGACTCACTCATAGAAATATTTCCCTGACACTCTGAGCTCACCTAGATTGTATTGCCCTTCATATTGTGCTCAAATTATTTATTTACTTGTCTGTCTACTTCTTTACCTTGTTAACTCCTCTTGAGAAGGATGAAAGCATTACTTATTTTTGCAACTTTGGGGTCTCAAGACAATAGACACTTATAGAAAGTTTCCTCAAGGAAAAAATGAATAGAGTATCTTGTGTGATAGGTATGGTCCTGGCAGTATGCCATTGTGCTGCCTTTTTTTCTAAAAAAAAATTATTTAATAACCACATAATTAGAAGAAGCATTTCATCACAACAGCATTGACATATTCAATAACAATTTCCAGAGCTAAGATGCATCTCTTTCAAAATTGGCTGTAAATTTTTAGGTTCACAGTATTTAGCATTAATTTTTTGAGACGGGGTCTTCCTGTAGCCTCAGCTGGCCTGGAACTTGCTAGGTATACCAGGTTGGCTACAAACTCAGCAATCAGCCTTGCCTCTGCCTCTTGAGTGCTGGGACTAAAGGCATGCGCTACCACACCTGGCTAGATGTTATGTTTTTAAAGAGCTCCACTTGGATTCTTTGCCCTTGTCAAGAATCATTTTTAATGCAATTAACACTAAGAGGTTTGCACATGCATTTCTAATCTCTATATATCTGATTATTACTAGTCACAGTCAGTTACTTTCTGAGATCCTTGGCATCTGAGCATGGATATAAAGTCATCAGGTAGATTTCAGTGGTAATGTTTTTCACATCTACTAATTATTAAGGAGCAAAGTTTTATGCTTTGAAGGATTATTTTTAAAAATTTAATAACCACATGATTAGAAGAAGCATTTCATTACAGCTTTAACATATTCAGTAACACACTCCAGAGCAAGGATACATCTA
>NW_008356676.1:3883168-3883406 GCF_000622305.1 Nannospalax galili
TCATTTTACAATATGCTGTTTCCTACATGTCTAATGCGACTAACACTTACATGTTTGCACATATGTCCTTAATCTCTATGTATCTGATGATTACTAGTTACAGTCAGTTACACTTGGATCCTTAGTACCTGAATATGGATATAAAGTCATGTTTATCACCTCCACTATTTAACATGAAGTAAATTTTTATGCTTCCTCCTCAGATAAGCCTTTTTAAAAATTTTGTTGATTTTTTTGT
>NW_008356676.1:3883445-3892953 GCF_000622305.1 Nannospalax galili
CTCAAATATAACATTTTTTTTACTTGTTGACATTTGTGTGTTATCATACAGAACATCCCAAACAATCTTATCTATATACCCACTTCCCAAATAGCACCCTCCCATAGCCCCCCCCCATACTGGAGCCCATATACTCTGTCATTTCTGTTACTGTCCAGTGTGTTGTCGCCACCCCAAGTCATTCTCCAGTGCTTGTCCATCTGCTGAATCTAGTCAGCCTATCTAGAGATCCTTGTTTTAGGAAGGTCAGCTGTTCCTCATCTAGCAGCAATCAGTTGTCAATATTCCTTAGAATTGGGGGTCTGCTGTTCATTTTCCCAGTTCTATGCTGGGTTGCACTGTCTGGGCATCACTTGTGTCACCTTGGCCAATAAGTCAAAGGAAGGTATCTCCTGTCTGGCATTGTTTCTTGTTATGTAGCCTTTAGCTATACATATGGACTCTTAAAAATTATATTGACCCAATTAATCTTTGGTTATATTTTCCTTTTGGGTGTTTAAGACCCTACAGTTGGCCCAGATAAAACAATTAATTTTTACTCTTAAGGTCGTTTGAGGAACTGTTCCTCAGGGGTAACATGGGCTTGGGAGGAGGCCCTGGCTCCCTTCTGTTACCAGTTCTGGCTATGTGAAGATAATTCAAAGGTCCTGCTCGACCATGGCTGGCTTCCCTTTGAAGTATGGAGGAAATGCTTCCTCTGTGTTGACCCTTCTCTTTGTAGACTGGACACTGGTTCAGGTCCATCTGGTGGGGTCTCCACTGCCTCCTTGCTCAGGAGGACAGGTGACTCACTGATCCTTTGCATCGGGACCAACCCAGTTCTTCCTTGTGGGCTCCCAGGAGCCCTCTAGGCCTGGCCCGGCCCTCACCTCCCTTTACTTCCCTGGGCTGCACAGCCTCCTGTCTCCTGGTCCCAGCACCTTCCCTGGGTAAGTCCAGCGTGCCCAGTGGGCCCAGGGTGCCTTGACTCCCCCAGCCTCTTTCACCCTTCCAGCTCCTCCTGCGGAGACTTCTAGGCTGGGTATAGGCCCATTTCTTGTCTTGGCACCCCCAGACACTGCGACTAACCTCTCGGCCCAGAGCCGCCACTACTTCCTGACCCCCTGCTGCCTTTTAATTGAGCTATAACATCTTTGTTTGTCAGCTTCTTATCTGTTAAAGAGAAACAAGAGTGAAATAGTACAGACCTACCTTAGGGGACCAGGTATGAATCAGCAAACTAGAGAATTATGCAAATGTCCAGTTAATGACCAACAAATCTTGAGCTGTGTCTGTGCTCCTGACTGGGAGCTGGAGGCCATGGCAGCCCACTTAGGCATACATCATCAAATGCAGTCTCTCTAGCAGGCACAGATCACAGACACTATTAAATGGGCATAATACAGGTGACAAAAGCAGAAGCAGCCTTTGAGTAGCAAGTTAGTACCATGAGGAAGTTGACAAATGCCTCCCAGGCTTTGCTTGAAAGCAGGGCCAATTGCTTCTCTTTGCTGTGGGTCATGGCTGAGGGAAAGGAGGGCTGTAGACAATCACTTACATTTTATTAAAATAATTGGAAAAGTTTACAGACATTTCTTGCAAATACGCAACTGTCAGGCATGGATAGAAAAGAAGTATTTTTTTCCCCAATTGTGAAAAATTCTAATGTCGTAGCAAAAAAAATCAGGAGTCTGATGATTAAATGTGGAGAGCTGTCATCTCAGCATTATATTAAAATAACTTGCCTCCAGCAAGTGCACAGAATTTCTTCCTTTAAATCTGTCATTTCTTGGGAGGCCACAGCTCTGGTTGGTTGCACTGGTGGCTTTGTAATCGTGAACGTTGAACAGCAACAGGAACAGTCTGGAGCTTTCTGGGGGTGGGCATGGGTGACAGATGAAGGGGGCTCATTAACCCCTGTGTGTCTGCAGTAAGCCATCTGCAGATCTGTTACTTTGTGACTTAGTGGGGCTCTCTGGAATCTGAAACGTGAAGCAAAATGCTTGCAGATCAATTGCTTTCAGCAGCGCTTCTCTCAGGGCAATGTCAGGCTGCAGGTACAATGAACTGCATTTGTTTATGCAATCTGTTGCTTAATGGGACAATCAGTGTCTTAGAATTGCAGCCTCTAGTCAGGATGCTTTTAATGATGGCCGCATGGTGTTGCTTTTACATGCAAACTGAGCAAGAGCTGAACACTGGAGAAAAGCTTTAATTGATGGAAGAGAAGAAAAGGATGCTGGGTCAGAGACTGCATCTCCTACACAGTAGAACTGAGCAGCTGTGTCTCTGCACGTGTCTTTCTTTTTGCTCTAGTCAAAGACCATTTAACCTCCTTCCCCAGTGGAATGTCTCCTGTGGATTCCAGGGTAGCCCTTCTCGTTTCTCTGCTTCCCTCAGTGGTGCTGTCATAGAGCAACAAGGTTTTACTTTTCACAGGAGCACTTTAGTTTGTAGCGTTCCGTGCATTCACATCTAAACCTACTGTTCCTAACTAAAGAGGTAGACAGGACATCATGGTAGCAATGTTTTCTATTTGCCCAGCCTGTCATGGTATATAGGTATATAGGTGTGTGTGTGTGTGTGTGTGTGTGCAGGTATGTGTGTGGGGGGGTGCGTACACATGTGTTTGTTCATATGGAAGCCGGAGAATAACCTCAGGTGCCATTCCTTTGGCACCATTTGCCTTTGCTTTGACACATGGCCTCTCATTGGCTTAGAGCTCACCAGGTAGGCTAGGCTGGCTGGCCCGCCACCACCAGGGATTCATCTGTCTCCAACTTCCCAGTGCTGGGTAAATGTGTGTGCCACCACACCTGGCTATTTTTAATGTGTGTGTGTGTGTGTGTGTGTTTGTGTTGTGTGTGCATGTGCAGGCATGCACATGCCCCAGCACACTTGTGGAGGTCAGAGGACAGCCTTGGGTTTAGTGCTTGCCTTCCATTCTGCTTGAGCAAGTGTCTTCTTATTCGCTGCTGCATATGCCAGCCTAGCTGGGCTGCCAGATTTCAGGGATTTTCCTTTTCCATTTTTTTTTTTTTTTGTCGCACAATAAGAACACTGACATTATACATACAAGTTACATGTCTGGCTTTTATGTGTATTCTGAGGATTTGAACTCAGGTCCTTATGCTAGCATAGCTAGATGAAGCAAGTGCTTTATCCACTGAGCGCCTTCCTCTTTTTTAAAAAAAAGTGGGTTCAGGAGATCTAACTCCTCTTGTGCCTGAAAGGCAAGCATTTTTCTGACCTGTCTCAAAAGGTCCTGTAGTTTGATTCTGATTTTTACAGTGCTTATTGCCATAACACAGTGAAGAAAGTGAAGACGAGGAGGCACCACGGTTAAGAACATATAATTTGGGGCTCAAATCTTTTCTGTTGCTTATTTCTATATGACCTTGTGCCAGCTCTTTGACTCTTGAGAACTTCAATGTCTTTTGCAATCGTTGCTTCCTTAGAGGTTTTTTACAAAGATTAGATGCAATGACATCTAAGTGGTGCACTTAGTACTGAAGGTGTTTAATAATTTGTAGCTATTATTTGTGCTAGTAATTCAGAAATAAAGACTAGGAGGCCTAGTTGAAAGTACCACAGTTAGGGCTAAAATTCCACAGGCTTGGTTATTGGACAGCCAGGCCTCCTGAGTTCTCAGCAGATTCTTCTTTGCCCTTGTGGTCCCTCCAAATGCCTAAGGGGTATGCACATTTTCCACCTTTCAGCAATTCCATGTACAGCCTGTGAGGATATAAAAAGCAAGTGAAGAGCCTGCAGAAATGCAGGTGCAGTTGGGGTCTTTTAGCCAAAAGTGTAGCATTTCTTCAAAAGCCCTTAAATGACACCTCTCATTGCTCAGCTTGGCTGGAAACGCCCTCATCATTGTCTCTTCAGCCCCAGTGACATTGCCTGAGCCACGTGAGTCTGAAACAGGAATTCACCTTGACCTTCCTCCTTCCCAGAAGGAGACACAACAAAAAATGAGGCCATCAAAAGCACCATGCTTCCTCCTGCTCAGCGTGTCTCAAAGGCCTCACTCTGACCCCATCGATCAGCTATAAAACATAAAATCAACAGACCTCTGTTTTTCTACCTCATGCAGAAAAATCAACATTGAGCAGGCTTGTCAGCCAAGCTCTCAGAAACATGCAGTAAAAGTGGGAGGTGGCCACAGACCGTTCTCTCATATCCTCTGGAGAATTTTTTTTTGTCTTGGTCTTGGATGACAGCTATGGGGAAGAGCAAAATCCTGCTGTTAAGTACTAAGTAGGGGAAGCTCTCCTCTGTCCCTGCACAGAGGGTGCTTCCAGTAAGCCACTGACTGACAGTCTGAATAAGCAGTTATTTCTCCAGGCTCAGGTGCAAGAGACACATGTAACCCAGTGCCTGACCTTTGCAGCTGAGCTTGGTATTCAGGGGCCAGCTCGCTGGCCACCATTACCTGCTAAGGTTAAAATATTGTTGCATTATTTGATGAGGAAGCTCTGTTCATGCCACTCTCCTGCTGAAATGTTTTTTTAATGTGCTCTCACACTTACAGAATCCAGCCCAGTTTCTTCCCTCCGGCACTCATGGCTGGCTATGGTTTGACTCCAGTCTACCTCTCTGGTTCTTTCTCTTATACCAGGATCCCAGTCCTGTGATGCAATCATACTGAAGCATTCCATTCTCTTTATTATACTTTCTTATCTTTGAGTTATCACTGATGGTCCCACCCTTGGAGTGCTTCTTTCTTTGTCTGTGCATGTCTGAATGCCATCTGCCTTTCAAGTGCCATTTAAAGTACATCTTCCTTTATGAAATGTTACTTGTTTCCTAGAGCTATAGATGCAATTATTTGTGCATACCCCTCTTAAGACACAATGTTTTCCATTCTGCATTTTGCTTTATCTGTGTTTTATATTCTTTGCTAGACTCTGACCTCTTTGAGGGCAGGGCTATATCTTTATATACTATGAACTCTAGCATTTATCCTCAGGATATCTGACATCCACAGAATGTGCTTAGTAAAAAATTGTATTGAGTGCAATGATGCTACTGTCTGTAGGGGAGCATCATATGGATAGAGGTGGGAGCATCATATGGATCGAGGTAGGAGTATGATTGGTTATGCTCATGATAAACACACTGGTCTAGTAGAAGTCTGCTATGGGTCCATAGCTGGCTAATTGTTAAATACAGTGTTTTAAATATCACCTCTGAGTGAAGGAAGTCACTCAGAATAATTTTCTAAGCTATTATTTAAGTAGGTGAACTGTGAACTATATATTATAGTCTCACATCAACAATGAATTCAGTATTCTTATTCTCTCTCTCTCTTTCTCATTCCCTCTGTCATTTAAACTATCTTTAAAATAATCTGCCTTTATCTCCTTGTCACCATTCTTGTTCATATGAGAAGAATCTATAAGTAGCATTTGGAATGTATTATCAGTGCTTTCTGTTCTTTATATTAACTCCAGAACATACACTGAGATATAGTATTGTTCTGAGAGTCAAAAAGAAAGAAATGTTATCCTTATAGGAGTACCTGCTCATTGTACACAATTTTCTTAAGAATTGGTATTTCAGAACACACATGGGGTTGGTAATTATTGGAAATACCACCACCACACAAGTGTACCTTTATCCAAGTGGTCTTCAATTATTAACTTTGCAGCATCTATTACATATTCTCTTGGATATAAAGATTGAAGCTTAAGATGGTGAGGTGCCTTGCATATTTTCTAACTTTTACTGACAATATAATATTACTGCATTGTCATCTTTTAGAGACGTTAAAAAACAAATTTTTGTGACAACCCATAGCCATACCTTTGCTTTAGGAAAAGGAACTCAATAAGTTAGAGGAAACCACTGTTGTGCCAGGTCAGGCTGCTGTCTATGCAGGTGACTGCAGGGGGAGAGAGATGCTCACCAGTGCATTTAGATGCTATGTATTCTCACATTCTTAATGCAGTATCAGTCAGTGCTGAGGAGGGGTCTGCAAGGCATACTGACTGTTGATACTCTTGCCTCAAGAAGCAACTAGAGAATCAGAGCCGCAGAGATGACCTGATGAGCTAACGGGGAGCAAGTTATATTTCTAGATGTCACTTCTTCAGCACCTAGCACCAGGTACTGGATAGAATACAGAAAAGAATCCTTCCCATCACCAGCCCCTGCTACTTGAAACATGAAGGGAAGATCAAGGAGAGATCACCTCCTAAGTGCTGGTATTAGAACACTCGTCCTCCTCCTTCTTGCCCCAGAGCAATGCCTTTTATTTTCATTTCCATGCTAACAAGGTAGACCTGTCCTAGCGTGTGTTCTGAAGAGGTTCTTTCATGCTCAGAGCCTGGGGAGCTTTAACATAGTTAGATGTACTCTAACAGCAGGTTGCCATCAAAAATTCTATAATAGGATTAAAATAAAAGAGAAATGCACTTGCAGTGGAATGGCAATGATTATTTAACACATTTCAAGTGCTTGGTGGGAAGGTGCAGCACAAACACGGCAGACAGACCTGCTGCGTGGGTGTGCCGCCTTCTTAACCATCAGGCTTTTGTGTTGTGATCATGGATTTTTGCAGTTCAGCCTTGCAGAGTCCAAAAGCTGTACAAGGAGGCACTTGGAAAAGGGCCTTGTCATTACTGGAGATGATCCTATTTATTTATGCCTACACCACTGCATGTGGCCATCCATCTCACACAGAGCTCCAGGAGAGTGGGGAATCTGTCTACCTTGTTTATTTCTCAACTCTTGGTGTCCAGAACTGTACCTGGTACATAACAAATATTCAGGAATATGCGTTGTCTAAAAAAAAGGTTCGAAGCATGGGGTCCCTAGTTTGATTCTGAAGTCACAACCTTTCCCCATAATTCTAAGCATTAGTTTTCTTGTGCCCCTCCAAGGAGATGGCATATAGTAATTCTATAGTGCTCTTGTAAAGTTATCCATCTAAGGCAGTTAGATGGATAACTCTCATACCCGGCAGGCTACATTTCATGGACAGTGACCTGGGGTGGATGTGTTAGTAAAGCTCACCTTCAAGAGTTGTGATGTTAATAACACTTTTGGAGGTCTCTGATGCTTGTCTCATTACAGAGATTCAGCATAGGTGGCATCTAGACTGATAGCAGGTACAGTGCTAGAAGGGCAGATATTTAGGATATGCAAAGGATGTTCCTGGAAGGAGCCAGCTGAACCACATCCTTGATGTGCATAGCATCAGTGTCATCCTGGAAGACAGGAGCTAAGCTCTTAATATAGCACTCACTTTTGGCATCTAGAGAAAAGGCATTCAGAGTGCCATGGGAAGGGTGCCATCAGAATCTTCTGCTCTAGAAGTACCTGACTCACGCTGGGGTCATTGTTTCCACTCACTCTTGCACCTACAAACGTTCTATTTTTCCTGTCTCTCTGTTTTCAGTGTATGTGCTGGTAATTCTTCATTTGCTCCATCCTACCATAATCTCTTACCCCCTTCTCTGTTCTGCTGCAACCCAGGAGTGTGACCCCCCCACCCCAGTGCTATATCACCTAAGTAAGTCATCCTTATTTCCAGTCAGAGTCTTTCAGTTCTGCTACAGATTCTTCTGTCTCTTATTCTGCATTTCTAACTATTGGCCTTTCACTTACATATTGAAGTAACCTTTGACCTGGTCTTCCTGTCTCTAGCCTCCTTCTTCACTTGGATTGTTTCCCATCACGATTGCCAAAGCTAGTCTCTAAAAGATGCCTTTCCTTGAAGAATTCTGCCAGCTCCCTCTTCCTACACTGCTTGGTGTCCAACTGGTAGAGACAATGTGACTTCTCCAGCCCCCATCCCCGACTCAGGAGCTTATCTACCTCAGTGCCTTGGACCTATGTAAAGGCCTCAGACTCTTTGATTCTGAGCAGGCCATTTCTCTGGGTCACTGTCCTCTCCCTGCCCCTCTTTTCTGTTAGTCAAGGTCCTATCAGCATCATCTTCTCTGTGTGGGTTTTCTCAGACTCTTCCCAGAAAAAAATGAGTTACTGTCTTTCTTTACTTAACCCTGCTCTTTCCATCTACCATGGCATTCCACAGTTTGTTGTGTAAATGATCTTTTTGCCTTCTAGCCTGAGAGCCCCTTGAATCCAGGAAATGTTTTCAGTTCTTGATGTTTAGCACAAAGTATGACATAAAAGAATTATTGGAACATATTTATGTGTATTATTTCTCTTTATCCAATGTGGATACATTCTAAGATGCCCAGTGGATGTCTGAAATTGTGAATAGTAAAAAACCCTATATATGCATTTTTTTGTACATATATATATTCCCACCCATGATAAAGTTTACTTTATAAACTAGGCACAGTAAAGGATAATATCAGGGAACATTGCTAAAGAGGAGGCAGAAAGAGTGGAAGAACCAGGGCCCTGAGGCAGTGCATGACCATATGGAAACAGTCTCACAAGCTTCTGGGACCTTGCTCATATGAACTTCCAGCAATGATGTCAGCATGCACAGGATTCATCAGACAAAACCCAGCATAAAACTAGGGAAATGGGCAGCAGGCCCCAGCCTTAGCCAAGGAACTATTGGCAGCTCATTACTGCTGGGTGAGGGAAACTTTGACCTTCTTTAAGGGAGAGACTCTAGATAAGTTGACTAGACCCCAGTGGATGAATTTGTACTGAAACTCATCTGAGTATACAAACTTGACTCCGTAGGCCTTAACATATATAACAGAATGTATGAAATTCGGTTGGGGGACTATGGAGGTGTGCGGATGGGGGAGAGGATATAAAAATGATTAAGATGTTTTGTATGAAATGCACAACAATTCAATAAAAATTATACATAAATCCTGTCATTTTTTTTTTGTTTATATTCTTGCTATAGTTGTACTTTTACACTGTTATACTCTCCTTGGAGTTCTTTCTGCAACCCCTTGGGTATAGTCATTCCTTTTTTCAGCTCTTTGTATTGCTCCCAGAACTCTCTGAAGGGCTGGTTTTGTGGACAAGAATTCCTTCAGCCTATTTATGTCATGGAAGATTTTTCTTTCCCCTTCAACTATAATAGACATTTTGGCTGGATATAGTAATCTGGGTTGGCATCTGTGGTCATTTAACACTGGGAATACTTTGGTCCAGGCTCTTCTGGCTTTCATAGTTTGCATTGAAAAGTCAGCTGTGATCCTAATGGGTTTTCCTTTATATGTGACTTGTTGTTTCTCTTTTGCAGCTTTCAGAATTTTCTCTTTGTTTTGTGCATGTAGTATTTTTAGTACGATGTGCTGTGTAGAGTTTCTGTTCTGGTCCTGTCTGTTTGGTATTCTGTATGCTTCTTGTATTTGTATGGGCATGTCTTTCTTTAAGTTTGGGAAATTTTCTTCCACAATTCTGTTGAAGATCTGGTCCATGCCATTGTCTTGGGATTCTTCTCCTTCCTGTATGCCTATGATTCACATGTTTGTTCTTTTTATGATATCACTCAATTCCTGCATATTCCGTTCTTGTGATTTCTTAAATTTTTCATAATCTTTGCTTGAGTGATCCAGTTCATCCACTTTATCTTCCAATC
>NW_008356676.1:3893643-3905017 GCF_000622305.1 Nannospalax galili
TATTAAATAATAAAAAAAAGAAAAAAATATACATAAAAATTCATTAACAAATAACGAAAAAGATAGCATCAATTAAAAAATAGAAAAATTCTAATAGGATATTCACATGATGCAAAGGATGTGAATCTCTTTCAAACTATCCTGTACTGTACTGTGTGTGGTCATCCTTCTTTTAGGTTACTATAGTATCATGCTACTATGTAAGGGTTACTTGAATATAAACACTGCAATAACATGACAGCATATACAGTATGGATATGCTAGATCAAGGGATAATTTACTATCTAAGCAGGGTAGAGTGAGATTTCATTACAGAAAGCAATCATGGATTATTTATATAACTTTCTATTTAATAGTTTGTGACCACAGTTAACCATGGGTAATTGAAATCATAAAAAGTGAAACTATGGATGTGAATAATGTATGTGTGTGTGTGTGTGTGTGTATGTGCCTGTGACTGTGATACATTAGAAATGCATGACCCTTAGCATCATGCTTATTCTCCAGCAAAATCACCCTCTGAGCTCTCAACTCCTGTTCCTTTACCAGCCTGCTCACTGTGCATAGCTGGTGCTGTAACATCTGTTCGTAGAACATACTCATACCTCTAGTCTGAGCCCCTAGTATCTGTTACAACAACTGATTTATGTAGAGCTGATAGCTCCAGTAACAACCACCCAAAGCAAACTGAAAGCCAGGTTCATACCTATTTCATTTTCCATATGAAGGATGTGAAAAATGGGATTTGGGAAGATTTACTTATGGCTCCAGGGGTTGGAAAGCCAGAGCCATCTCAGGGATGACACCTGCAGGTAGAAGACTGGAAACCTCAGCTGTGTGCAGTCAAAAGGTCACCAAAGCCCAGGGCTACTGGTCCAGCCACAGTGTACTTTCCTCCTTCCCTGATGGTTCTATTGCTCTTCTAGTCTGACCTGAGGATGGCTGGGGGCACCATATCTGCAGAGTACACTGAGAAAGGAGAGAGAGAAATTAATACTGGGGTAGTGGCTCCAGCTTCATGATCAATACCTGCCTGGAGAGAGCCTTGTTAATAATATCCTGGCCAGAAACACTGCTGAAATCCTTTGTTTTAGTTCCCAAGTGGGTTGGCTGCTGGGCCAGACCAAGCCTCTGCTGCTCTGTGTTTTAAAATGCTGTGGGATTTGAGTCTGGCTTTAGACACAGTGTTTTGGCTCTGGGGTGATTAGATCCACTTATTTTCTACATTCAACCCCAACTCTTCCACACCCAAGTCAAAAATGAATAAGCATAAAATTAAACAGGTAAAGATGAAGCATAACCAAATGCAAGGATTCTTTCTCCAAGAACAGTTGGATTGGGTCCACGGTGACAGGAGGATAACTGAACCCCACAGATGAGAGTCACCCTTGTCAGCATCACATGATCACAGAGAAGAACACAGGCTTCTGGGAATTGTTTAGGGCTAGAGCTGAGGTTTGGCAGCTGCCCTAAAGGAAAGAGAAAGAAAGGATTAACGGTGAGGGCGACACCTCTTATTCTCTCAGCCAGGAAAAGCTTTAAACGGATTTTGATTTTCTGAAACAAAATTTGGTAGCGTATTGAGAATATGCAGTGTCTGCTTTACTGTGTTTCAAGCACAAAGTAGATTTACAGCAGCTGAGATAGTTTGTCAAATTCCTGATAATCCACTGGAACTCCCGCATGCTGTTGTGACTGTTTCTGACATTGGAGCGCCTGGTGGGGGGAGGCAGAGATGCCCTCAAGCCCCTTCATCTTCTCAAAGAACACTCTGAGGAGATTCCAAAACATACAAGAGGAGGAAGGAATGAAATTACATCCTAGAAATATCACCAGTAAGGGCCATCGCATCCCACACTCTGTCCTCTCTCGGGCTGAAATCTGCAGCGGATTAGTGACCAGGACCATGTCTTTCCCCTGTATTCTTCAAAATGGATTCTCCTCAGGCACAGAGGAAAATCCAGGATGGCTTAGAGTGCAGAACCCATAAATATTAGGAGTGTAAAAGTATTGATCTTATTTTCATTGCAGCATAAGGGCTGAGTATCAGCCAACCAATATGATTTAATCTATTCCTCAGACCAAGGAGATGAAAGGACAGAGAAATAGCTCGATTTCTTCATCTTCTTGAAGAGGAAGAATAAAGTTACTGTGGAGCTAATGTGGGTATTGTTCAATTTTTATCACCCCTGGAAATAAAAATGTTTTTTTTCATAGGAGATTGTGTTAACTTAACATGAGCATAAATGTCCTTTTATTTCATAAACTATGACTTTTGAAATTAATTCTTCATATACTGCATGCAAATTTCTTTTTTAATTTTGTAATTTTAATTTCAGTGAATTGCATTAAGTGAATATTTGTTCCCCTTTCACAAAGGTCCATTTGTTTGCTATTTTTGCTGAATTAGTAGGAAATACCCACAAGATGGCAGTATCACTACATAGCTAAAGAATATCTGCACTTTGACCAAAAAAACAGGCCAGCTTGTCTGAACTGTTGTTGAAAATCCAGAAGGTGGCAGATTTTAGCTATTTATGGAAGACAAGGCTGGTGAACAATGTCTCCCTTTTTTTGAAAACATATTTTTATTTATCTTCCCAGAAGGAGATTATGAGCTGAATAAAATTATCTGTGATATTTAAAATATTTGAAAATGTTTCACATTTTTAAGAGCATGTAATACAAGGCGAAGGGCTAGGCAAAACTAACAGTGACACAAAATCAAGGTGAAATTGACCAATAAATTGAGAACTCCATTACAGAAACAATTTCCCCAAGTTTGAGTCACAGCGTTTGAGTGATAACCTAAACCTGTCTAAACTTTGTGAGATGTTCAAGGCGAAGCTAGAAGGAGATAGCAAGAGACAGGAGGAGGTAGAGGGCGGCGTGGGCACTGATGTTTGTATATTTTTTTTCCAGCAACTTTTCCAGTCTCTCAAAGGACTTTCTGCAGATCTGTGTTGTGGAGTTCAGTTCTTTTCAAGGTTACTGATTACCTGAAGGGAATCCTAGTTTTAAAAATGAAAAATGACAGCTTGAATACAATAGTCCAATTTAGAGGGATCATGCACCCTGTGCAGCTTCTCTGGCTGCGAGGAGTACTTGGCAATGAATATGGAGCTACATCCATTTGGTGCAAGACACAACTGTAGTTCCAATTCTCCACCTCCAACCTTGGGTTTGTTTCAGGGAGCTTCTTCTAAGGGAACACCTGGTTCTCAGCTGATTTGGGCCCCAGGCAGTGTGGGTGGGCATGCTGTCTCACCTTCTGCAGGAAATACACATTCTTGCGAGGGTGTTGCCTGGATGGCAGGATGGCAGGACAGCAGGATAGCAGCTTGGAAGTCATTCTTCTGAGTGACAGCTCTACGTGACTCTCTGCACTCCAATATGTCAGGGAACTGGTGTTCACACCGACATCATTTATCTCATTTAAATATTCCAGGAGAGTAGCCTCTGTGCACAAATTAGAGCAGAAAAATTGTCATTTTTCTGTTTGAAAATGGCCTGGCAGCCTCTCCCAAATGCATGAGGGAGTGAGAAGAAAAGAGAAGGGAAAAAATGGTGAAAAGTGCAAGTGAGTGATATATAAGGTGAGCACAGAATTCAATATCCAGGATGAGGGCACATACATCTCAGACCCTAGATATATAGCTGAGAGCTGATGGAGAAATGGGCAGGAAGAGAGATAATCTTTATCTCTGTTCCCAAGTCTTTTGAAAGAGTTCTAAAGCTAAATCACCCTCCGAAGAAAGCAGAAAATGAAGCCGGTGCCAGGTCACCCACAAGATCTCAGGGAGCAGGCCACTGGCGAGGCCTGTCTTTCCTTTTCATTCTGAGTCACACCCTGAGTTCAGGAGCAGTTAGATTATGAAACCTCAGCAAGCAATGTTTGGATCTGGACTAAGCTACTTGATTTCAGATTATTTAGGAAGTATTGCCAGGTTTTCCTTGGATTTACCATCTGAAATCTTTGCAAAAGGCAGAGGGATGGACTGTGATATTTGCCACAGTTTAATTTGTTTCTGGCAAAACCATGTTAGAGATTCCTTTTCTGACATTTCAAATGTCCACCCATATATGTGACAGTTTATTTACTTACCTACCACAAAACCACTTGGGCTACCTCTCTTCTTCCTTCTCCCTCTTCTTTCTTTCTTTCTTTCTTTCTTTCTTTCTTTCTTTCTTTCTTTCTTTCTTTCTTTCTTTCTATCTTTCTTTCTTTCTTTAAATCTGTCTAGTAGCTTCCATTTGACTTGGGTGGAATCACACACCAGTTGAAAAGAGCAGTGGAAGTAAATGACTTGGCTTTTAAGCACGACAGGGCACAGAGTAGAAAGTCTGCTCTTCTGTCTTTCTTTCTTTCCTTTTTTCTTTCTTTCTTCTTATTTTTTTTTCTTATACGTCATTATGCCACTGGCTTTTGATTTTTTGGACTCCTAACTTTAAAATGAGAACACACCTTGGTGATTGCAATGTAGTAACTGATTCTACAACATATGATGTTCTAAATTTGGTTATTGCATATTCCTCCTCCTTTATCTGAACCTTCTTACCCACAGAGATGTTCTCTGATCAAAGAAGTAAAAAAAGGACTCCGAAAGTGCTTTGATAGTCACTAACTTGTGAAGCATGAGGTTCATTATCTGCAGTGTTCCTAATAATCCTATAAGCTCCGATCTAGCCAAACCAATCTATTGAAATTGATGCTCTGTGGGTTTTCTGAAGTGTCTGGAAAATATTTCAATTTTCCAATCAGTTGGTTTAGTGAGCCTATGGCATTCACTAGCAACGTGCTACTTGAGGGAATCGTGTTGGTGTAATTTAGTTATCCCTGCAAATGCTCCTGTTTCAAACTTTCAGTTGTTAGCAGACAGGAAAACTCCAGTGAATTACTTTCAGAGTTAGAAACCCACAAAGAAACAACTTCTCTAACTGTTTTCATTCCTGGAGGACTCAAAACTTTCTCAGTGGCTCTATAGACTTTATCTCATTAGCTGATTCAGGACTAGGGACTCAGTGTTCCCTGAGTGCAGGCTGAAAGAATAGGATGACTGTGACAATTAACTGTGGTATTGATGGGGACCCAGGCGAAAGGGGCTTTACTGTCTCTTAAAGGGCTGCTCTTATTTGACTCCATTTACCTCTTCCTATAGGTAATTGTGAGATAAACGTGTACAAGATATATCAACAAAGGCCACAGAATTTGGTTATACAACACCTTCAAATGAGGGGAAAAGAAGCCCTCAATCCAATCTCTTTTCACTTCCTTTGTCAATCAAAGAGAAATGATGACACTTGTATTCTACTGGGGGCACCTCATGATTAAGGTAATTTGTAAGAGCAATTTGACAGTAACTATCTGCCATATTGATATAAAGAAATGATAGTCTGTAATTAAGTGCTAGGAGAGAGGAAAGTGATTTTGATGTCGGTAGTGCAGCTCTTATAATTCTGGTTCTTTCTCTTCTAACACCAGGTAGCAGTGCTGTCCTGCCCTCTTGAACTTAGCTGTAGCCACATGACTTGCTTTGGCACAAGAAACATGAGTGTATGGAATTCTGTGTTACCTTCAGGTGGAAGCTTTAAGAACCAGCCACTCTGAAGGTCTTTTGGAGATGAACTTTTGTCATCTTGAGCCCCTGGAGTGGCCCTGATAAGCAAAGCCCCCTTCCATTCACAGTGTACACATAACTCTATGATGAACATTAGTAGACATAAGAAGTGAACTTCCATTGTAGTAAGCTCCTAATGTCTGGGAATTATTTGTTACAGCTGCATCAGAATTGCATCCAGATCTGTTTTCTAGAGGCGCAGAAGACAACTCCATGCTTCTATTTTAAATGCTCTCTACCAATAGTCTTTATCATTTCTTAGTCTCATTTTTCTACCTTTGAAGAATGAGATTCTCTTAGTCTTTTCTGACAAGAAACACTTTTACTGGTCCTTTGCACATAGTCTTCCAGCCTGGGACATCCTTTTCTGTAATCTTATGCTTTCTTTCACCTGTCCTTTAGGTGTCGGTTATCTATCACATTTATAGGGGTTTCTTCTCTGCCCTTTTGTTTGCTTTTTTAGATTTATTTATTTTTATTTCATGTGTATGAGTGTTTGACTGCATGTATGTTTATGTACCATGTATATGCTGGTACTTACAGAAGCCAGATGAAGGGATCAGATCCCCTGGTACTGGAGTTAAGGATAGTTGCTAGCTGCCATGTGGGTGCTGGGAACTGAACCCAGGTCATCCGGAAGAGCAGCAAGAGCTCTTGACTGCTGAGCCATCACTCCAGCTTCCTCCTCTCTTTGTTTTTTTACTTTCCCTCTTTTATACTCTCAAGCACCTTACTTCCCTTGTATCAGATTATTTAAAGAGCACTTACAAGGGATTGGTGAGATGGCCCAGCAGTTAAAGGCACCTGCCACCAAGCCTGATCACCTGAGTTTAGTTATTGGGACCCACATGGGGGAAGAAGAGAACCTACTCCCTCAAGTTGTCTTCTGGTCTCCACATACACACCCCTGTTGCATACACCCACATAAATAAAATAATAAATAAATAATAGAATTTAAAAGTTAAAGGCACATTGTTATTCCCCTTTCTTGTGTGTCTCCTTGTATGGTATTTTTTTCCTCGCTATTTGGATCTATTGCACAGCTAATAACACCATACTTTAAATATAATATGACTGAAAGAATAGGTCACTTAGCAAAGCAAGTAGAATCTGGATTCTGTGTTCTTTTCATCTGTATTGTGCTCTTCTTCTCTTTGTGGGAGAAAGTCAGAAAACATGATAGACATCATTGATTCATATACAGCATGATGGAACACAGGTCATGCCTTTGATCAGTTCCTGCTGTGGTGCCCGAGGGTGTAAGGAAGGAAAGTTAGGAAGATAAGGAAGAGGCCCCTGTGAACATGCCTTGTCAGCTGGCACCTCTACTTCTGTTTGCTGTGCTCGCACCCTACCTTCTAGGTTACTGTTTTCCTCCTGCGTCCAGATTGCTGATCCTCTGTCCCCCGTGACCTCCCCCTGTTGATTGTATAGCTGGTGTAGGCCACAGGAGGAGATAATAAAGGAGGCACACGACTATTTCACTGGACATGATGATCTCCAGTTCCACCCACTTTCCAGGAACAATTTCATTCTTCTTTATAGCTGAATAAATTTCCATTATGAATATACACCATGTTTTCTTTATCCATTCGTTGTTGATGGACTTCTAGGCTGGTTCTATATCTTGCTTATTGTGAGTAGTGTGGCAATAACTTGGGTTTGCAGCTACTTCTATAGTGAGTTGACTTTCATTGCTTAGGGTGTATACCCAGAAGTGATATAGCAGGATCAAATGGCTGTTTGATTTAAATTGTTTGAGAATGTCCATAGTAGCTGAACTAAACTCACAAACACAAGTATCGCATGTTTCCTCTTGTATGTGAAATTCAGGATGTAAAAAAGGCCAGAAAAATAAAATGGGGGCTAATGGGGATGTAGAAGGGAAAACGGAAAGGAGAAGAGCAGAAGGGGACTAAGAAGGGGTCAATTTGATTAAAGTTCATTATATATATATATGGAAGTATCATAATGAAATCATTGTTAACAGAAAACAAAAAGTGACCTGGGGCAGAAATAACTGACATTTTGTGCCTGAAATGGTACTGAGAATTCAAGCCTTAAGGGACAAAACCTTAGGGTTGAAAGATATCTGCAGATAGTACTCTTCATTTTCTGGGCATGATGTTTCTGCCAACAAGTGCCACTTGCTTAGGGCACAAGACCCATAAGACTCCACTGACATTTCTTTCTTTTGTTTTAGAATCATACTTTACTGAGAGATGATTGATGTGAAAAAAAAGTTGTACATATTTAATGTAAAGCTTAATGCATCTGTGTATAAATATACCACCATGAAACCTTACCCTGTATACTTAGTTTCTCTTTAAGAGTTTAATTCTTGCCCTGCCTTAACTTATTATAATAGTAATAACATCATAACCATAAAATCAAAAGAGCTAACATTTAAGAGCTGCACATTGTGTTTCATGGACTTTAACTAAAGGCTTTGTAAATACAATTTGCCTGTGACAGTGTTAACATGAAGTTCATACTCCTCATATACTGTCTGCATTTGAGGTGCTGAGCACCACCAGCATGGTGAAACAGGAAGACAGACATGAGGTTTGAATCCAGATCTGTAGAGTCTCACCCTTGGCTTTTCTCCTTCGCAGTCCATATCTAGGAGACCAGCATGTCTTCATGATGTAGGCACAGTGATTACATAATTTTAGGACCCGTTTAAATGAAGAGAAAGGCTATTTGGATTGGCAGTCCTAGCTTACCCTTCATACCACATTGAATGAAAGCTCAGATGCTTTGCCTGTTCTTTGTACGAGACAGTGTCTTGCTATGTAGCCTTGCTTAACTTGGAACATTTTTATGCAGACCTGGCTGACTTCAAGCTTGCAGTGATTCTTCAGCCTTTGCTTCCGAAGTGAGTGCTTCGGAGTTTAGGCATGTGCCACCATGCCTGGCTCTGTTTTGACTATTCTTAAATTGAGTATCAGGTATTACTTAAATCTGAAACACAATCCTTGTCTTTAGACTTTCGCTATCAATTATCTTCTTGGGAGAAGAAATTTTCCAACAGATATGATTTTAGCTGGTACAGAGACAACAGAGGGACTTCTACAAAGAAGCATTATGTTTCTTTGGCATTATCATTCTGGGGTACTGAGATACAGTGAAACAAGTTAAGCATACCCAGTCAAAGTCATTATGAATATAACTTAGATTTTAAATTGTTATTTGTGGAAAAATATTGCTTAGGTCTGGTTGAACCAGGTTAAATCTCTATAGTGATTATACTTAAAGACAATTGCTTGGTTCTATGCTACTTTCATCTGTGTAGACACTGTAAGCTTTTGAGTTAGTAGGTATAGGGCAGCACATAAAAACAGAATATTATTATTACTTTCATTAACAGAGACCCTGATTCTTTTAGGTCTGTTCTAACAAGAGCCTTTAGAAAAACAAGAGAAAATTTAGAATATCTGATTAATTTAGATTGAGCAATTAATGATGTGGCATAGTTAACAGTGCTGCTAGGATCACTCATTATTAGGTAGGCTGTGTGGGAGGCAGCTTTCGTCTTGGGAAGGCAGCTGCCAGAATCAAGTGTACCACATATCTGCAAGTCAGCCCCAGTAATCAGGCTCCTGCCTTTGAGAGTTACAGAGGTTGAAAAATTAGATTTTGGTGGTGCGTGCTGATGTTCTGGTTTTTATTCCAGCAGAGGATAAAGAAATCATATGGTTTCAATAGTTTATGCCTTTTCTAGAGTCAAAGCTGTGCTGTAAATGGTGCTGCTCTTATCCTTGCTTCCTGGAAGGGCTTGCAGTGTGCCATCCAGTTATTTCTACATTGCCACCCTGGGCTTAGCCCTGCATCTTGAGAAGACCATTGTTGAACCTCCTTACCTAAGAGCTCTTGTCTAGCCTCTCGGTGTAGTTATGTGGCACAGCAATCACTGAAATTCAGTCCCCCAGAATTTGAATACCTTAAGATATGTTCCCAACTACTTGGATGATCACTCAGTATTTGACTAGGGTGAGCAGGTTGTAGGAGAACTTTGAATAGCTCTAATTAATAATGAGCTATTAGATAAATGATAGACTACATGGAGAGAGGAGGCAACTGTTTCCTTATCACTGTGGGAGAGAGGGAAAAGATATAGCTCAAGCATTGGTAGAGACACCAGAGCTGTTCCAGTTAAGGATTGTCATGATTAGCAAAGCTTCAAAGTTAAGCAGATGGAGTGACTTAGGCAGTACTATAAGGTGGTAGTGAGCTGGCCCCAGAAGAAGAACCTTAAAGGGGGTAGCCAAGACAAGTTAAAGACAGCTGATAGGATGTCCAAAGACAATGTCTGATGTTGCATAGCCCTGGGTGGGTCTAGTTTGGCTCCGTCATGGAAGCAGCACCCTGAAATTCAAGAACTGGACATGTATGCCCCAGCTAAGGTCAGGAAGTCTGTTCACACATAGCAAGACTCCAGATGCCTTGAACATCAGAAAAAAGTTCCAGATTCTGGGGAAGATGACTGGAAGAGTAAGGTGGGCCACTGCATTCACCATCATGCCACAGTTCAGAGCAGGTGCTCCCAGATGTGGGCTAGGAAGTTAGTGTGGATCAGACTTTACTGAGAAAATAAATGAAGAAGTTATATTTGCATACAGGGTCAACATGGTAAGGGCTTAGAGGACTAGATAGTGGAATTATACGGATCCTATTTTAGGTACCCTATATCATTAGATGGTTGGATTAAAGAAAATTTTGTTGGCAGGGTAATTCACAAGTCCGGAAATGGTGAATATTCTTCATATCTCAGTCTTCAATACATGCCTTCATTTGATGTTTCTAAAAGCTGGTGGTAGCTCATGCCTTTAATCCCAGCACTTGGGAGGCAGAGGCAGGCGGATCTTTGTGAGTTCAAGGCCAGCCTGGTCTACATAGTGAATTCCAGGCAAGCTGGGGCTACAGGGAGACCCTGTCTCAAAAAAGACAAAACAAACAAACAAACAAAAAACCCCCCAAAACTAAAACCAAACCAAAACAAAAAAAACCCTGATGTTTAAAAAAATATTCTATTTATTATTATTTTTATTGTACGTGTTTGAGTGCCTTGCCTGCATGTGTATAAGTGCACCCATGTTGTGCAGTGCCCACAGAAGTCAGAAGAGGGTGTTGAATTCCCTGGAACTGGAGATATGGACAGTTATTAGCTGCCATGTGGGCGCCGGAAATTGAATCCAGGTCCTCTGCAAGAGCAGTCAGTGCTCCTAACTGCTGAGCCATCTTTCTAGCCCTTAAAAGCTGATGTTTTACCTCTATAATAGTGGTCTGCATTCCAGTCTAACCCGTAGAGGACAGGAACAAGAAATCTGAGCTTGAAGATGGGATTCAGAAATTCAAGCTCTTGTGATCTAGGGCAGAGAACAGTGGGCAGATATGAAGAATTCTGCCCAGTTACTAGAGACAGGATTTCCATGTTCCACAAGGCCTGTTCCTTACACTGTCCAGTTGTCAAATGGAGATTCTCAAAGCAACATCTGAATCCACTGTATCTCTGATGCATACCAATAATGTAACATAGCCTAGACATTCATTATAAATTCAAGCAATTTATACAGAGGCTAGTGACCATGTGCTCCAATTTCAGGTATAAATTTTGTATCATTGAATGCATCCTATTTTCAAGTCTTTTATAGCACATTCTGTAGTTTGACAGAACTGGTTTGAATTTGAACTTTGCCACTTACTTACAAGTGACTTTGAGCATGTGATTATTTAGCATGTCAGATTTATTACCA
>NW_008356676.1:3905199-3930199 GCF_000622305.1 Nannospalax galili
ATTTTCAAGTCTCTTTTATAGCACATTCTGTAGTTTGACAGAACTGGTTTGAATTTGAACTTTGCCACTTACTTACAAGTGACTTTGAGCATGTGATTATTTAGCATGTCAGATTTATTACCATTAGAATGGGCGTAGTAAGATTGTCCTTGCTGGACAGATTGGAGGTTGTATATGTAAAATGCCTGGCACAGAGTAGGCTGCTTAATAAATGGAAATGGCACACATATGTATGTTTGCAATGTCTTATAGAGCATTGGACAGAACTACAGTGAACAAGGTAGAATCAATGACCAGATGACTTTATTCAGTTTGGAATTTTTCTGTTGATCAAAAACCACATATGAACTTTCTGCCAGGTCCGGCATTTATTTTTGAATATATTGTACACTGCATTCCCTAACCATCACCCTATCCCTTCCTAAGAGAGACCAAAGATTTGAGAACTGTAAGAGACTGAAGAGTGTTCTTGACTGATCAGTACAGTGATGGGATGAGAAATTGAGAATCAGACCAAGACTGCCATAGCCCCAATTATGTTCATTTTAATAAAAGTTTCAGTAAATTGAATTTTGTTTTGCCAACATAAAATTCAGAAGAAGATTATTGAAAATATGGAAGTTCTTCTTGGCCCAATAATACTTAGACTAACAAATACACTCTTCTGTCTAGCTAAGAAGCCTTGTGGAAGTTTTCTATCAACTGAGGCTCTTATACCAACAGAGTGATAACGGGAAGTTAGACTACTTCTGATAACTTCAAATTTCTAACTAAAGGGAGGCTCTGGTTTTGTGGAGAGAGAAGAAAATGAAGGCTGAGGTGGTATTTCCCTTGGGAGATAAATATGCAAGTGGGATCTCAGAAAGCCTGAGAGGGAAGAAGAGAGGTGAGGGAAATTCAGCTGACCCAGGCCGTGAATGAGCAGTTGGTGCTGGGTCTGTTGTTTGGGTCCTGGCTGGTCTATTCCCAAGAGGCACCTAATTGAAATAAGATCTTGCCTGGTAACTGTGAGTTAAGTTCTCTCTTCTACATAATTATAAAGAACAAAGGCCACGAAGCTGAGTGAAAAAGTGGGACAGGGTCTGATACCAGTTCACTGGTGCAAAGGACCATGTGTACTTTGTCCAGTCGAACACTAATGAAGCATCTCTTAAGAATGATCAAGTCTTGTTAGAGATGTGCAGGGCTTGAAGTTCAATGTAATTCTGCAGGAAACTGAGGATTTCTTCATTGAATTGGCATTAATTACTTTTTAAATGTAAATTTTCAGCTGCAAGCCTTTTTTAAATATTAAAAGAAACCCTTCCAACTACATCATGGATAATCAAAGACTAATTGGTGACCAAATTATAGGGTTTAAAGTCTCTCCTCTTTTTCTTTTTCTCTCTTTAACATAAGTGAATAAAAATAATTAGCAACTGAGAACATATGCTTTTTATTTCATTAATGATGAATTACTGGTGTTAGTCCATTTTTAGAAAAATAAACATTTGAATTTTGGACAGAGGGCTGCAGTTCCATTATGTGGCACTTTGTGTTGAGCCAATTGCTGTGCCTCCTCCTGTCCAGGCTGAGTCTGGTAAGATCCTCAGGGTGGCCATCACTAGAGGACAAGTGCAGATGGATAACTTGTTAGATTCTGTGGATGGGATTAAATGAAAACTAATGCAAATGTCTTCCTAGCTTTTCCATTTTAAAAGGAAACATGGAGGCCTGCAGAAAGCTGTGTGGGGAAGGAGCTTGGCCAGAGGTCCATAGAAGATCTGAGACAGAACCTGGTCTGAGAATCCCAGAATCCACCTGGGTGCTATTTTCCCTGCTTGATAGCAGTTTCAGCTCCCTTCCCATCAGCCATGGCTATTTATATTCGGCTGCAGATTCTACAGCTGTAAAGAAAGTGCCTTTGAAACCAGAGCTTCTTCTCCTTTTTGCCTTAGGAAAATTTATGCAGTCGTAAGATAATTCTTGAGAAAAGGCAGAGTTGTTTCTACAGGAGAGGCTCCACTGTGTCCTCTTAGATAGAATTAAAAGTCATGCCTTACTTAAGCATGGACATGTGCTGAGAAATTTTTTCCAGGTGACTTCATGCTCATATGACTGTCACAGGTTGGACTTACACAGACCTAGGTGGTACAGTTTCACTTACTCAGTGAGGCATAGCGATGCACTTAAAGGACATGGTAAACCTGGAATGTATGAGGATGCTGCATGTATAACATGGTAAGTTGCTTTAGAGGAAACTTCTGTTTAAATAACTGGGAATACACTCTAAAATAATGACAAATAGTAAACACACTGACCAGTGACATAGTCATTTTTTATCATTACCAAACATTTTTCACTGTACATAATTATATGTAGCATACTAGTAGGCAGTAAAGCATGCTTGTGTTCACCAGTTATCATCACAAACATGTTAGAGTTGCTGTGACCTTACAACAGCTATGATATTATCAGGTGATAGGAAATTTTCAGCATCATTATAGTCTATGGCAGCACTGTTGTCTATGCAGTGCATTGTTGACCAAAATATTATTATATGGCTCACAATTATATTTCCTCTCCATTTATTCCCATATACCACATCCTCTTAATAATGACACATGATTTGTTTCTTTTCTTGACCTTCTAGGAAAGGTGTTTAGCTCTTGGCTATGTCTTCTAAGATTCTACAAGTTCTCAGGCTAGGGTCATTCCTTAAGTCAAGCTACTAACTCTGGCTGGTAGAGAGGAACAGGTCTCAGGTGGAGGGAGAGAGGTTAAAACTATGAAGTACTGGTTATTTGGAGGGAATACACCTACACATACCTAGATGGTTTAAGAGGGGCGTACATTATCAGAAAGGGCGTTGTAACAATGCAATATCACTCAGTGGCCTGATGAGAGTTAGAATCCACGTTAGGCTCTAAAGACAGAAGCCATACAGAAAGCCAGCTCACTTCTCGGACTTCAGTCTGGAGAGGGTACACTTTAGCCCCTTGGGATCTCTTCAGCTGTGAAATTCTGTAATTGCAGCAAGAAACATTTTCCCCCTTTATGTGAAATGGTAAGAGTTCTTGGGTTTGAAAGTGATCTAAAAGTATTGTGATGTGAGTGAAAGTTTGTATTTCTCAAACTTTTGCTGAGAATAGTCTGGTTTCTACTGTAGAAGATCAACTCCTCCAGTGCAACAGGGGTGGGATGGGTGGTACAGATGAAGAACAGTGCAACTGTTTGTATTTTTACCTTTCATGATAAAACAGTAGTTTTAAGCATTATAAAAATGCGCTAGTTTGATAAATAGCACATTTAAAACCTGATTTAGCAAAAGGTTTTTACCTTTGTAATTTAAAAACTGTCACTTGAACTAAAAATATAGGCTAGCAAGTTGGTCTTTCATATTTAATGTTTTCTTTTTCCCCTTTTATTTGCAATTCATTTTGTTCTGCTCTGATTAAAGAAGTGGCAGCAATGGCACTGAGAATGGCCAGGGCTTCTTGGCTCATTCATTATTTGGAAGGTGGTGGATGTGACTCTTCCCACCAGCTCACATTTGAAATGTTTCAACACCGGCCCTTGATGATAAACCGCACACCAGCTGCTTATCTTCTCTTTACGTGGTAACATAGAGTGACACAAGAATATTGGAACTTAATGAGAGCAAAGACAACTGGAAGAATCTCCACTGACCGTAATCCCAAAGTTTCACGTTTGTTAAAACACAAGAGTCTTATAACCCTAGATTAAATAATCGTAATTATAGGAAGTTAGAAAGAATCTGGTACAAAAATGATAATCTTGGGTGTCCTGCAGCATGGAATATTAAAGACTGCCACTCAGGATTAATAGACTGTTTCTAATATGCTTTTTCTTTTTAAGCCAGTATTAGGGGTGGCCTAAGGTGAGTCATTGTATTACTCTGAACCTTAATGATATAATCTGTAAAATTAAAGATCTGAAACAAATGTAAGAAAACATTCTTGTGTTGTAAAATCTATAGTGTACCATTTTCTTTTTTTGCAGGGCTTGTTCATGAAGAGGACTTTATAAACACTTGTTGACTTCAAATGAGTCACAATTTCTTCAGAGGCAGCACAACACAGAAGGGATAGCCCATCCCCATATTATTTATTATGGACAAATAATAAAATTGCTTCTCTGATTGTAAGCAAGGTTTATCATCTCACTCCTAGGAGTCTTTTGAGGCTTCAATGAGAGACGAGCACTAAAGCTCTCAGGTGACTTAAGAAACTGTAGAAATGAAAGGCATTAGTATTAAAGAAAATCTTTTTTAAAAAGTATTGATAGAAATGTCTTTACGTACATGTACACTTCATTATTGAACTGCTTTTTTTTATTAGTTGTTGTTATGTTGAGTCCTCACTGTTGATATACTATAAGAACATAATGGATGTGTTCACAACTGAAGTGGCTTTTATGCCAGAAATGGCTGACTTCCAGCTCCAAGGATCAGAGTCCTGTGGTACAGCATTTTGGGGTCATCAATGCCTTGTCTCTAAGGAAGCTCACTCTTTTGGAACTTCCTTTACAGAGGCCAGTTGAAACTGTGACATCTCCAGTGGCCAAGACATGACTGAGGTCACAGGAAAGAGCTTCACCCATATCCTAGAATCTACTTTGTAAAAGAGCACTAGGGCCCTCAGCTCATTTAATTTTTATAATCATCTCTATAACTTAGATTTTATTATCCCCACTTTAAAGTTGAGGAAACTGACTCCTTAAATAAACTAAACTGAGTTACTAAGTGACAGAGTTAGGATAAAGATTTAATCCTGTCTGCATGCCATATTTAGAATTTCCTGAAAAATTCATATCTCTTTTGACAGATTCTATCCCCCCAATCCTTCATGGGTTCTAATTGTTAAAGCAGATGAGCTATTTCCAAAGCATTTCATGAAACCAATATCATCCACAGCTGGATGATCTATTGGGATTTGTCCTCTTCCATGTCCCCTTCAGATTCTGAGTTTCAGCGTGACATCACATGTGCTCATTATAGTTGAAGGATTACCTTCTAAAGAGCATAGCACAGGTCAAATTCCTGCTTTTTATGTTGGCTTTCTTTATATCTCTTTAAACTGCATCTGAACTTTTCTTCCACACGGCCCTGTTGCCTGTGACATATTTACCACTTGGCTTTCAAACATCTCAGAATCTAGAAATCCTCTTTGAAGTTTCCTTGACTAACTGAAGGAGAGGGGTTCTACTCTCAGATTCTCCCAAACATGCATCATTATCTTTCCTGTCCTCGACATTGTGAAAAATGCCTGGATATTTATGACTCTGAACTGTGAGTCTCACTCTGTACAACTATCAGTTAACCCATCAATCAAAGTCAGGTGGAGAAATTTAAATTTTTATGGAAGAGGCTTTTAAGCAGCAGAGTACTGTACAGAAAATGATGAAATAACCTGAAATTGAGAGACTGAACTTGTGTTCTGTTGTGTGATTAAGAGGTTAGAGAATGAACACTCTGAACGTCATCACAAATTATAGAAAATAGAGATCTTTGAAACATTGATTGTCATTTGATGTATTGATTCATAGGTTTAATGTGGTATAGATTTATTCCTTTTAGGAAGGGATAAATTAGTCAACTTATGTGAGAACTATTATGAATATACAAATAAACATATGTACTTTATTGTACAATTAAGTTGGAACACAGTCCTTGCTTTGACCAGACATATGAGTTCTGCCACATATTTACGACAGCATCTGCATCATTATTAATACACCAATTGCCAATGCCAATTTTGGAGGATCATAAATTTAATTTGTCATTTTGTGTATAAAATGGACTAAAAGATAATCTTTCTCCCAGGGAGTTGCCAAGTGTCCTTCCTAAGAACTTCCATCTAGCCACCAACACCAAAGACAGAAGACAGCAAGCCATTCCAGATGTGGTTTCCATCCTGAGACCTGCTGGTCTTTTATCTGACTCATCCTCTGGCCTCAGGCTGCTTCCTTCGCCTCTTGCCCAGGCACCTCAGCGGACAGGAAATTGTTCTACCACTTTTCCCTCTACTTCATGGCTCCAAAGGACTTCACTTTCATGGTGATGACACTCAATAAAGGACATAAAAATATCGTGCCTCATAGAAGAAGGAAAATGGAAACAAGGAAAGAAATTTCAGAACCACTTGGTTTGGGTTATTGATTTAAATACCTCCAAATTTATTTATAACCTTCTATTGGTTATATTTCCAGAAACAAATATTGGAATCTGGGTGGTTAAATAAAGTTCAACCTGAGTAACATCTGGAGAGCCATGTGACAAATCAAGACAAATCTGCTAACTTTACAAACTAGTTATAATTACTGTCTCTCCTCCAAGTGGATTAGAATTGTCAGTCTCTGTCCACCACATACCATTCTGGAGGGGAATCTCAGGGAAACACCAGTACCAGAGTGCTGGTTAAGAGAATCTCTTTTTGTTGCTTACTCAGACATAGAGGCCCTTTAACTTATACTTTGAGGGTGGATTTTATGATCGATAGGGAAATGATTCCAAGGACAATATTTTATAATATTCTTTATGTAGATAATATTCAATAAAAACCTCAGATGGTAAGGGGTATGAATTCAAAAGAAGTAAAGAATTTTAATCATGTCTCTGGTCTTCAGATAACTTGAACAAGCTACTTCTTATCTGTGCAAGATAACTGAACGAGTGACTTCTAATAAATTCCGGGCATCAGTGACTTGTGGGAAGAACCTTACCACACTCTGTGGTTGACCCATTGCTTCTGCCTTTTTGGTGTATGTTATTTTCTTTATTACTATAATTATGGACAAAATCAATGACAAAACAAATTGCATTTTATGCTATTTGGTTTTCAGTGTTGAGGTTCAAGTTGAGAGACTTATGCAAGCTAGACAAGTGATATCCTCCTGTGCTGGATAGCTTTAGTGTCAACTTGACACACCTGGGTTGAGGGGGCCTCAGTTGGGGAATTGCCTCTATTGGACTGGCCTGTGGCCATATCTGTGGGGTATCTTCTTGATGAGTGATGTGGGTGCCACCCCTGAGCAGGTGGGCCTATGTAGCATAAGAAAGCAGGCTGAGCAGGGGCCAGGAGAGCAAGCCAGTAAGCTGTGTTCCTGAGTTCCTACCTTGGGCTCCCTGATGAACTGTGACCTGGGAGATGTAAGACAAATAAACCCTTTCCTCCCCAAGTTGGTAGTGGTCAGAATATTTTGTCACAGCAATGAAGAAACAAACTAAGACACCTCCTGACCTATACTCCCTGTGTTTGTAAATGTGGCTGTAGTCAGTCCATAAATCCCCACTTGCTAGGCAAGTAAAAAGGAGGGGCCATGCTAATATGGAAGGGACAGAGAGTGTTCTTGCAATAGAAGCCATATTTAGAACTACCAGTTCTGAGAGAAAAGCTCTCCATCAGTAGAACAATGTTCCCACAACAGTGGTACAGGTTATATGTGGGAGGCTTTTTCATATTCATCACTGGGCAGATATGCATGCTATGCCTCCTGGAAAAGTATGCACTATTTTTCAAAAATGAATTTCTCTATTGTTTATTCTGACCTGGATTATGACTTTGGCTTTGGAAAGCCTAAAAGTAGGTGAAAGGATCGATGCATACGATACAGAAGTGGGGAAAATTGGTCTGCTACCTGCATTTCCCCTGTTGAGGTAAGGAAAGGAAAGGACAAAAAGTGGAGTTATGCGTTGCAGTCTGAATGGAGATAGATATAGCTCTATCAAATCCTTCATAGCCATGGGATGGAGCCTATGAGGAGGGACTCGCTAAACACCACAAATGGTGAGCAGCCTGGGTCATCAGCACAGATGAGATTATGTAGAAGCTTTTATGTCCTTATTCATCAACCTTGAATGTTCATGATAGGCCAGTCTCTGCAAGTGTGGGGGTACAAAATTAACACTGGGGGTCTCAGTGTCCCAACAGACCATCTCTCTAGCACTTTCCAACACCTTGGCTTTGAATAGCATGATGCATCTTGCTTAGTATCCAATTTTTTTCTTTCATCTATAAAATTAGGCTAATTGTTCTTTTCAGGAGTTAATGAAATTGGGTGTTTTTTTTTCCTCTTCTAATACACAAAAAAGCTTTAATAAAGATTTTTTTTTTTAAATCTCTGTTCCCCTAATGGTCATGGGGACTTTTTAAAAAATAATTTATTGGGAATTTCATACAGGGATATAAGCATATAAGGTGTTTTGACCAAAGGCATGCCCACTCCCTCCCCTCCAACTCCTCCCATATCTCCCCATCACTTTTTCTGATAACTTCATGTACTCTTTCTTCTGGGTCATGGGGACTATTGAGAGAAGTAAGATGCATTTGGGATCTTAAGGGGTTTTCTTTCCATTAGGGAGAAGAGACATGTATGCAACCAACTATCACATGTGTTGGAATAAAATAATTGTGCAAATAAGAGACAACTTTCCGAGGATACAGAAAAAAAAATACCGTGAAGGTTCTACTGGGAAGTGGACTAGAAAGATTTGTAGGAGCAGCATTAGTAGTCTTGAAGGAGTTGAGGTCTTTGTTTCTGATCTTGCTGATAAGAAACACCCAGGAAACTGCAGTCAGAGCTAGCCACTTGAAGAGGGTTAGTAGAGTGTGGAGTAAGTAAGCATTTTAAAAAAATGTGTAGAGATTCAGGGAGAAAAGCAAGAAAACTATGTCAGGGTAACTCTCAAGGGTAGGGCAAAGTCTAATTACCCAAATTGAAATCTGGCCTCTGTAGCAAACCCAAGACTTCTCTTGAACCCATAAAGACCTGCTGTAGAAGCAGAGGCATGCTTGAAATAATTAGCTTCATATTTCAGCTCTTGTTTGGGAATTCTTGGTTTGTATCAGCCTTTTCCTAGGAAGCTGAAGAGGTATTTTAAGAATGGTTAGAAAATTGCCTGAATGGTAGCAGGGCAAGAAAATGCAAAATCAATAAATAATCAGACTGAATTTTAATTGAATATATTTCTAAGGCCATGCTGACATGTGCACTTAAAAACTACTCACTAGAGAAAGTCAGTGCTTTTCTTCTTGTGGGTTCCTTAGTTTTAGGAGATAAGACAAAAATTGGCTTTGCATTCTTTCCTTAACCAGTGGCACATTCCTTCTTTTCCTACCTGAATTAAATTATTTCCCAATCTTTCTCTTTTCTTTATAACAGGGCCTTTGTTCTGTAAAAAAATATTTTTTAAATTTGTAAAGAAACTAGAAACAGAGAGGAAACCCTGCTCTTTTGATGTGATACAAACTAGTTCTTTGTGGCAGAGATACAGTTACTTTCCAGAAGAGAAGGGCCTATGAGTCAGTAAGCTCTTCACTGTCATTGTGTTTTGAGAAATTTTAAGACCCGTGGGGGTAATAAGATATGACTCCTAGATATGGATCTATGCTGATTCTATTTGTATTTCTGAAAATATTTTCTTTGTACTTCCTGTGTTGCATTTGGGAGTTAGTTTTAGAACTCTGAGTGAACTTCAAGTCTAGACTGGGGCTTAGGAAGCAAACTACCCTCAGACCCCTAAGACTAAACATGAGGAAAGAATCAAAGTGCAAAAGCCTTGGGAATGTCCTTGAGCCTTCTTTCCGGTGTCTCATTTTGCACTTGGTTCTGTAGCATTGTTGGTGCTGGGATGCGATGCCTCTTATTATCTGAATCTTTGCACAGGCACCGTTACTCAGTTGAAAAGAAGGGCTGTATCTGAATGAATTTGTTTCTACATGGGTTTAATTAGTCACTTACCAGGTGCCCAATTCTGTGCTTGATGCTGCCAGGGATATGTAGAAGATTTATGAGGCACAGCTTTTGACTTTGGAGGGTGCCAGCATGCTATAGGAAGCTGGTAAATAAACTTTAGTGTATATGGGTATCCTGCAGAGATTTGTAAACAGGAACCCTTCCTGCAGATGCTGTTTCTGCAGTGCTAGATGAGGCCCATCAACTTGCATTTTAAGGGATAAACTAGATAGATTTGGTTCAGGCTACTCATGCCTCAGACTTAAAAAGATTGTAGTAGACCAGACTTTGCATTTTTATTAGCGGGCAAGACTTACTGTTCAAACATTCTGCTTACTAGCTGGGTGACTTAAAGAATGGTATTTACATTTTTCAACCTTTTTTCATTTATCTCCGGAGTTGTGACAATGATGCTTCTCTCCTACAATTGGTATAAATATTAAACAAAATGAAAGCTAACATAGTTCCTGAAAGATTCTATAAACACATTTTTTAGTGTTCTCTTCAATGATCTAGTTGTGAAGATAATGCATGCTACTTTATCTTTCAAGTTGTTTTTTATTTGCCAGAATGACGATGTTTAAAATCTCTGCCACACACCTGCTTCTTTGTATTGCCCAAATTGCGTTGTTAATTTTCTGTTTGCCTGTGCTTTTAACTGAAGGCTTTGGCAATATGCAATGTCTTACCCAACCCAGGAACTCTGAGATATTATCTCAAGCCACAAAATTATAACTGTATGAGATGCAAGATAGATCAGGATTTGGGGTTCAAAAGTCTTATACAAAAGATGGAGAAGAAAAGTTGCTTTCAAAGTTTTGGACAAGGTTTTCTGGACAGGTCAAGAATGAGCCCTGGGTAAGATGTTAGTATCAGGGAAAGACAAGGACAGAAACCACTTCAAGACAGTCAGGGCTGGGGTCTGTTGATCAGAAATTTCACATCTGGAGGACCATTTCCTTGGCACATTTCAGACTCTTGACCTAGATTCAGTCATGCTGCTACTGAAAAGAAACCTACTGGCTACCAGAAAGAACTATGACCAGTTAGCTCTGGGATGTACAAAAAGATACCAAGATCCAAGAAAGAGTTTAAGACCAGGGCTTAAAAGAGCTAGGGCTGCCAGGAGGTACAGTAGAGCTGGCTATGGTGACAAAGTGCTACAGGGGCTTTGGAGCTTGAAGAACTATCAGGCTTATGTTATCAACTTGGGACCAGGACAAATTCAAGAATAGATTGATTGTAAGGGACTAAGTCCATAGTAAACAGTGTCACTGAGGAGTTATAAAGATGATGCACTTCCTGCTGTTTCTTGATCTGAGACAAAGGCCCTGGTATTAAGGTCCCTTTTCTGGTTGACTGGTGCAGACCAGGTTAGTTAAGACCAGGGCTGGACCTGGAAATTTGGAGCTGTGACCTATGGACTTTCTCTTTTTGTTAGTTGAGTGTGCATATGGATATAATCTTATCTTTCTATTGTTGCTCTCTGCTGTATCTGAGATTTTTCTGACCATAACCTCTAGATAATAACATGGTCACAAGATGAGAGGCTGGTAGTGCCACTGAACAGAGATAGATACTGTGGGATTCTCACCTTGAGAAGAGTGTGGGTAATTCTTTTAGAACAAGACCAAAGTCCGAATCAGGAGATTCAGCAAAGTCAAATGAAGTTTAGAGTTTTTACTCTAGCTCTCGAGTCTAATTTCTATTTCCCTCCAAACTTCAGCCATCATAAGATGTAAGAATAAGCTTTTTAACTTATGCAAATATGGTAGCTCCATTAGGACTGGGAGAGCGGTAGCCATTTAAATGTTTCTTCATTCAAGGCTTACTCAATAGAGCATCACAGAATGTTATAAAGGAAGGGACTTTTAGGAATCATCTAGTTCAATCTTATTTTTCTGATAAGAAAACAGACCCAGAAAAACTGTATAACCTTTTCAAAGTCACACAGCTGTTCAGTTACAGCACTGTGCCTGAAACCTGGGCCTCCTTTGCCACTCACATTCTTGGGCTGCACTTTCTCATGGTGATTTATGCCTGCTTGAATTTTCATTTGTCTCCCTGGGAGTCTGGACTGATGTGCCTGCAGGCTGGGCAGACCATTGCTCAGCACTTAAAATACAACAGACTCCCTTTGCTTTTGCTCTTCACATGCTGACCACGGAGAATGGAGACGGAGCTGTCACTCAGGGTTCACACTGATGACAATTTCATTAACTGTGTTGTTGGGCTTTAGCAGTCCACTCATCTCATAATTGTGCTAAGCTCATTCTGGCAAAAAGTACATGAGGATTTTTGAGCAGTTCATAACATTGAAATCATTGTGAACGTTTCAACAAAATTAGCATTATACATTCACAAATACTTAAAAGCAGTGCAGAAACCACTGTCAGAAGTCCTGGCCAGTGGCTCCCCTGCATTTACAAACCTATCTTTGGGGGGACACATGGGGTAGTCATTTCATTAGGGCTATTTTTAAAGTAGCTTAGTGGTAAGTGATAAGCAGTCTCCTTTTGCAAGCTGCTGTCGTGAAATGTGAGATAGAGGCAATGTCTGTGGCCACACACCCACCTGTAAGGTGTCACTTGACAAGAGATTTCTCTTTGGTCTTCTTTACCCTTTCTTGCCCCACAATTACTATTTCTAGATCTACTTTGACTTTGGGTATAAAAAGATCTTTAACAGCATGAACATGCTTTCATTCTATAAAGTTATATATATGTGTTGGTATCGTAAGGGGATGAATTCAGGAGTTCTTTGTTTAGATGGGAATCCTGGGCAACATAAATCTCTGTATCGTTGAGTCCATGTCGTATGCCACCTAGGTCTTAACCATTCAAGTGGATAAAGCTATTTTTCTTTGATTTAGTTTTCTCAGACTCAGAGGGGTGTCTAGATAACATCTCATTTTGAATAGATCAAATAGCCCTGATATGAACTGTGTAATTTCTTCTTCTCTGTCCATAATGCCACCCCTGTTGCAGTGTTAATTGATCTGCCAATAGTCAGTCAGATCTCCTACTTGTGACAATATGTGAAATGAAGGCTCTTGCTTAAGATGAACTCTTTACTTCTAATTTTCATTTGGGTCCATTTTCTAGTGTTCGCTTTTAAGGAAAACAACAATAATACCTTTGTATCCGTATGCTTTTTCTAATCCATTCAAGTGTACTTGTACTTGTCAGGATCGAAGTGGTTTAGGCCAATGAGGCTTGTTTCATTGGCAGCACAAAGATTATCTGGAACATAAGCTTTCTTTCATCCCCACAGTGGGCTATCCTTCAAGCTGGCCACTCCCTGTGGAAGAGGAAGAAGCTGCATTCATGCCCTATCTCCTAGCACTTCCCCTCTGAGGCAATACAAATCCCTGTGCTAGTTACTATCTTATTAGCTAAAGAAAGCCACATGGGCACATACAGTATTGAATCAGCAAAAAATAGAATCTAATTGTGTGCAAGGTAGAAAATAAGCAACATCTTTTGAGCAGCATTAATGATTATCAATACTCTCTTAAATCACCTAATTTATTTCTGAATATTATCATAGATATTTTTTGACCATTGTCTAGGGAGAACTGTAGATGTATTTTGTATCTTTGAAGATGATGGTTACCAAATCTCTGGACTTCATAGGTTCTTTCTGGAGTAGGGGAGAAAGAATTACATACTACTCTCTTATTTGATATGGCATCATCATTTTACAAAAGAAAATTTACAAATTATAAGATTTTGAAATTTTAGAACATGTAGGAAGCATGAAATCTCATAGCAAGGGTCAGTTCTTCAGACACATGCAGTTTTATGGACAACTTTCAACACCGTCCTTGTGTTGTCTGTGACTTCCTGGAATCTTTTGTGATCTAGTTCTTGAGACTTTCTGCTCTGAGAATTTACAGTTCTACACTGACAGAACATGAATCATGTAAGCCATATACACAAAGTGTTGAAATAGTAAATTATAGATGAAGAATAAGTTTGTAAAGTTTTAATAACTGAAAATGAAAAGCAGTTTGATAGGCTGAGGGATAAAAGTGAATTATCATCTCAACTGACTGGAGAAGATTGATTGAACAGGTTGAGCTAAAATCGAGAAGGAAAGAGGGGTAAACATTGACCTAGGAAAAATTATCTTGGAATTTTGGTTGAAAGCCTGGATCTTGGGACTTTTCAAAGCTGTGTGTGGAGAAGAGAAGTTAGGAAGTAATGAAACTGAGAAGTTGTTTGCATGTACCACATATACCTCTCACTGGAAGTACTGTGATGCTCAAGTACTTGAACAAACCACCTAGCGTTTAGATCCTGTTGATTATTTGGAGCTTCTACACCTGTGGACATTACTGACTTTAAGGATCTGCATGGAAAAAAGAAGTTTGGGGTCAGAAAGGCCTTCTTGGATTCTTAAATTCCACCATGAAGGGAGGCTATTCTGGAGATCTGCGAAGAGAAATAGATATTTTATTGCAAGACAAAGGAGAGTTGGGCCACTAATCCAGTGCAATATACAAGAGAGAAGTTGAAGATTAATTTGTGGGATTCTGTCTTCAATTCCAAATATGCTGACAGATTCACACATCAGGAGAAGAATGGTAGGTTATCTCCTTCATTTGAATAAAGGGAAAAGAATTCTGAGTATATAGTATTATCTAAAATTTTAGTACCATTCCTCTCCCAAGAAAAATACTAAGTAGTAAGGGACTACTTTGTACCAAGAAAGCCTCCCATGGCACTCAAATATTTGTATATTTTTTGGAGAACCTCATAATCACTGGAAGACATTAACTTGAGTACTGGAACAAGTTCATCAAAATCTAGGTCAAGAAAAGAGTTATTTAATGCTGGGAAATGTAAGTAGAGTTAGGAAAGTATCCTTTTGAGACAATCACCCAAGTCATTCTTAGTTAACATATTTTCTATGAGGGGCTATTATACAGAAATGCAAATTTGTGGCTATGAAAATTTATTATAGAACATGTGGAGGAAACAGGTGTGAACCATCTTTACCTTAAACAACAACAACAATTTGCCCTTTATTTAGTATGGATTTTATTAGTCCTTCTGTTAAGTTACCAGGGTGACCCAGACTCTGTTGTACAGAGGAAAACTTGTACATGAGGGTAAATTGGGGGTTTGTAGATACACATAGAATAGGTCAGTAGAAGTTCTGAACTTTGGTCTGGCTCTGTTCACTGTGGGCTCTTGGGATAGTTTCTTAGTCTTTCCAGGTCTCAGTTTTTACCTGTATGAAATTTTACATTCTGATTGGATGACCTCAAAAATCTATTCTGAGTCTATTTATTAGTTTGTAGTTCTCAAAATTGAGATTGCAAATGTTCTTTGTCAAAACTGTATCAATTTACAGAATAGCTAAGTAAACAATGGGTAGACTTTATACCAATCCAAAATCCTTTCAGAACAGTATATTACCTTTCATAGCTTTTCTTTTCTATTCTATTATTTAATTTTTTTTTGGTACAAACAAAATGTCTTTATAGACTATATTTTCCCTTGCTGTTGTCTGATTCATTCAGTGATGTTACAACCCACAGCTTGAGATATGTTTCCTTTCATTTTGGTGAAATTGTGATGTCACAGAGTTTGATGCATCTAACTGAATTAAGCAGAAGGAGGAAGATAATTACAAATGAGAGTGCTGTTCTGTACACACATGTCTAGACAATCAACGCTGATGGGAAAGGAAGTCCAGGCAAGACACTTGATACAAATTTGCTCTAGGCTAGTATGGTTTTAGACACATTACTGTTTTAAAGATTACAGTGAGTGATAGAATCTACCTCAAGGAAGACCCAGTCAGTGTCACCTGTTTATATTGCATAACTATCAACTAAATCTTGTAATGAACCTGTGGTCCTTGACCCCGAATTTGTTAACATCAGAGCTGTTAATAACCTACACACTTGCAGTTACCTTACTTGCAAATCATAACACTAATAGACTGTGTCTTATCTCTAGAACACTTGAGATCATGACGAGAATTACATCCTGGTTCATAGATAGAAGGAAAAAAGAAAACAGCTGATTTTCTCATCAGAACTTTTCTTTTTTCCAAAATAAGGATTGATTAACATTGAGAAATGCACACATTTTAGCTTCATTTCAGAAAATGTTAACAGTGTTGCAGCTTCATAGGAAAGAGACAGGGAAAGTCTCTGTCTTTTGTTTTTGACATGAATTCTTTAGGACAATGCTGAGCATCTAGTGTTCTGTATGGTCACCTCTCAAGTTAATCCACCAGCAATCTGATGTGTTGGTGAAGATCTCTTCAATTCTCACCATAACAGAAATGGTTGCCCCTTCAGCAGATTGTTTGATGTGGCAATTTCCAGGGAAATTGAGACAGGACAAACAATCCAAATTTAAGAGGGGAGAGTTGAATTACAGAGAATTTTGCAACTCTGCCCCAGATGAGACACAGGTTTTATTATCGACATGCCAAACTAGTTGTCTCCACACCTCAAACTTAAAAGTTCTAAGTACACATCTCCTGTTTCCCAGAACTCATTATTCCTCTTAGCTTCACAATTTCTGAAGATGGTTTCTCCTCCTCATTTGAGCAATGAGATACTGAACTGACATTTAATTCCCTCCTTTGTTCTTTACTCACTTTTTATTTCCTTTTAGACAGGGTTTGCTCTGAGTTCAGGTTTGTCCAGCTGACCTTGGATTTCTGACAGGCGTGCTTTAGTCTTTCTAGAATGCCCTGGTTTGTTTCTCCAATGCTGTGACAAAATACTTTGACCACACCAACTTAGGGAGGAAAGGGTTTATTTAGCTTACATATCCCAGGTCACAGTTCATCCGGGAGCCCGAGGTATAGGAACTCAGGGCAGGAACCTGGAGGCAGGAGCTGGAGCACAGGCCATGGAAGAATGCTGCTTACTGGCTTGCTCCCCTGGTCCTTGCTCAGCCTGCTTTCTTATGCAACACAGGCCCACCTGCCCATGGGTGGCACCACCCACAGTAGGCTGGGCCCTCCCATGTCACTCAACAATCAAGAAGGTGCCCCATGGACATGGCCACAGGCCAGTCCAATGAAGGGAATTCCCTAGTTGAGGCTCCCTCAACCCAGGTATGTCAAGTTGACACTAAAGCTATCCAACACAAGTGACCACTTATCAACTTGACACAGAAACACATCACTATTAAACCATAACCTTTCCAATTCTTGTCCTAAGATACAATATTAACATTAATATCACAGCATAAGACAATACAATCTTAAAAACCCCACAGTCCTTAAAAAATCCAAACACTTAAAAGTCCATAGTCTCTTTTAAAAGTCTCTTAACCGTGGGTGGGCTTCTGTAAAATCGAAAATAAGTACTGTCTCATTTCAAAGGGAAGAATTGGGCACACCTAAGAAAACCAAAGTCCAGCAAAGTAGCTCAAGGCTGGACATCTGGGATTCACTCACGATCTTCTGGGCACCATAGGGTTCTGGCAGCTCCGCTTCTCTGACTCTGCTGTTCACAGCACACACAGCTTGTCTCACAAACCCAGGCCAGCTCTATTCCACACCTGCTGCTGCCCTTGGTGGTTGTCCCACAGTCCTGGCATCTCCAAAAAACTGGGGTCTCCACTGAAACTGAGGCTTCACCCTCACCAATGGCTTCTTCAGGCCTCTTGGGATGCAATGACTCAGATTCTCTACATGACCCCTTCAATCCTGGGGTCTTTGCTGCAACTGAAGCTGCACTTTCACCTATGGCCTTTCCTGGCCTCTCAGAGTGCCAAGCCTCAGCTGCTCTCTGTGACCCCTTCATGCTTTCAACACCAGAACCATGCAGGAGACTCTTACACATTGCCAAGTCCTGCTTCCAGCTTGAGATAGAGGTGCAGGTCCCCTCTGTGTGCTGACCCTGAGGAAATACCTCCCAGAAGACTTCACCATAGTGATGTTGGTATCTTGTTACTTACAGCTGATTTTTCAGCCCCAGCTAACCAGCATCAATTGTCTCAGTAAAGCAAAGGGTTTACTTCAGATTCTGGTCTCTTCTTTATCACAGCTGATTCTTCAACCCCAGCTGACCAGAACCCACAGATTCTTAAGTCAAAATCTCACACGAATAGCCCTGATAGTCTCTGCTTCCCTTTGAAGCTACACAAGACAGGCCTGCATCATCTACAACTCTTTCAGCATAACTGTTCCAAGCTCCACAGCAACAAACTCTGAGCACACAATGGCTTTTCCAGCCCAAAGTTCCAAACACTTCCACAGTCCTCCCCAAAACACCATGGTCAGGTCTGTCACAGCAATATCCCACTCTCTGGTACCAATTTCTGTCCTGGTTTGTTTCTTCATTGCTGTGACAAAATGCTCTGACCACTACCAACTTGGGGAGGAAAGGGTTTATTTAGCTTACATATCCCAGGTCACAGTTATCTGGGAGCCCAAGGTAGGAACTCGGGGCAGGAACCTGGAGGCAGGAGCTGGAGCACAGGCCATGGCTTACTGGCTTGCTCCCCTGGCCCCTGTTCAGCCTGCCTTCTTATGCAACACAGGCCAACCTGCCTAGGGGTGGCACCACCCACAGTGGGCTGGGCCCTCCCACATCACTCAATAATCAAGAAAGTGTCCCATGGACATGGCCACAGGCAGTCCAATGAAGGCAATTCCCCAGGTGAGGCTCCTTCAACCCAGGTATGTCAAGTTGACACTAAAGCTATCCAGCACATAGAGTCACCACATGCACTTTTACTCATTTTCCTGAGCATTTCACAATCTTAGCAATTTTGCCTTTCAGGATTATGTTTGTACGTGTTCTTTCCATCTCTATAACCAACAACCAAGAATAGGCCACATTTGTTGTGTGTGCACTACAGTCACAGCCACTGCAGGTATTTTCCTGCCTCCAGAATTTTCCCCACTTTTTCCATTTGTCACATCACTAACATATTCATCTTGTTAGAGACTATTTTACGACAGTCTTCTGCCCAATAATCATCAATGATTTTCAGTTTTCTACACAATGAAGTTTCAAACCATTAAGCCTGGCCTCAACCTCTCAACAGTTATCATATCAACCCTAGACTCTAGCCAGTCTGGAGACTAAAAAGAAGATGTTTCCAGAGCACATATTGCAGTTTTTCATTCCATTTTTTCCCATCTTTGTTGTACCTCATCCACTGGACCCCGAAAAGACCACCGAGGACCCAACACACCAAAATGCAAAAGCAAAGGTTTATGGTTTATTTGGGCTTAAGGTCGGGCTCTCAGACCTCACCAACTCAACGGATCCATGCTGAGAGCCCAGAGTAAGGGAGAGTGGAGCCTTTTATAGGTTTTAGACAAAGGGGTGGAGATACCGAAGATACATTTTGGTTGGTTCAAGGAGCCCGTGCGCGTCAACATAATTTTAAACCGATTGGATGTATAAGATGCAGCCCTGGAAGTTTCTTATTGGTAGGTGCTATTCTCAGGGCTGTGGAATGTGCTGACTATTACCTGTGGGGCCAGGAGTCTCCGTTTTTACCTTATAGGGCAGTTTTTATGCTCGGGCTTGGTTAATCTATAGTTTCTTGGAAGGGGGATGGGGAATAGCAGGTGGAGGTCAGGGCATGCCAGGGCATGTCTAGGCATGTCTAAAGCAGCAGCCAAGCATTTTACAGAAGCTAAAAGAGCAATTAGTGGGGGTCTGGAGGGATTGGGGGTAGCGGGTGAATGAAGAGGGTCTCAGTGTTCTACATCTTAAGTTTTAGAGCTATAAAATCATAAGATGAAACAAACAAACAAAAACACCATGTCAAAAAATATAATGCAGTGTTCTAGACAGTGTTCTAGACCAAACATTTGTATTCTTTCCAATCTTTCTCAAACTCATGCTGAAATCCTAAATTCCACTTGTTGGTATCAGGAGGGGAGAACTTCCAGAAGTGATTATTAGTCAGAAGGAAAGAGTCTTCTGGAATGGGACTGGTGTCCTTAAGAGACACAAAGGATCTCTTTGCTTCCCACCAATGATGTGAAGGCACAGTGAATGCAAATCAGCAGGCAAACTCTTCTTAGAACCTGACCATGTTGGGACCTGGATGATGGACTCTGAGCTTCCAAAACTCTGAGAAATATACCTTTATTGTTTAAAGCACCCTTCTATGGACTTTTGTTATAGTAGCCTGAAATGACCAAGGCAGATGTGATCCTACAACAGAAAAAGGACTTGAGATAAACTAAGGAAATCTAAAATGATAACAATAATAGAGGATTGATATTGATTTATGTTGATAAAATAAACAATCCTCACCTCAAAGTTGAGAATAAAAGAGATGATTTATTCTAGAGTCAAATATGTGTGACCACGACCTGGGAACACAGATTTAGGTTTCCCCAAATACCATATTCCAATGAGGTAGCAATTTCATGAACTTCTTATAGCAATGAACAAAGATCGTCATAAATCAACACACTTCAAAATATATTGATGGGTACATTCAGTAGCCAGGTCATAGCAAAGGGAGAGGAATTCTAATATAGGTCTCAGATGCTATCTGATGATGTTCTTAGCCTTTTAGTTGATGGGAGCTTGTGGTCTGCTAGTTAATATGTTCCAAAAGGATTTTTAACTGTTAGTCACAGGATGTTAAATCAGAAACAGATGTGGGCAAGGAATGGCTATTTAGGGACTAAAGACAGTTTGAGATAAATGGTAATTAGGCTTTGGACCTGCACCGTTCCAAAGTCTCCAGAAGCACTGGCGCTCTAAGCAGTTAATCAGCCTTGCAGAAGAAAGTTCAGTTTGAAGACTTAGCATGTCCCCCCCGCCCCGGAACTTCCATTTACATTTATCAGTTGGACAAATGTGCCATGACAATACAAGGCAACATGTGCTGAGCAGGGAGGGGGGTGTATCTGAGTGCTGTTTGTAACATCTTTATAACTTTTCCATAAGTTAGAAACTATTCTAAAATAAAAAAAATAACAATACAATAGAGTAAGTAAGGGAGCTGGGATATGAAGGACAGAGATAAGTAAGGTATCATTACAAATAAAAGAGGGAGAAGAAACAAATTGTATGACTGTTACATCTCAGAACAGAGACAATAATTTCCTTGATATTATTTAGTCCAGTTATTGATTCCTAATGAAATTACAGCTTCCTGAACCAGAGACTTGGTAGTTTTCTCTGGGAGGGCTGAAGGTGGGCCTAATGTATGCAGACTTTAGCACTGGCAGTGAGCACATTAGTGGGATAGGGTGAGGGGAGTCATGCTTCACAAGAGCCCTTGTTGACCCTCCCACTCCCTTTCAATGAGTCTTTATGCTGCCATCCGAAGGAATCATTAGTGTGTATGTGTCTGTTTGGGGGTTTTGACGCTTACTGGAAGCTTCTGAGCTTCTTTTCAATTTCCAGGGCCCAAGGACAAGGACAGCCTTAAGTTTCATGACTAACCTGTAGTCAGGCTTCTTTCTGACTGCAAACCCCTGAAGGCAATTTAACCCTCTTTCTCTTCCCCTATGGAATGTAAATCTTCTAAGGAATAGGAACTTTGTCTTTTGGAATGTCTGAGCCATTTCTTTGAAATGTAATTACCAGGAAAGACAAGGCCATTTCACTCTCTGTGGGCAGGTGGGAGCCTAACTTTGGTTAGCAATTAGCACAGATCACCCTCTCTAAGAGCTTCCATTACTCTTCCAGGAGTTCATCCCTAGGTTTGAACATCTACTTGTGTTTATCTCAGGGAAGTTGAGTTCAAACTTCCTCTTCCATTACAATAGTCTTTTAAAAAAATATTTTATTATTTTTATTTTATGTGTATGAGTTTATTGCCTGCATGTAGGTAAGTGCACCTGGGTTGCCCAATGCCTGCAAGGACAGAGAGGCTGTTGGATCCCCTGGAACTGGAGTTATGGACAATTGTTAGCTGCCATGTAGGTGCTGGGATTTGAACTCGGGTATTCTGCAAGAACAGCCAGTGTTCTTAACCGCTGAGCCATTTCTCCAGCCCCCATTACAATAGTCTTGATCCCAATTCTTTGTGAATCTTCCAAGTGTTGTTTATAACAAGTATCCAGTGAGACTTTTCTTTAAATCATAAGATCCTGAGTGAGGGAAGACTGTGGCACAGTCTGGTCACATTCACAGTTGAGTGAGCAGTGTGATGAGGAGGGCTGTGGAGGATTTGGAGGACAATGTTCAGTTCAGAGGACTGTGTGCAAATTTGGGCTTGGGGACATTTTAAATACCAGGAGAATATAGAGTTTTGTTGTCTTGTTGAACATTTTATATATGTATATATATGTATATATATACATATATACATACAGTGTTGAAGAATACATTACATATATATATATATATATATATATATAGAGAGAGAGAGAGAGAGAGAGAGAGAGAGAGAGTTTTTCTAATGCATTTGGATTGGTATAATTAAGGTGTTCTACTGAGCTGCCTGATGAGATTTCTGTAGGATTCTGAATGTAAATGTGGGACATGGAGATATAATCTGGGACTTTGAATTTACAGACTTCTGGGTCACTTCATTTCTAATCTTTGTAATCGAAGGACAATACGGTCATGACTGTCATATGATTGGGCATGTATATTTCCTTTATAAATTGTTATAGGCTTGGATCTGAGCCCACAGGGTACCTGATGAGATTTCCAAGGTCTGTTGTCCAGTAATGAAGAATTGGATGAGAGGCACATGGGTAAGGCCAGAAACAGACAGTTTATTAAGAAAGAGAAAGGCACTTTCAAGAGTGGAAGTGAGCTAGAGAGCTGGGGCTGATGCTAATCTTAAAAGTTCCAGGTCTCAGAGTCATGATCATTTGTAGGACACTTATATAGCATCTGTTGTCCCCCACGTTTGTGTATGGCATACTTATTTCACTCATGTCCTTGACATGTAGCCCTGGTAAGGAGGTTCCAGTCTTTTTTCAGTTGGCTTCATTTACATGTTATTTTGGTAACTCTCTGATGAGCTCACCCCTCCTACCACAAAATTATTCATGTCTAGGGGTCAGCATACAGACTGGTGCCATGAGTGAGCTTTGTTTTTTTGGCATTCACTTATGCATAGTTATTCACACACATACTCTTTACCTTGGAGCAAGGGAGCCTTGAATTCAAGTTGAAGTTCTGTTTCCTTAGCTGAAGAATACAGGAAAGCTGCTTGGCTTAGCTCATTGGGTATTTTCAGCAGTGAGCATGGCTGGAACCATCCGCTTGTCCACAGCTATGGGCCATATACCATGCTTCTGGGGACCTCTGATCTGTCTGTACCTTTCCTTGCTTGATTCTCATACACTTCCTATTCCAACATGCAATAAAGTACCCCTGAGCTTGTGTGCTCTACGCCTGCCTGGAAGACTCTTTCTCCCAAAGTTTTCTTCCTTCAGGTCCCTGTTTAGTTGTCAGTTTCCCACAAAGGACTTCTTGGGACAGCTTATCTGAATTACCACCATGTATCATAGTGTGACCTCCAGCCCCACTTTGTTTTTCCTCACAGTATCTTTATTGTTCTTCACATGTATTTATCATCATTTGTTTTTACTCTAGGATTTAAGTGTCACAAAAATAAAATTTCATCGAATATAGTCACATTCCTAACACTGAGAAGTGACTGACATGTGGCAGGTATGCAATGTACATGTTTTCAATAAATAAAAGGACAGAAGGGTTTACATATTAACTTACTTTGAAAAAAAATCACAAAGTTGGAAAGCAATTTATAAGATGAAGCTGGAGAACTTTGGCTTTTTAATATCTTGTTCCTTCATCTGTTCAAACGTCTCTTCTATCTTTCTCCACCCGTCTCCTTCTTGATGGACCCCTTCCATTGCCCCTTGGCTTTCTTTCATCAACTTTCTCTCACAAGTTTCCCATCTAATTTCCAATCTCATCTGGAATCTCATTGTTTTTCACTTGCTTCTTAATCTTCAAAGCCTCCCAGTGCTGTGTAACTATATCACCCAGAGCACATTGATGCATCACAGAGCAGAGTTGCTCTGGAGGTGGGAGACAGCAACACAACTAAACAGTGAGTAAAAGATTTAAAACGTCATGGAGTCTTATGAGCTATTACTAATTTAGAAAGTATCAAATAAACCTAAACGACATGAATTTTGTAATGGCTTTGGAAAGCAGTCTCTGGCAAACACTAGAAAATTTGAAATGTAGCTTCCTTTGGATAATTCTTCTAAATCGTTTCTGACATATGTATTAAGACAAAGTGGGGAGGGAACCCCTGCTGGAAAGAGAGCCACAGCCTCTACTGTTCTGATTTTCTCTGATTTCCCTATTTTCTTTCCCACCTTTGTTGTTGGAAAATTAGGGCAGTGGTAGCTTCTGTCACCCAGAACCTGGCTTCATGACCACACAGATCCTTCTAGCTTTCTTCTTTTCATCTTAAATCATAACATTCAAGGCTCTTTTTAAAAGGAATTCAGGAAAACAAATCATAACAACACTAAAGCAATAAAAAGAAACAAATGAACTAAGACTAGACTACATACAAGTAGATGGACCTACTGAGGTTTTGCCTTTAGCCATCTAGTAGAAAAATGTATTAGGACTGCTTTCTAAGCATTTTGGGAGAAGCTAGGTGACTCAGGGAATGTCTGAGGATGAAATACTTGGTGGACTAGACAGGATCAAGAACATGAGCTTGATCTGTGAATGATGTATGGTTGATTTTGAGGATAACCAGGTAGCATTCCTCAAATTGTTCCTAGCTGTGGCTTCTAAGAATGTGGTCATCAAAAGTGAGTCTGCCTGGGAGTCTGCCAGAGACACAGCTCCTCTCTTCCCTAGGGCTTTGTTGTGGAGGCTGATGCAATTCTGTGGCATGAGAATGATAGTTCGGACCCACCTATGGTATGGTATTCATTACACTCCAGTGCAGGGAGTGTTGGGAGACCAATTAGAAAAAGGTCAACAATGGAAACATCAGAAAAGGCCAGTGATGTGATTTAGGAACCCTGGGATCATGCAAAGAAGGGAAGAGAATTTCAACACTCCTTAGACCACACAAATAAGCAACCATCTTAGAAGTTCAGCGACTAGCTGGCAAAGATTTGTATGAATTTACACCCCTCACCCCCAGAATAGATTTATTACTTTATTTTCATTCCTGGGGCCTATTCTTATTTCTCAGTTTATGGTGGAGAAATGAGGATTGGACAGAAATTTACAGACAAGCTCAGATTTATAGGTACAAAAGTCCCGATGACCTTCTTCAATCTGTCTAGTAGTTTGTTCATACTCCTTTGGTTTCTGACATGAGGGCCGTCCTTAACACCCTAG
>NW_008356676.1:3931479-3934079 GCF_000622305.1 Nannospalax galili
TCTCTCTCTCTCTCTCTCTCTCTCTCTCTCTCTCTCTCTTGCTCTCTCTCTCCTCCCTGTAAGCTTTGTCTTTGTTCCCCCACCCACCAGCTGAGGTCTTTAACTCTTCTTTAGCTTTCCACCTAATCCGTTGCTATGGGAACCAAACACTCAAAACCTCAGGGTCTCACACCTTTGGCCAGCCTTCTTAAATCCTTAAAAAAGCTAGGATTATCTCACACTATCAGATCCAAACACCTAAAATTCTTGTGCACCACTTCCTGGCCTCAGAACAAACTAGATAATACCTCTGTTTGGCCAAACACTGGAACCTTAGACCTCAATATTTTAAAAGATTTGGAAAACTTCTGCCAGCGTAATGGCAAGCAGTCTGAACTACCCAACATCCATGCCTTTCTTGACCTCTGTGCTAATCCCTCCCTCTGTGTCAAATGTTCTTCCCACCAGGTCCTCCTGGCTAAGACAGCCTCACCAGATCCTGAAACTCCAAGGGCCTCTGCCCCTCGCCCTCCTCCCTACCCCTCTGACTCTGCTTTTGATCCTTCCATAGCTGATAAACTGCCCCCTATCAGAACCCAGCCCCAAGACGCCCCTGCTCCCAAGTCTGAGGCACAACCAAGTCCTTTCCCTGCCCTCCTATCACTATACCCTCCCTTGCCTTCCAGTCCAGGGGCCAGCCCAACTCCCCTCCCCTCTCCACCTCAAACTCCCTCTCTGCAATCTTCCCCCTCCCCTCCTCAGCATTCTGAGTCTGACATTCACTCTCTCAATTCCCCTTTAATCAGGGAAATCCAAAATCTTAAACACCTCATTACCAAATACTCCCTAGTCTCCCCAAGTCTGACTTCTACCTCAAATACCTCATTAACCCCTCCTGTATCTGCTTCTACTTCAACTCCAGACCCTGCCTCAGATGCCCCTGCATGCTCTCATAGACAGGACACCCCTCCCATCTCTCCCACTTCAGCTTCCTCCCAGGACTCCCCTTCTCCTTCTCTTCTGCCCCCCCCCAACCCCCCCCCCATGTCAAGCCATACCCGTTCCCACACCCAGTCTAAGCCCCCTTCCCATGGCATTTTTCCCCTCAGGAAGGTGGCAGGCGTGGATGGGATTGTCAAAGTCCATGTGCCTTCCTCTCTTGGAGATCTTTCTCAACTAGAGTGAAAAATTGGTTCCTTTTCCTCTAATCCTACTCATTTCATACAATAGTTTAAATATATTACTCACAGCTATGATCTAACCTGGCATGATCTCTTTATGCACCCACCAGCTGAGGTCTTTAAGTCTTCTTTTGCTTTCCACCTAATCCGTTGCTATGGGAACCAAACACTCAAAAAGATCTAACCTGGCATGATCTTTTCATGATTCTCCAGTCTACCCTCACCCCTGATGAGAGACATAGGGTCGGACATCAGCACAGGAGTATGCTAATGAGCTTCATTCCACTAACAAAGCTCACCCTATTGGTACTGAGGCAGTTCCCCTGCAGGACCCTGGGTGGAATTACTAACCCCCACTGGGAGATCAGGCAGGACCTTCCCCAGGTAGAGCATCAAGGGACCACATGACCACTTGCCTCCTGATGGGTCTTCAGAGAGCTTTGCCCCCAAAGGTAGTTAACTTTGAGATGCTTAGGTTGATTACTCAGGGCTCTACTGAAACCCCAGCTCAGTTTATGGACAGACTTACTGATGCCCTGGTCCAGTATACCAAGTATGACCCAAAGTCTGCAGAGGGACAGCTTATGCTTCACCATCACTTTATCTTACAATCAGCTCCAGATATTAGAAGGAAACTTAGGTGCTTAGACAAGGGCCCTGAAACCCCCAAGAGATATCTGTTGGACATGGCATTTAAAGTCTTTTATAACCAAGAGGAACAGGAGAAGGCAGACAAGCTTACCCTGTCCAAGCAAAAGTACCAGCTTATGGCTGCAGTCCTAAGGGCTCCTCCCAGGAACACTTCGAACACCAATGGGGCCCAACGACATCCACCAGGACCCTGCTTCAAGTGCAAAGTGACTGGACATTGGGTGAGACAATGCCCTAACCCACGGCCACCACCCAGACCCAGGCCTGGCGGCTGAAGACTGATGACGCCCTGGCTTCTCAGCTCCCACCGCTTCTATGACTATCACAATGGAGGAGCCCAGGGTTTCAGCCATGGTGGCGGGTAAGATTATTAATTTCATTATTGACACTGGCGCTTCATGGTCAGTTCTCCCTTCCTACTCTGGTAAAGTTTTTCCCTCACAGATCTCTGTGGTGGGGGTTGATGGGAAGCCTCACAACCCCAAATCAACAGGACCCTTAGCCTGTGTATTCTGGAAGGTGCCTTTAACTCAATCCTTCCTGGTTATGCCTACCTGCCCAACCCCCCTATTTGGCAGGGATCTCATGCAAAAGCTCTCCCTTTCTATTTCTCTCCCATTCTCCAGCATGGCCATGAAACAGCTTCGAAGCTTCAATGCCTCCTGCAGCTTCTCTTGGGATCCCATTCTCACTTTATCGGTTAATCTCCTGAGAAGCTTCTCTAATGCTAATGTCTCCACTTGCTTTCTCTGTGCCCCCTGCAGGGCTCACTTCTCCTCCCTCTCTCAG
>NW_008356676.1:3934575-3935324 GCF_000622305.1 Nannospalax galili
GATGTTTTCCCAACTAACCTGGACTGTCCTGCCCCAGAGAGCTATGAAAGTCTTAGATCAGACACACAGCATGGCCGTGAAGCAGCTTCAAAGCTTCAGTGCCTCTCGCAGCTTCTCTTGGGACCGCATTCCCACTTTATCGGTTAATCTCCTGAGAAACTTCTCTAATACTAATGTCTCCACTTGCTTTCTCTGTGCCCCCCTGCAGGGCTCACTTCTTGTCCCTCTCTCAGTTTACAATGTTACTCCACAGGCAACTACTCAGTGTTCTCAGGAACTTCTAGTACACAGGACCATGCCTGCCTCTCCCCTTTTTCTTAACGAAACAGAGTGTTGGACTCCACGAACCTCTAAATGCCCACACTCATTAAACCGAAATGTCACAATTAAGGAAAATACTGCTCTAACCTCAGAACTGCTCTTTCTCTGTTCTTCCAAAATATACTCCTGCATCTCTCCACAGATTGAGGACACCTGTGCTCCAGTCATTCTCATCCCCAAACTAACCCTATACACACCAGGAGAGGTGTATGATGTCTTATCCACAGGGACAGAAGGAACCAGAACAAAGAGGTCAGCCACCTTGGCAGTCCTGGTAGGAGTTAGCCTGGTGGCATCAGTGGCAGCCACAGGACTCAAGGCTGGAGGCTTGGAACACATGCTGATCTCAACCCAGCATCTTTCTCAAGAAATAAAGGACCTCAGACGGGAGCTCACTTCAACAGTGGAAACTACAGCCCAGTCAATCC
>NW_008356676.1:3935911-3956568 GCF_000622305.1 Nannospalax galili
AGACCCTAATCCTACCTGCTTTTCCTGCTTCCCCCTCCCTGATTTCTCCCCCAAACATTCCCCCCTTCCACACCCTAAAGCCCCCATATATAAAGTCCCAGCTCACAACCCGTGGGCGGACATCTTTCCCTTCCCTGACATCTTTCCCTTCCCTTTCCTTCCCTTCCCTTCCCTTCCCTTCCCTTCCCTGACATCTTTCCCTCCACCGACATCTTTCCCTTCCCCAAGGGAAAGGTGCCCCATGCGAAATAAATCTGTATCCCGCTGAGAATTCCATCTGTGCCTCGGTGCCTCCTCCATCTGCGCCGCTCTCTCTCTCCAACATTCCTACCTATCACCTAGGTAATATTTACTATGCATCAAACCACCATAAAATGTGTTGTTGTGGTTCTTAAAATCAGTCCCAAATTTTAGGAGGTAGAACTTAGTATGATCTTTATTGTATTTACTTAAATTCATACAAGCAAGATATAGACCTAAGATGTGAACTTGGTCTGGTCTATTTGACTATAAAACCCAAACCATTAACCTCTATCAATGCATCCTTTTTTGGGATGTCTGTAAATAACAGTGTTCAGTATAAGATTTAGCCTATGTAGTCACTCAGAAATAATAATGGACTATTTTTTTAATTATGAAAATAAGACTGGTCCACATACAGAGAACCTTAAAGGCATATTTTCGACAGCCTTCTAGAGGACAATCACATAGAAAAGCTAGGAAAACGTTTTAGGTCAAATGGATATTGGTGTGGTCTGAATTCATTTTCTGGAGTTAAAAACAGATATCCTCCAGGTCAGTAAGTCTAGAAAGCAGAGATATTGGAAAAGTTGTAGTGTGGCAAGTAAGTTTGAATTCAGTCAAGTTTAAAAAAAAAAAAAAAAAAACTCCGTGTAAGCAGCCATGAGTCACCAAGATTTCTCTTGGCCTTTTCCACACCCACTTCTCTTCACCCTCCTGTAAACTCCTCAAGGACCCCAGGACACTCCACCAGTCTTCTGTCCTGCAGTCATCTGGAGTCTTCTTTGACTGTCAGCCTAAGGCCAGGGAAGGGAGACAAGTACCAACTCTCCTGCTCTAGTCCTTTGGGTAGAGTTTTTGCTATCCGCAGTCTCTCCAATTAAAAAAGGCTAAAGCTTACATAAAACTTGCTTGATTTTTAGGATCTGAATCCACTTAGCTCTCTTTCCCCAGTGAGATAAACTGTGAAGTTGCAAAGAGCCTCGTTTTACCTTCACCTCTCAGGGCCCTTCCAAAGTCAATTAGAACCGCAAGGCAATTACTTCACGCAGGCTAGAGCTTCCTTTGAGTTCTGAAGTCTGTTGGGGCTGAGGCAGAGGTTGCGGGCTGGGGGGGATTGAGATAGAGCTGAATGCTGCGTCAGCTTCTGTCCTTCCTCAGTCCTCTATTTTACCTAGGAGATTGGTTTGAATAAGCAAGAAGGGATTATTGCATTCTTTTCTCACCACAGGGCTGGTAAATCCCCAGCCCCTCCAATTTTAGATTCCCTGGGTATTCTCAGAGCAATTATAAGAAAAGAAAACACCCAGTGCTCCTGCACTAATAAATTACACAGTGCTCACCTAATTAATGAGGTAACCGTGCCCTGCCAAATTATAATCATAAGGTATCAGCCATTTAAACAATCTGTTCTTAAAAATTATCAAGTGGAACTGAGCTCTGGGAACACAATAGGGAGGTATATCTCAGGACTGAAGGCCGGCATACCGAGTCCTGACAGGGGTGATGGAGTGTCTGCACTAATGCTTCCAGCAGTGACCTGGGAATCAATGACTCTGAGCCTTTCCAAAGATCACAGCACTTTGGATGATCTTGAGCAATCCTTTTAGGCACGCTAAATCTGGAAGAACCAGTTTTATCATTTCTGAAAGAGTCTTATTAGACCCTGGTAATTTTCCTTTGGGGATTATGGAGAAAGACTCATGACATGCCATGATGCATTGAATAGAAGACTGAACAATAATTAAGAGAAATGAGGTTATCTCCTTAAAATGATTTCTCTAACAAGTCCTGGTGATTTTGAAAAGCAGCATGAGGCAACAGTGCACAGACACTATGCTGTTGTGATACATTGGGAAACAACAGCAAGATTATAGCTTTCTTTTCTCTTAAAAGATTCAAGCAAGACCATACCGGAGGTTGTGAAAATTGTGATGACATGAATGTTGTTAATGAAGGTAGTAAAAGACAGTCTTCTTGAGAGACTGCATGACTTGGAAGGCACCTAACCAAACATTCATGCATTCAGAAGCTCAATTCCATTTTAGATCTCTGCAAGTAAACAAAAAATTAGGTCTCACTATTCTTAAACAAGGTACAATTATTAAATCACTGCCATACTGAGAAAGGCAATAAATGCATTGTTTCTCATTCTTCATAGGTTATTTCCTTCTCTATCTTCTGATTTCCCTTTCTAATTCTCCACTGCTGGCCTGCTTTTCATTCTGATTTGCAGTCTCTTATCTATGGTTTTTCTTAAGTATTATACTCTGTAGCTGGTGTTGAGTCTTAAAGAACCCTTTAGGCATGCAGTCATCCCAAGGAGCTCCTCAGACATGCCGTATTCACAGCTACACCTCCCATGAAGGAGCCCCTCAGAAATACTGTGTCTGCAGCAGGACCTCCCATAAATGAGCCCCTCAGACATACTGTATTTGTAGCTGGATCTCTCATGAATGAGTCCCTCAGGTATACTGTTTTCATAATCACACCTCCCACAAATGCCAGACCACATCCCATGCTAAGCTAGTGATATATACATATACATATACATATACATATACATATACATATACATATACATATACATGTATATGTGTCTCAAAGCTGATATTTGCTAGAACTTAGAATCCCAGAATTTTTACTGTTACAGACCTCTATACCAGTTTCAAAGGGGACTGTCACCTTCTGGCTGCTCCAAGAAAAGCAGTTTCCAGGTATAGGCTGAATCACAGCCCCAAGTACTCTGTTTACCTGGCATCAACAGGGCTGAAGTGTAGGAAGGAAGCAGGTGTCTCTTAAGACTCCTGGTGTAAGCAAGAACAGGTTCTATGGACAGCACATTAAGGGAAAGAAGGGGCTCGGGAAAGAGAGTGCCATAAAGATGCCTGGAAAAGTGCTACCCTAATGGTTAAATTATGTCTGTTAAAAAAATGATATATCACAATTCTGACTCTCAGCCTACAATTTTGACCTTACTTGGAAATGGGGTTGCTGGAGATGTAATTAATTAAATGCAGATCATTAAGGTAGACTCTAGTCCAGTATGACTAATGGCCTTACAAAGAGTGGAGATTTGGACACAGACCTGCACATAAGGAGAACACCAGGTAAAGAGAGAGGCAGAGATCCAGGTGATGCATTTATAATCCAAGAAGCACCGAAGATTGCCAGCAAACCCCAGAGCTAGAAAAAAGCATTAAACAGGTTCCCCCTCCTAATCCTGAGGAGGCAACCCTGCCAGCAACTTGATCTCAGACTTCTAGCTTCCAGAACTGAATCAACGAATCTCTGCGGTTAAATGCTGCAGCTTGTGCAATGTGGCAGCCCCAGAAAATGAAGACGATGCCATGCCGCCCCTTCTGATTGGGACCATGATGTACTCCTACTCTAGAGGTTTTGAGGGATAACGTCGATCACTTGGTAATAGTTCATAATAAACATTGGAAGCGTAATACATTTTGGCTATTGTAACTGCATAATTATTATGCCTATCATTATATCTGTTTGAAGACTCTCCTATTCCCTTCTCTGTGATTCTCAACACAGCTAGATTATTAAGTTCTAGAGTTGGTTGAAAGCTGACTCCCTCAACTGTGCAGAATGATTCATAGATTTATAAACCCAAGTTTTAATTTCAGAGCTGAGTTAAGGAGATACGAGCCTGCTTTTGTATCAGTGCAGAATGGCAGGGATGTAATGCAATGTAATACACATCCACTGGGAGATGGCAGGAGAGTTGCCTCCCATAACTTAATCTTTAAAGCTACTTATGGAAGGCTTTTGTTGAAACAGACAGGGCTTTTGCAATTAAATTACCGTATGTTAAAAGGTTTCATTATGGTGTGATTCTGTTATTAAAATCAGTAGCAAATAAGCAGTGTGGGCTGCCAGTAAGCTGGCATTACTGAGACCAGCATTCTTTTTAATAGGTGTGAGAACGTGAACCTTTAGGAAGTTCTAAAATCACACATTCCCGAAACTGTGCAGTTGGTAAGTTGTTCTCCATTACTTATTCAAAGTGAAGGATGACCCCTAGAGAGAGTGATCTTGCTACTTCATAAGGTAAGCTATTGGTCATTGGAAATCTTACACTGTCAAGGGAGGAGAAAAGGCAGAAGCCAGGTAGTTCAGAGCTTTGGGATTAGTAAGGTTTAGATGCTGTCACGATGATGAAATGATGGAATGTCAGGATCTGTTTTCCCTATCAGCCTCTATCAGCCAGTAACTCACATAAAATTTGTATAGACTCCAGAGAAGCCTAGTGGACCCACACAAGTGGAATGCCATTTTGTGAGTTAGCCATAATTCTCCACGTGCCACCTTCTCATGGGTGCCAGGAGCTGCTTTAAACATGGCTTTGTCAATTCGAGAGGTACTCAGAGATGCTTAAATATAGACCCAGTTTTGAAGAATGAATTTCTGAAGTCAGTGACCTTGCTTCATCAAATGTAGCTCCCTTTAATTGTTTTTATTTTGAGGTTTTAGTCTTACTACAGTCCACTGTAGAATCCTTCCAAAACGTTTTCAGGTCTGGTTCATTTTGAGCTTGCTATTTGAAAAAGTAACTGTTGGGAATAATAGCTGAAATAAAATTATATCAGACAAATGGTTGTTTCCAACTACTATGCCGGAGGAAATAATCAATAGCTCTAGTGTTGGAAAATCAAATATGTTGACATTAATATTACTATGTTTTTCTCTTCCCACTAACATTTTGGATTGTGCCTCTAAAGCATTTATTGTTCAAGGCTAGCAGTCTCAGTTCAGATGCGTCGTAGTAATTCAGCATTCATATTTTACAAGCTGCTAATTGCTGTCTCTTGCATGTAATATATAATTTCATTAGAGTTTATATTTGTTTGCATATGCATATATTTTTTCTTCTCAGTGATAGGAGGTCACTGTATTTTAATGTATTAATCCTTTTCCATTTGCATATGCATATTTTCTCTGTTCACTAATAGGCTGCCAAGGCATTTTAAGTATAGATTTATGCAATTTATGGTGATGTTTGCTGTTAGTTAAACTGTACACATTATTTCTTAAGTATAATTTATTTTATACATTCAATACATAAAAATTATTAATGAAACAGCCAAAACACTCTAGCAAATATCAGACTGAACTACTTGTGATATTTGCCCATGGCCACTGGCCAGTCTCTTTTCTACTATGAGACCCTTGCCTAGCATGGTTCATGTCACTGCTCCCATGGAGCTTAGCATTTTTTGTCTTTCTGAAGCAGGGTCTCCCTGTAGCCCCAGCTGTCCTGGAACTCACTATGTAAAACCAGGCTGGCCTTGAACTCACAGAAATCCGCCTGCCTCTGCCTCCCAAGTGCTGGGACTACAGGCATGCACCACCACGCCCGGCTGGAGCTTAGAATTTTAATTACGGCAAAATCAACACATATCTTTTTACTATGCTCAGTGCAACCTGTGTTCTATGTTATGTTCATTTATTTGAAATTTCATAAGTGCAGATATTTTTTAATTAATTTATTTTTGTTTTTTGTGTGTGAATGTTTTGCCTGCATATATGTAAGTGCATATGTGTTGTGCAATGCCCACGGAGGCCAGAAGAGGGGGCATTGGAACCCTTGGAACTGGAGTTACAGATGGTTGTTAGGTGCCAAGTGGAGGATGGGAAGGAACTAAACCTGGGTCCTCTGCAAGAGCAACCAGTACTGCGAACTGCTGAGTCATCTCTTTAGCCTTTTCCCTATCCCCTGTATTTCTTTTAAATTATAACTTTTGGGATGACTTCTCCATTTTTTTTTTTGCCTTCTTGCTCTGAGTTTATAACCATCATGGGAAGCTCCTCCTTGTTAATATCTCCTGTCCTAGGCATCATGGGTTCCTATGCTTTGTGTGGCGTGGCTTCCCCCCAAGGGCTTATTCTTCCAAAGAGGTGACAGCAAATTTGGTGTCTGTGGGTCATGCCTGTCTACTTCAGATCCCCCCAGATGGTGTGTTTAGCTTCTTAGAGCTATTCTACTGCTTCCCCCTAGAGCCCACACCATGCCTTTTAGCATCTCAGAGACATGTGTGCTATATAGATTTCTAATTACCGTGCATGGTGCTCCGTTCCACGTTTGTAGACTTCAGAGTCAAGGCCACTCCAAGTCTCAGTGTGGGAAGAAAGTTGCTCCCATTTCCATTGAAGTGTCCCCTGAGCCTTTCTTTGCTCAGGCTGGATTTCAATACGAGTCTGCTGATTCCCATTTTCAGAATTTTAGCAACATTTCCTAATTCATGAAGACAGCCCTCCTGTTCTTAATGCACTTTTGGAATTACTTTCCTTTTGTCTAACTCTCTTGTTATTTCATTGTGATTCTTTTTGAGAATGTAGAGGGTAAAGGTATATCCTCAGTCTATCCTCAGAAGTCCCCTGTGAGGGGAGATACAATTCATGACTGTCTCAGGAAGTAGCTCTTGGAAATTCTGGCTTTTCTACTGGATTTCCCTTCTTTCCTCAGAGGGGAGCAGCATCAAAGCCCAGGACCACTGGAGAGAATGTATTTACAATGAAAAATGTACTCATTTGTTATGGAAACTGGAGTGTACACAAAAGCCTAGAGAATAATGTGATGAACACCCCTATGGCTGTCACCCTGCTTCAACAGACATCTCAAAACCAATCCTTCTTCTTCTCTACTTTTACCCAGTATAAGCCTTTCACTGAATTACTTTGAAGAAAATCCGAGGCATCACATCGAAAGAAAAGCTTGCAGTATGGGAATAGATGTTTCAAGCTGGACTTCGAGGTTGCTTTGTTTCTCCTGGCTCTGGTACCTGCTATAGGTGAATGTGTCTGCTTTCAGAGCTCCTCCCATGGGCTAGGTTGGCACAAACAACAGCACAGTGAGTTAAGAGTGGACTCATTCCCCCAATTTTGATTTATGTTTTTTATGCAAAGATAAACTATTAAATTAAGTTTTCAAGTGACACAAAACAGTAAAGTCGAAGGGGCTGGTTTCACGTACAAGCTGCTTCTTATACTCTGGCTGTATATGCTATTTGACTGTCTCACTTTTCTCCTTTGGGCTTCTAGTGCTGTTTGCAGGGAAAAGGATGAAACAGGCAGGACCACATAAGCCCAGTGCTGGCCAAAGACTCCTCAGGCACAGGTGTTAGGGATTCTTGTGAAATCCAAGTATGGCTCTCAGAACATTTTTATGAAGGCAACTTGCATTCTCACACACTTCTTATGTTATGATCAAGAGAAAAAATATAAATAAAAGAGGCTCTAGTGTTGTGTACAGTGTCCCATGTGTCTCAGCGTTATCATATTTTTGATAGTTTCAGCTATCATGGCTGTAGTAACAATTCCCACAGAGCCCTCTTTGCAGCTCAGATTTGTTATCCCAGCTGAAGACCTTTTATCTATCCGTTGAAGCATCTACAACAGTATCTGGCTCATAATGGGTACTCAGATATTGATCATGATAGATTATCAAACATGCCTAGGTATATATTATGTCTGAATTGAGATTTTGTTATAATATCGTCACAGCCTTCTCTGAGCTTTACAGGCTTCAGGCGGCATTGTGCGAGCCTTGGGTGCGCAGGTGTTAGCTGTGGACCTCACTCTCCGTTTTTCACTCACGGTATGATCTACTGGGGCCTGTATTTACTTCCATCGCCTTTTCACTAATATACATTTAAATGTTTACACCCACTCTCATAACTTTTCTTCACAAATGAATATAAGACCCTCCTGTATAGTCTCTGCCTAGTTTCTTGTAATTCTATTTCTGTGATGTTTCTCAGAAGCCACTTTGATGGTCACTCAGCTTTTGTACTTTTGACAAAATCCCTCCCTAATTCCTAGTCACCTCCAGAAACAAGTCCAAATGCCCATGTTTAGTGTTGCAGCCTCTGCACAGTGTTCCTTTCCACTCTCCAGGTCACATTTCAACTTATCCTCTTGATTTTTCTTTGTTATTCAAATTGGAAATAAGCCTCATAATTGCAGATCTTCATTCATATCAATTTATGCATCCATTCACAATGCCTAACTCAATGTCTGGGATGTAGGAGACATTGGATAAAATATATATTGAATAATTGGTTGTTCTTTACTTTTTTGTAGTCATACCCCAAATCAATTATAATCTGACTACATATTAATTACAAATTAATATTTTCTACTGACACACTTTGGATTTTGCTTTATGCCCTCCTTCAAACAATTTTTACTTCCCCTTGGACTTCTTCAAGACCCACTTCAAAATATTTATTCTGCAACTCAATTTTCCTGATTTTGACACTTAAGAGACCCTAAACTTTGGTTGTACATCTTCAGAGTGTTAATTGCCTTCTGCACTGTATCATAGTTGCTTATGTATCACTTTGGCTTTCTGCTAAAAAACTATAAACTCCTGAAGAGTGAGAAGCACATATTCCATATTTTGGAAATAGTATCCTTACATTTTTGTATTTTACACAATATGATACCCACTAAGGATGTCTGAATGATTCACACTTGGTGTGCACTGGTAAATGAGAAGTTGAGTTCTATAAATATTTCACCCTTTTCTTCTACACATACTCTCCAAGTCCCAGATATGTTCTTTATAGTGTCAATCATTGGCTGGCCATTGAGCTTTCCTTTATTTTCTGTCCATGATATATTTATGATGTAGTGAGGCTTATGACTAGCACTGGGATTCACCGACCCAACTCTGTGGTTTTAGACTCAAACTCTTATAATTGACCCTTGGGTTTCTGTTCACTCATTATTAATCTGGATAGCTACACTGTGCTGAAATCCAGCTCCAGCTCGGAGGAAAATAACTCATAGAGCAGCTTCTATGTTTAATTTGAAATTGGATTGGTTTCTTTAACATAAAATTAAGCAGCTAACTCTGCCCCTTGCTGGTGTGGTAATCTTGGCCGAATTACTTAACCTCTCTGACTTAGCTTCCTCGCCTCTGAAGTGGGGACAATAATGTCTTCTTCACAGGTTTGCTGAGAGTGTTGAATGACTTACTGTAAATAAATTAATGAGAACAGAGTGGACATGCTGGATGCAAGCTGACACCACGGGCATGAAGCCCATTTAGGGACATCTGGTCCTGAGCAAGGACTCCATACCCTATGGTTAGCTGAGGTGGGAACTGCTATGATCTCAGTGGTTGGAGTCTTTGACTCTTCGAAAGCTTCCATTTCTAATATGACCTAGGGGACCTTTGTGTTCTGATCTTTGTTTCTATTCCTGACTAGTATGTTGGATTTCTGCTTCTTTTAAAGTGCTATACTTTTTCTTATCTTTAGGCTTTCATACAAGTTCTTCTATGTGCAACATTTGTCCAATTTTACTGTTATTTTAAGGAATATCTTCCCTGATAGCCACTCCCTTACTCTGAAAATTAGATGCATTTCTTGTGAATTGCTATACCCAAGGATGATATTAAAAGCATTTAGTATTGGTGTAGCATGAACATAAGCCATATGATTTTACAACAGTCATAGCAGTAAAGTTCTGAGGGTCTCTGATATCTTTCTTCAGTCTCTCGGCCATAACGCATGCTTGTTGGTCTATGTAGAAAGACTGGGAAAGCCAGGTAGATGTGGAGCAATCCCTTGGGAACTCTGAGTAGGAAGTACATGCAAAGTAGTCCAGGCTTAGTATCCTGTATTAGCAGCTCAGCTTCATGGCTTTTCTTTTAAAAATACTTTTATTGATTCTTTGAGAATTTCCTGCAATATATTTTGATCGTATTGAGATTCCCTTCTTTATTTCCACCTCTACCTTATTAGCCCCCCAACTTCATGTCCTCTACTATTTTTAAAGGCATATTGAGTCTAATTTGTTTTCTCCAAAGGCTGTTGGGTGTGAGTCCATCCCCTGGTGCCTGATCAACCTACCTGGTGCCATACCCTTAAAGAAAAATGACTCTCCTTCTCCCAGCAGTGATCAATTGTTCAGGACAGTTTCATTGGCTGAAGATCTGCGTTGATTATGATCCATCATGTTGTCTTTAATAAAGCACCTATCATATGATTCTAGTGGTCTATTTTCTTCCACATATGTCCTGCCAAACAATATCATTTTAAACATGGTGTTCAGCTGAGTTCCCAGGAAGTGGAGTCTGAATTAAAGACTCAGTGCAGATAATTTCTTTGATCCCGAGACACAGGAGTAGAGTGGGAGAGTGAGAGAAAACAAAACCAAACCCAAATTCCGTGTGTTTTGATATCTTGCTCTAGGGAACAGGAAGTTAACTCTTCCTCACCTCCTTTGTGGTGAAGAGTTTCTCACAGACTTGTCTCCTCAAGAGGAGAAGGTTGGAATTTTAATCTCTAGCTTCTTAGCTACCTTGGGTTGAGAATTTCTGTGAGAAGCAAAAACTCGCCTGCATTCCTGGCTTTCTTGTATGTACATGTACATATACATGCATATATGTGTTGCGGAATCTTGGGAGCATCAGAAAAGGTCTTAGGGCAGGAAGCAGAAAAATCCCCAGCGTTTATGAGGTTGGGTACACCATTGACCACACAACTGGTCAATGAATCTTATATGAACTCTGCCATGAAAAAATGGGACTTCTGAGGTATGTACTATATGGTACCCTGACACTAAGACACCCAGTCTTTATGAAAAGTTAAAAAAGTATCTTGTTAACTTGCATGTTTTCCATGTGCTTCCCCTGTTCTTTCTCAATAGCTTCCCTTCTATATACTCAGATATTTACAGTACATATGAGATTTTATCAAAAGTTTCTATCAGTGAAAAGACCCAGTCCATGCCCTTTGCATCACTTCAAAACTTTAAGTTCCTGGCTGAGTGTGGCTTTACAACATTGCACATCATGTTTAAGGCTTGAAATTTGGCTGCAGCAGAACAGTATGTGGGGATGACAGACAGGAGTTCTTATTCTAGCTCTAGAGCCTGACCTTTGTTTTGTTTTGCTTTGTTTTGTTTTTTTGAGACAGGTCTCACCATGCAGTCTTAACTGTCCTGGAACTTGCTATGTAGACCAGGCTAGGCTGGAACTCACAGACATCTGCCTGCCTCTGCCTCCAGAGTTCTGGGATTAACGGCATATACCACCACTAGCTAGACCCCCCCATCTTTAAAAACCTTATTTTATATGTAGAGCTCTTCTTATCTTGATGGAAACTATGCCCCATCTCTCCTTACTTTTGTATTATGTTCATAGGGCAAAGGAAGGTAACACTCATAGCAATAACACATTAAATAAGCTTAAAGTAGTACTATCAACAAACACTGTTTCCAAATATGAATACACAAATGAAATACAAAAACAACTGCGGAGTTATGTGGTATTTAAAATCTCCCTTCCCACGCACAAATTTTGAGATTTTGAGGTTAAGATTTATATTACATGTGATTCTTAAACTAGGAATCAGGAAAATTTGCCTTGTGTTTATTATGATATGAACCAATTCAGAAACCAGGGCTTTCCCTAGGAGTAGAGGAGAGAGGCAAGGTTGTTGGTTTGTTACGTGCTATACTCTAGCATGTCACTTTTTTTTTCAGGCAAAGTTCTATTGGTTCACGCACACTCTTAAGATGTCTTTGAAGTCTCCCTGGACTTCTCTCCCTTGTCTTTTCTCACTAGTCAGTATTCTCTTGCTCGTCTCACAACAGAGCTCCTTCAACACAAAATTTCTCCCCTCTTTTCCATTCCCACACCTTCTGTATCTGCTACCATAGCATTCAGGCTCATGCATCTAAAACTACCATTATGAAATGAAGGATGAAATGGATGTGAAAAAGATATTGTATCTTGATCTGAATAGTAATTCTAAGGGTGAAATAGTTAGATAATGCAGCATTCATTTGGAGAGAAATTTGGAGGGCAAACTGGATATTTTGCTTGTCATGTGACACTTGTAAAAGATTTCTATAGCACTTGCTCTGTTTACATGGTAATGTCAAGTAATCTGTGGCCTGCTATGACTATATGGGGAAGGCAAAGACTTCCATCATCATATCAGTTCTCACATATATGACTGCAATAAGACAATGACCTTTCCAAGTGTTAAAATGAGACATTAGCCAAAGTAAGAAGAGTACAGGAGAGAAAAGGTCAGCCGAAACCAACATTTTACTTATGAGTTCCCTGGATAAGTGGAGATAGTCTCAATAATACTGATTTTTGTTCCCTCTCTGACTCTACAATTGGCTCTGGATTTTAGTCTACGTAAGTAGTCTGTGGTAAAAAGGATGGTAAGTGATAATTCAGACCCTGTCCTAGTTTGCTTTTCCACTGTTGTAACAAAAGACTCTGACCACTACTAACTTGGGGAGGAAAGGGTTTATTCAGCTTATGTCTCCCAGGTCACAGTTCATTTGGGAGCCCAAGGTAGGAACTCAGGGCAGGAACCTGGAGGCAGGAGCTGGCGCACAGGCCATGGAGGAACGCTGCTTACTGGCTTGCTCCCCTGGCCCCTGCTCAGCCTGCTTCTTATGCAACACAGGCCCATCTGCCCATGGGTGGTACCACTCACAGTGGGCTGGGCCCTCCTACATCACTCAATCGAGAAGATGTGGCCACAGGCCAGTCCTATGGAGGCAATTCCCCAGTTGAGGCTCCCTCAACCCAGGTGTGTCAAGTTGACACTAAAGCTATCTAGCACAGACTCCAGCCATTGGCAGTGCTATCCCATCTCACATCCATTCACATCATTAGTAATAAAGGTTTCTTTTTTTAAAAAAAGGATGCTAACTAAAGCTAAGTGATCCATTCCAATATTGTACAGCATGTTGCAATTGTTATAAGTGGCATTGCTCAGTGCATTTATGGGTACCAAGTTTTCACCTTTCTCAAAAATCATTGTAAAGAGGTAGGAATGACCATAACCATGCTCCCTATGTGTTTAGGTTCAGATGAAAACATTATGCTAGAAGAAGGTTTTGTTTTTAATACCTGAAACTGTATTCAAGTGATTTAGAGTTTTAACAACAGTATCACATATCTGACAAAGTCAGTGGAATTTATTTCCTTTCTGTTTTGTAGAATTCTTCCACTTTGTGAAGAATTCCACTAGTAATATGTTTTCCTAGACAAGGGTGCATTTCTTAACAGTGATTTAGAGTTTTATAATTGAGCATACCTTAGGAGGAACAAAACCTTAGGCAAAACAACAACAGCTCTGAAGAAACCTTTTATTTGACTTTCATTTTAGAAAACAGCTTCAGAAACTAAAAAGAGGCAAAATCTGACACATCATTAGGTATAGAATAAATAGTTAACTAAAAAAAGATGATTTAGTGATCCAAAATGATTATAAAAACTAAGTGCAGTCAGGCTAGTTGAAATTCACATGACTTCTGTGTGTTTTTGCTGGTCTTATATCAGGATGGGATCAAGTAACTCTTTAACATGGAAATGTATTTAAATAAACCATAATACAAGCAGATACAACATATCTTTTCTTCTCCTAACTAGCTCTTCCTTTGGGCTTTGCAGACATCCATAGAGAACAACGATCATGCAACCATCCCTCTTTCCTTCCTAACCTTCCTAACCTATAGCATCTTCTCTTTTCAAACACAACCATTAATTCCATGTGCCTTCCACTTTTACCCTTTTTCACCATTTAGTCCTAAAAGAAGCAGAAAACTTTCTTCTTTGATCATTAATTCAGGTGATTTTTCTTTTAAGGCAATGAAACTTGGAAAAGAGCAACAAAACATTTGCAAGCAAAGCAGCATTTCCCAACATTCTTGAACACTGGCACCTAGTTGCTTCTGTATTGCTGTGACAAAGCACCTGACATAAACATCCTAAGGGAGGAAAGATTTATGTTAGCTCATGTGGATGGTTGGCTCTATTACTCTGGGCCTGAGGTGAGTCAGAATATCATAGCAGTGGGAGCATGTGGAGTAGGAGGCTGTTCACTTCAGGGCAAATAGGGAACACCGAGAAAGGGTAACATATGCCCACGTACCTTCCTTTAGTAACATACTTCATTTAGCTAGGTTCAACCTCCTAACTTTCCCAGAACCTCCCATAACAGCACTAACAGCTGGGTCCAAACCTCCAACACGTGAACCTTTTGGAAGGACACTCCATATCAAGTAAACTCATAATATTATTTGGCAATCGGAGATCTGTGATCAGTAAGAATATTAAATGTTATTTCCAGTACTATTCTGTCTCCTTCATGAACTGATGCCAGTCTACAAACCATTTCTTGCCCGTGATGTGGTACATGCTAAAAAAGAATACAGATCAGAGGTTTGAGGACGAATGTGACACAAAAATTTTAACAAATATTTGTTAAACTTAAAAAATGAAAAATTAGGGGGCTGGAGAGATGGCTCAGTGGTTAAGAGCACTGACTGTTCTTGCAGAGGACCTGGGTTCGATTCCCAGCACCCACATGGAGGCTATGAACCGTCCTTAACTCCAGTTCCAGGGGAATCCGAAGCCCTCTTCTGACCTCCGAGGCATTGCACAACATGGGTACACTCACATACATGCAGATAATGCACTCATACACATAAAATAAAAATAATGAAAACAATTTAAAAAAATGAAAAATTAGAAGTTTGTATTTTATATGTATTTATTGTTTTTACTTTAGTTTTCTAGTAAATCAACTTTATTGCATTTTATTCAAACAGTGTTCTTGACTGGGGACAAGATGGCAGAATGAGGGGCTGGAGATATGGCCCAGCAGTTAAGAGCACTAGCTTTTGCAGAGGAGGTGGGTTTGATTCCCAGCACCAACATGGCGGCTAACAACCACCTGTAACTCCAGTTCCAGGGAACTTTGATGTTCTTTTCTGACCTCCATGGACATTGCACCACACTGGTGCATTTATATGCATGCAAGGCAATGCACCCATACACACAAAATAAAAAATAATAATAAATAAAATATTTTTTAAAAAGATGGTGGGATAAGGCATGCCCGAAGCAGTTGGCCTCGTGGCGCATGGTGTGTCCTGAGAGGCTGAGTGTGTGCATTGGACTATCACACAGGATGAATATTTTCTTGATCTTAGGTGCTTTTATGTTAATCTCAAAATTCTGAACTCAGGACTTGGAAAGTAAGAAAGAAAATAACTGCGGAGCCAAGATGGTGGTTGCATGGACACAGTGCTGCAGCAATGGTGGTGGTGGCTGCGGCTCTCATGAAGTGAGGTGTGGGTGCAATAGGCTGTGAGACAAATGGCCTAAGGTGGTGGATGGTGGTGAGGCTGCATCTTGTCTCCCTCAGATCTGGCCGTGTGATCCCAAGGGCCTAGCATGGTGAAGGTGCAGAGTTGTAAGTGGGAAATGACCTTTATGTTTCAGTCAGAAGACTTAAAACAGGACTGCAGTAAGAGGTCTCATCACTTGTTCCCTCTGACCATGGAGGAGGATGTGAAAACAGACACCCCCAAAAGTCAATTGGATCCTGAAAAAGAAAACACTTGATCTGTATGTCTCCTTGAGCAAAAATGATAAGAGGTTTTCTCCAAAATTGATGTCCTCTAGGGAGAAATTCAAGCCAGCAAGTAACTGCTACTGCTATTTGCTGCACAGAAGCCAAAATGCTCTTTCTTATGTACATGTACAATCATGAGCAATGGAGAGAGGAAATTAGCAGGAACTAGCATAGTTGAAGCTATGAGCCCTCCCATGAGTGAACCTGGGACTGTGGCCTTCTCCCATAACCCTGGAGCTGTGGTCCCCTCCTGTGAACCTGGAGCTGTGGGCCCTTCTCATGAGGTGGAGCTGTGATCCCCAACTGTGAGTCATGTTTCCACATTCCTCTGGTGCTGGCCTGATTGTACAGCAGATTGGAGGATGGAGGACTTCCCGAACTTGGGCAGCAGTTTCAGCCTTTGTTGAGTGTCTGCATTTCCCACAATCCCCTTCCCCAGGGTCCCAGCTTGTATATGGCAGAGGCTTTGCCTCTGTGTTGTGATTATGTTGGAGACAGGAGAGGTTTCTGTCATTTTGGTCTTGGGAGGACCCATTATCAACAATGGCCTTCCCACCTCCCTTGATGGTCGGCTATAGACTTGACTCCACACATGGTCCTGGACACCCAGGCCTTGATGTTGGATCTTTCCCATTCCCAGACACTAAGAGGTTTTCCATCACTTTTCCATTACTATTCTACAGCCTGTTGTACTTTCACCTGTGCCCTTCGGTAAAGGTAAATCACTTGACTGAACTTCTAGAGATAAAAACAATCAAAGTCTGGGAAGTTAAAAAAATTATGAAATAATGTATACCAAATTAGTGCTTATTTCTGGTTGACAGATTAAAATATTTCAAACTTGAGTTAGTTACAAGGAAGATATCAAGGATGAAAATATGAAAAAAGATATTAAAATATAAACAAACTGGTAGAACAACTTTTACTAATTTGAATAGTTAACTAACTATATAACTTCACAAAATTGTGGCTTACTTTCTTGGGAGACCTATATCAGTGAAACGAAAAAATCTGATGTGTAATTAATATTTAACTGTTGGCCTTTATGTTGGTAATTCTAAATTTCTCTGGGATACTAAAATGTTGATTTTCCTTTTTAATACTAAAAAAATTCTCTTGTGAATTGGTTAAAAATTCCAAAGAGATCTTTTATCATTAAGAATTATGACTCTAGAGAGTCTAGTCACTCACTCTGAGATGTCATATGGTGAAGACACATGTTCAACTATGAGTTTCCAGTGTTTACTATTGGATATAGACTTTTCTTACTATTGGAAAGAAAGAAGTCTTTTCATATTTTTGAATTTTTTTGTTTTGGGGTTAGCTCTATTAATCTCCTATGCAATTAATGCTCTATAGAATACATTTTAGTGGAATTTGAATTTCAGGGAGCATTTTAATGAAGTCCTTTATATTTTCAAAAGGATAGTAAAAGATTTTTTTTTGTTTAAAAACCTGTTCAAATGAAAGGCAGTTGCTGTAACTCAGTAGAACAGCTCTTGCCTAGCCTGTAGGATGCCTTAGGTTCAATCTACAGCTCCACAAATGAAACAGAACAAACTCCAAACACAAATAAAACCAATCAACCAACCAATTTCCCTGAAAAACCCTCAAAATGAAGTTGGTGAGTAGCTACTATATATATTATTATGTCATATTGCATATTCAGAAACGTATGCTTCAAGTATTTAACTCAGATGTAAACAGTAGAGATACCATCAAAATACCTGAGGAAATTGACCTATCTAGAAATCACTTCAGGTGATATGGAGGAACAAGAAATAAAAGCGGGAAGAGAGAGATATACGGCTGTTTATTCATGTAAAAAACCAAACCTGAATCCTCTTTAAAGCGATGTTTTGGAGCCAGTGATCTTGTGACTTTCCATCATGTTCATGACTATGTTTTCAACTGTCCACAATTGAGTGATACGTGAAAGACTCCAAAGTAGACTCTGGAGACTTTGTTTAAGCAAACAGGAGGGCTGGTCACTGATTTTCTGAATTAAATGCACAGAGGAAATCCAAGTTTTGAACTTCCAGTGATAAAGGGGACTGCACTTTCTTGAATGACAATGTATTTGAATACACACACTGAAACTGCAACCAAGAAAATGAGTGAAAGTAGTTAATTTCCACAAGTACTGAATGGATAATGGCTAGCTGTTGTAATTTAGAACAGAAGTGGCAATGTCTGCAGATGCTTCTTAGGGACCCTGGGTGGCAAATCACCCCACAGGTTTCATTCCCTGGGGAAAGTCTCTAGAGTCCTGGGTTTTCATGTAGCATTTGTGTGTTAGTATTGGGGGTATGTTGTGTGTGTGTGTGTGTGTGTGTGTGTGTGTGTGCATGTGAGTGTGGAGGTCGAAGGTCAACTTTGGGTGTCATTTTTCCCCAGGGACTATCTTGTTTTATGAAACAGTATCTCTCATCACTTAGGAGCTTAACAATTATTCTAGGCTGGCTGGCCAGCTAGTCTGAGGGATCCTTTGTTTCCACCTCCCCAGCACTGAGGTTACAAGGATGTCCCACCATGACCAGTTCTATTTCCCTTCTTTTATGTGGGTTCTAGGGATTGAACTCAGTTAATTGTGCTTGCAAAGCAAAAACTTTACTGACTGATCTATCTCCCGAGTCCTTATGCTGTCTTTTATTGTTGGAAACATGATTTTATTAGTGCTTCTCAGATGACCCTGTGTTTGACGCCAATCAGTGACAGCAAATTTTCCAACAGCCCCCGTGACTAAACCTAGACTACTGAGTGCACAGTAGTGAAGAGTACACAGACCACATGCTGGTCTCCTAGATTCAAGCTCTTGCATCTCCACTGATAGTATAACTTTGAATAACTGACTTAACTCTCTGTCCTGTGGTGAAGACTGAAAGAGACAATTCAGGACTTGCATGAATGTGGTGTAGAGTGAGCAATAAATAATGGTTAGCTGTTGTAATTTATGTTGATAGATACAATGTCAAGTGGACTATGCTTTCAAATTGGCTTGATTATTTTATGTTACCTCATGGGCAAGCTACCTAGGAAGCCAGATTATTAGCAGCTGCCTGGAAATCATGGCATAGTTACTTCTGTACTTATGCCTTATTGCACTGGGCTGGGACCGCATGGTACCTCTTGTCATGTTCATGCTCGCAGCTGACTAACAACTTCCAATAGCTCATGGGCCAGAGTTGCTGGCCTATGAAACAGTCTGCCTCTTCATGCTGACTGCATGCCTGCTTATGTGTTAGTGGAGGATAATAAACGATTGTCCTCTCTGATTTTAGTGTGGATCTCAGAGTGTCACTTTTTTTCCATTCTTAGTGCTGCCCCACTACACATACACATATGCTCTAGGAGCTATGCACCAATCCAGACTCATAAACTGAGATCAGTGATGACTGAGACCCCCACTGCCAACCAACCTACACTGAAACGAATCTGCTAGTCAAGGTGACGATTGGCAGAAACAAAGGCACGATTTTAGAAATGCCATGGGTTTTACTGAGTGCAATTAAATTTCCACAGTAGCCTATGAAATCTTAGTATTTATCCCAATTTCAAGTGTCTGCTTTATCAACTGGTCAAATTTCTGAACTAATGGATTGACCTTAAAAAAAAAAATCGTGGCCATCCAACAATATAAAATAATACGCCAAGCTTCGCTCCTTTTCCAAGGCAGTTCTCATCCTTGTTTTAGGCTGTTACACACCAGTTTTCACTGGTGGTACTAAATGCTGTTGAATGGTAAGAGCAAAGTTCTCTGGTGTCAATGGATGAAGTGGATCAAGCAGTTTTCAATTGCTTTTGTTTTACTCTTAAAAGTCAATGTGAGTGGCTGCAACTTAGTGGCAAAACCTGAAAGATTCATTTGTGTCTGGATGGTGGTAGGAGCTGTTATTAAGAAGGGTGGCTCTTCCTTTTATTATCTGCATTTAACACAGAAGGTAGATTTTGTACATCATTCATTTCCTTTGACTTTTAATATCAGAGCATATAAAAATAAACTTTTAATTAGCAATCTTGTGAAGAAAATAGACTCATATTTATATATTGCGTTATGTATTTTTTTCTCATTTCTAGAACATTTTAAAAATAATCTCCATCATGCCGACTTGACAACTAACCTCCCACATCACACTAAAAATTAACTTATAGTTTTCATTAAGTGCAGTCTAGACTATCTGAGACTTCCCCCAATTTCCAAGCATAAGTGATTTGACTTGCTGCATATCAGAAATTTCCTCCTAAAGACAAAAAGTGGGAGTTATATACAATTGCTTCCGAACCTTAGATAGGGTAAGTACAATGTTCAATAACATCATCAAATAAGGCCTAAATTTTACAGTGCAAATGCCAGGTTTCACAGGTCAGTGAGCGTTCTCAAATGGTACACAGGCTGCCTATATCAAATTTGTACAAAAGAATTGATTTTGGTGGTTGGAATAAGGCCGTTTTAGTCTTGCTGCAAGCTTTCTAGAAATAATGGTGCTGTATTAGAAGATAAATTATATATATATAACTGTTTTTAAGTATTATTCTGAATGTTAACAAGTAATATAATGGGCTTTCTATTGCAAACCTAAATAGCAAGTGTCAGCCTGATTTTTAAAGTTCTCGGGTGCCTCTCAGCAGTCACATGGCTTCTAGGGAAAGCTGTGCTGTCTGGCCCACAGAAACATCATGTTTTATTCTTGCTCTTTGCTTTTGTCCTTTTAGGTCTGCTGTACCTCTGTTACTGACAGGACCTTTGATACCTGGAGAGCTGCACCACTGGGAGGCAGAGAGAAGCATGTCTGCCAAATGGAGATATTTTCTGTTTAACGTTTGTGAGAATCACCTAGCAGAATGATAGGTACATAATGCACATGTGCTAAGCCTTCTGTGCATCATGTCCTTGTGGTCTTTTGCTTATGGATCACATCTTAAGGGAAAATCTTCAGCTTAATCTTTCCAAGAAGTCACAAAGATTTTGTGTAGTACACATACGCAATAAGCCTTTTATTA
>NW_008356676.1:3956606-3961395 GCF_000622305.1 Nannospalax galili
ACTTCACACATGTGTGTAGTGCATTCTGAATACTCTCACTCTTACCCTCTCTTTTCTCCTTCCCACCCGGGGCAACACCCCCTCCTCCCTACAGGTCCCTTTCCCATGTTCATGACTTTTTATTTTGTGATCCACTGAGTTTTACCAGGGATGTTTGTGTGACTGTGCATTTGGAATTATATAATAGAGCATAGTAGCCTCACTAGTAGGTGCACAACTGATGGCAGTGACTCTCAGTCCCCCAGAATCCATCAATAGCCAATAGTTCAAAAGGGAAGGGTGGGGGTCTCATGATTTCCTTCCCTATTCATGACTGACTTTTGACAGGCCCAGTCTTGTGCCATAGCTGCTGTGAGTTCTTGATTGCAGTGGCCCAGAAGGTAGCATCTCACAGCCATTCTCCATGTCTTCTGGCTCTGACATTTGTTCTGCACCCTCTTCTGTGATGTCTTGTTTAGGGCTGAGAGCTCAATCATTCCTTATTCTCAGCACCTTCAAAAAGCCAAGAGTTTCTTGGTTCATTGCATTTTTTTCCAAAGAGAAGTTCCCCCAATCAATGCTAGTAGTAACATTTATCTCTGAGTATAAACATAAGTGTTCAGAAGATAGTTTAACCCCAGCTCTAGGTTTCTAAGTGACTTTATAGCACTATGCATGGATTCCTTCTTATGGAGTGAGTTTCAAGTCCAATCACAGTGTGGTTAGCTGCTCCCATAACAGGTGTGACCCTATTGAAGAAGCAGGGACGTCTAGGCAATGAGTCTTTTAAGTCCCTTGCAAAATCCTATCAGAAAGTGGGCTAAGACAAGAGCATCAAGAGTTTGAGCCTAGCCAGTATTACACAGTGAGACCTCTCTTCCCCCTGACATATGATGCTCTTCCAAAGCTGTCTGTCTGTAGTGGTAGGCATTGAATATGTGGAGTAGATTGTTCACACAACACAAATATATGGAGTCCTATAGATAGAGCCTTCTGCAGAGCCTTCTTCCCATCCTTGTATACCTGATGCCCTTCAGCATCACTCTACTAGTTTACAATCCTGTCTCCTTGAGGAGGGAAGGCCTTTGTTTTCATTCCAGTATCCAGCATAGTGTCTCATACATAATAACTAAATAACTGTCATCCCACTTTGCAACTGAAGACTAAAATTCTGCTAAAATATGATGAAATCTTAAATAGAGAATATTTACTAATGTGAACATACCACTTAGAACCGACTCTATGTGACACTGAGGTGTAAAATAACTAAAATGATATTTGTTTGCTTAGAAAAGTAAAACAGAACTCTTCTGGGAACTCTAAGGTGAGATACATGTTTGCACAGGGTAGTGACCCCCATTCCTGACTTCCCTCATGGAAAGTGTATGGGTCTCAACAAGGCTTTCTAGCTTAAAAGTTTTGAGCATCTTTGGTATAAAGTATTAATTGCTTATTTCTGCTTTGTTTTTATACTTTAAAGATCTTACATACTTGTTGCTCTTTCAGAATGCTCAAAGACAGAAAAGTCTAGAAGTGCTTTTAACCACAGAACTTAGAACTTTAACTAGGACACCATGAAAACAAATACACAAAAGCACCAAAAAACCAAACAAGTTTCAACCCTCATTTGGGGGTTTTTAGTGACTAATTAATACTTGCATCTGGCATATCAAGTTATATAGCTTATATGTAATTTTTATATTAGCTGAATATATTTTAGAATGTAAATGAAGAAGGCAAATTAAATTTAGTACAATCATCTCAAATTAACGTCCCTCATATTATTGAAATAACCTTTCTAGTTTTATCCTGGTTTCTTTCTCTGTTATATAAAAACCATTTCTTTCCTTTCTTAGATGGTCATGCCTACTCAGGCACTATTTAACACAGCAGTGTCAAGGACGGTATAACCAGTCAGGATGGTTTCAATTTGACCTGCACGCTATTCTCAGTGGTCATTTTATCACTTGGAATAATAGCAGTTCTCAGATATTTAATATATTTCTCGGTATTGGAGTGTTCAGGGTCACCTCAGACATGGCAGTCCCTTATGAACAGAAGTGGATCTGATTCTGTCTTCTGCTAGCCACACATCAAGGGCATTCTTTCCCCTATTCATCCTCTCATGTTGAACTTCCGGTCCTTGGTCCTCCCCACTGGGGGTATGTGTCTTCCTCTGCATGTTCTTTATCATGAGAAGTCTGAGCTGACAAGGGCCTCAAAGGTCATGTGCACATTTCATAAAAGAGAAGCCCAGGGCTAGAGAGGTCATGAGACCTGCCAGAAGTCACACTGCTAATTAGTGGAGGGCTGCACCTGGACCCCAGGTCTTCTGACCTCTGCTCTGGGGACTTTTCTATCACACTTGGAAAGGGACAGTGACAGTACAGGCATTAGAGACTCCATGTGGCATTTTAGAATAGCAAGCTTTTGTTTAATTTTTTTTTCTTGTTTTATGAAGATTTTTTTTTTAAAAAGTCCTAGTTCTCCCATTTCTTTGTATGGAAGACTAATCTGACATTGTGCATAGAGAATTGATTTTTTTTCCCCACAAAACAGAGTGGAAATCAAGTAGTACAAGTATTTAGGGATATCAAGGATGCTTAGTGTTTTGTAATTCTACAGCTCAGTAAGCATCCTTGCCTGATTGTCCAGGGAGAGGAGGAGTCACCTGGGATTATAGGAGGAGCCATGTTGCAGTGAATGAGCGAGCAGTAATCTTGGCATTGAGAACTGAGATAGGTCTATTTCCCTAGAAAGTACAAAAAAAAAAAAAAAAAAAAAAAAAAAAAAAAAAAAAAAAAAAGAAAGAAAAAGAAGAATCATTTTCCTTAGTCCCTAAAGCTCAGAGAGTCTGGCAGCCAACAAGACTCATTTTTAAGGCTTCAAGTAAAATGCCAAAAGGCACTGTGTGTCATAGTGTAGATCCCAGAAGAGCACAAGACAAGCTATGCATCTCTTTATGATGAACATAGGCCTATAGGGAGTATACTGTCAGTCTCAGGGAGGACTGCTCTAGCCCTGCAAAGCAATACCAATGAGTATGTGTTTGCTAGGAGGTGGAGGGAGGTTCGAGAGAGAATGGGGAGGATTTCATCATCTGAATGAGGACCTGGTGTAGAAAGCTTAAAAAAAAATCAGAGCAGAGTTGTAGAGAGGCCTGTTTCTCTTGACTTTGACCTTACCTCCTTTCCCTTTCTGACCTTACATTATGCTACTGTCTACCTCCTCAAGCTCTAAAAACCGATAAATTGCAAATCATGGAAAAACATCTTTTGAGAGCAGTGTTTTGATAGTTTGGGGGATGGAGTTAAACCAATGGTTGAGTGACATTCTAATTTGGAGTTTCAGAGCAGTTAAAAATGAAAACTGTTACCTGATCAGGATCACAAGGATATCCACCCCTCTTATCACACCCTGAAAGACTCTAGCCTTACTTCTCTTCCCCTCACAGTTTCCTCAGGTTAGTAAAAGCTTCCTGATGCATGTTGGTCAAAGAAAACCATTCATCTTTATTTTGAGTCATTTAAACCATTTTCTGTTGGAGGCACGAGTGATCATAAATAAAGGTTCTTATCTTTGACTTCTAGGATGAATATGACAATGACACATCTCAGGGCACTAAATAGAGTGTTGTGACAAGATTGAATTGGAAAGGGAGGAGGATGTGTAGTTTTGTTCAGGGATGGTAGAAAAACACAGAGAAATACATTTGAACTGCGTTCGGAAAAATCTCAAGGTTAAGGGTGCAGTCTTCCCTAGTACCCAGGCTACCTTAACACCTTTGACAGGAACCACATTTCAGACCTCACTTCAAACCAACTGGCTACAAATTTGGGGCCTCATGGAGGGAGTCCCTCGGATTTGATGATCTACTAGATCATGCTAGAGAACCAAGGAAAACAATATTTTTGCAATTATGGTTTTATTGTAACAAAAGGGCACAAATCAGAGGTAGGCAAAGAAAGAGATACATGGAGTAGACTCTGGAACTGACATAGATGTGTGGAAATACGGAATACGGTGACCCAGGAAGCGCATCCTCCCTGCAGTGGACAGCACTTTCATTAAAGATTTATTTGACTGCCATGACTGATGAGTTTCTGCTCACTTCTCTAGCCCTTCTCCCCTTCTTGGAGGTCACGTCGATTTCACATGGCCCAAATCTCTAAGTCTCTAATCACATGACTTGTCTTTCTGGCATGGTAGTTCCTGTTAGAAGCCTTTCTATGTAGCTGGTCCCATCCTGCACCAAGTCTTCAGCACAAACTGTCATGTAGTCTGAGGGCCAGTCGTGAATAACTCACACTGTTACTACTGGATGATTCCAAAAGTTTGGAGATTCCTTCTGAGAAGCTGAAATGGAGACCACACCTCTGTATCTGTACACTGACTTCTTCAGTAAACAGTTTGGCAATATGGGTTGATTCAAAGTTCTTGTATGTGGGGTGCCAGGCTGTGGCACCAAGGCAGGGAATGAGTGGTGACACAAAAATGAAAGACTCGTGGTCAGTGGTCATGGTGCAGAACATATGGGCCCTGTGCTTCATCCAGAGTCCAGGTAAGGTATTTCACCTGATATAATATGATAAAGTTATATTTAGTAAGTTTTTAGATTCAAGTGGGTTACTGATAGCTATGAATCCATGTCTGAATTTCCAATCCCACTCCATTGAAAACAGAAATACCTAATGTCAAGGTAGTAAAGATTGCAGGAAACATTCTCAGAAATATTAATCTTTACAGTACAGTACAGTTGTGTGTGTGTGTGTGTGTGTGTGTGTGTGTGTGTGTGTGTGTGAAAGAGAGA
>NW_008356676.1:3961519-3979677 GCF_000622305.1 Nannospalax galili
GAGAGAGAGAGAGACAGAGAGAGACAGAGAGACAGAGGACAGAGAGAGAAGAGAAGGGAGTTGGAAAAATTCATCAAGTTATCTGTAAATAACATTCACATTTAAGCTTTAATTTTCCTTTGGGTTTGATTTGCTCACTACAACACCCTGACTTAAAGAAAGTCAGTAATCTTATTCTGTTCTTCCCTAAAAGCTGGAGCAGGCAGTTTGTCTTTGAGGTTAGAGCACAGCACGAAGCTAAGCTGATTTATGTTTTCTCAAAATCTCCAGGTGATAGAGACTGGGTAGCTTATTGGACTTCAAAGGGCTTCTCTTCATGAGAAGGAAGTGCAGGGAGTTAAGATGTTACCCAGAATAGGAAGGGACCAAGGAGCTGCTTTTCTCAGATCACCTGGAGCTACGGCAGGAAGCAGATGAGTGACGCTGAGGATAATGGGGCAGAAGTAGCAGAGGTTAATTCTGGGCATTTTGTGTTCCTATTTTACTTCCTGGCTCTTTGAATCAGGGAGACTATAATGCTTGACTACTAGTCCTTTGCTAAAGAAAGCTGCTTTCAAACTACCTCCAGTGTGGATGAGTGCAAAGATCATTATGCATGGATTCAGGAGCGCTAGGTTGGAATGAGAGTGCCTCACTTACTGTGTTATCCTTAATCAGTTCACTAAACTTTCTACTTCAGTTTTGGCGTCTACAAAAAAGAATAAAAATATCCATCTTAAAATATTATCAGAATTAATAAAATGCTGCACATAAAAATGTGTGGACCCGTCTTTAACATAATGTTCAATAAGCTTGTTCTTGCCTTGCCTGATTTTTTTTTTTTTACCGTAGCACTACATGATTTAAGACTGCTTGCTACTCAAAGGCTTTTCAGCAGCTACTTTGACACAGAATTCTGCATTGTCTCTAAAAGTCCCATTCCCCTGCAAGCCCAAGTTCTGCTTAATTGCTTCTTTCTTACCATTGCTCTTGGTAAGCTCTGTATAACTCAGTTTGAAGTTTAACCCTATTTGCCCCTTGTCAAGAGGACTGTGCCTAGGGGGGTGAGCTGTTTCTGAGGAATTGTGCAATTTAGGAAAATTAAGTTTCAGACTAGCCATGTGGTTCTGACAGCTTCTACTGCTCAGTACTTAGCAATAATGGAGAAAATGCCAGTAAAAATGACAAAACGGGCAGAGCCCTGACCCACCAGGTAATTGTATATTGAATATGTCTTGGCTCAAACTGGGGATGATTTTGCTTAAATGAACTAAGGGCAAAACAGCTTGTTGTAAGTCATATAAAACAAGCGCAGTGCCCTGGGTAATTAAAGATGCAAACTAGCAGCAAAAGACTTTTGAAAACAGAAAGTGAGTGCTGCTGGCTCTCTAACCATGCTGCCTAATGAACTGATGTCAGGTTTGTCCACAGGCACCAAGAAAAGATAGACAGCCATTCAAATGCAGCTTTTTATAAAAACTATGTTAGAAGGAAAAAGATTAGAGATATTGGTTGTCCAGAGTCCATAACAACTCTTATCATTGTGCAGATGCACTGAGAGGGTAAAGAAAGTGAAGAGTTTGAAGGAGATAAGTTCAAAAGCACAGAGTGAATTTGTGCAGGAATGAGGATTAGAGCCCTTAAGTGCTTTAGTCACTTGATCCTGCTAATCTTTGTTCTCTAATGTGAGAAATTCATGGGCTTTAGGAAGAGACTACTATAGCTTCTTAGATGAACCAGGCTGACTGTCATTGTGTAATCCCCACATATTTGCACCCTATCTCTTCAGTAATCAGAAATAGGCAGCTGGGGAAGGCAGGCAGAGAGATTAGCTCTCCATTTCCCAGCACATTGTGATTTTGTGTTGCAGCATCTTTAATTACTGAAAAGTAATTCACTGAATAGCACCCTGGTGGCTTGAAAGAGTTAATGCACTTTGCAGAAGTGCCTAACCTTCTCCTGGGGAGTAGCTTAAGTGCAGAGAAAATCTGGCTCAATAAATACTAAACAACAAGAATCAACTGATAAGGGTCAAACTCCACAAAACAAAATTGAACCAATGGTCCATTTAATCCAGTACCTTTTCAATAAATCTTTTTTCACCATAAAGTACTACTTACTTGGTGATTTCCATGAAACGATGGCCATTCTTCCTCAATCCTTTGAGGTCAGGTCAATATCCATTTATATCCTACTCATTTTACCTAGCATCCATCCATCTGTTCATCCATCCGTCTTACTGAGAACCTACTGTACAAGGGTCTGTGATAAATAAGAAACAGCCCTTTTCTGTAAAGAACTCACTGGAAGGTGGAGTGGGGTGAGAGAAGACACATAACCAACCCTGTGAGAAAACACCCCGGAAGTCCTCGAGGACCAGTGTCCCCCCACTCTGCGCCAGTGCTCCCTGCACGTGCTCCTGCTTGACGGTGTATTTCCCTGATTACATTGGACTATGTTTTTCTTTTTTATTGCCTTTCTCCCCTGTATGCTGTAGATTCCTTAAGGCCAAGGTCCCTTTCTGTTTCATTCATCTTTTGTTCTCAGTGTCTAGACCAGTCATTGGCATGGAGAAGTTGATGATTAATGTTCATTGATAGATGAATGAATGGAGATACCCTATTCTGACTGTGAACCTAGCTATATAAGGCATAGTTTTGACTCAGGTAAAATTTGAAATTTTTGTGTATGGTATGCAGCTCTTTCAGAATGAGAATATAAATTTACCACAGCTGACTGTACATACAGACACAGATATGATATACATAACTATGTGTATGTAACCTAACCCTGTCTCTATCTTATAAATTGTATTCAGTCTATCTTAAGGCCCTGTTTATTTTATCACCTTTCCCATCCTCTCTGGCACTACTTTGGCACATGTCACCATCATCTCCCATGCAGTTTACAGCAGTTGGTTCAGTCTTGGTTGATTCCAGTCTTTTGGTCTCCTCTTCCAAATGTGTTCTTCATAGTGAAACCAGAGTATGTCCTTGTAGACACTAAAGTACAGACATTTCATTTTTGTCTATCTTTTAAATTAATGCTGGATTTTTGGTCTTTTGGATACAGGATTTCCCTGAAGCCCCAGCAAGTCTAGAACTCACCATGTAGACCAGGCTGGCTTCAGTCTCATAGAGAGCCTCCTGTCTCTACCTTCCTAGTGCTGGGATTAAAGGCATACACCACCAAGCCGGACCCTTTGATGTCAAATTTTAATCATGCTTTCCTTTAAAAAATTTTACTTTTACCTATGTGTATGTTTCTGTGTCTCTGTGTGTATATATGTATGGGGTGCCTATAGAGGCCAGAAGAGGGTATCAGATCCTTTGGAGCTGTACTTACAGGTAGTTGTGAGAACTGGGAACCACACTCTGATCCTCTGAAAGAGCAGAGTACTCTTAACCACTGAGTCATTTTTCCTGCCCTGAAAGTTTGCTTTCTTAATAATGTGTTTTTTGATACTTCCTTTATCATGAAGTACAAAAATTCTAATAATTAAGATAAATATCAAAGTAAGATAATGCTTCAATAAAGGGTTGAGTTTAACTTTAATTTTTCCCCCATGTTGGATCTGCTATAAGTGGGCAAAATTCCTTGATAAATTTTTATTAGAGGGAAAATTGTCTTTGCTAAATTAAGTTATTGTTTCTGGAGATACTAACCTAAGATTTTTTTCCTTTTGGTCTTTTTGAGACAGGGTTTTTCTGTAGCCCCAGCTGGCCTAGAACTCACTGTGTAGACCAGGCTGGCCTCGATAAAGGTGTGAGCCACCATGCCCAGCTGTTTCTGCTTTTCTAGCTCCTGCTTATTCTTCAGGACTCAAGTTAAATCACATAATAAATATTAGCTTCTTTTTTTTGGTCTTTTTGACACAGGGTCTCCCTGTAGCCCCAGCTGGCCTAGAACTCACTGTGTAGACCAGGCTGGCCTCGAACTCACAGAAATCCGCTTGCCTCTGCCTCCCAAGTGCTGGGACTAAAGGTGTGCGCCACCACACCCGGCTCTAACCTAAGATTTTAAAAATTAGGGTGACTAGCCTGGTTTGCCTTGGAATGTCCTGGTTTTACTCTTAAAATCGAGCTCCACAGGTCAGCCTGGTTTATTTGTGAAAGTGTCACAGGCTGGAAAATCTCTGATTCTTGGGTAACTGGGTGAACAGGAGCAATTGGAGATTGTCTCCTTGGTGCTTTGACCTCACATAGCCACGGAATCTTCAGCCCCTCCTCGGGTGCAGTGAAATGAGTCACAAAAAGGGACCATGAACAAAAACTCTCTGTGACAGCACCATCTTTCTATAAGATGAGGTGGTACAGGACTTCACATTATAGTCCTTTGAGGTAACTGGCAGAACCCACAGCCAAATCCATGACTAGCCCAGCTCCCTCCTGGCAGTTGTGAGCTTGGTGGGAATCCTTGACCTGGTGTTGGAAAACTAGGGAATCCAGAACGGGATTTTAGGCTAGCTTTTAAACTCTCTGAGCCTCAGTGTCTTCTTTGGTAAAGTGGGATCATCAGCCCTGCATCTCAGGGCTGATGGAAGGACAGGAAGATGATATGTATGATAGCGTAATTTGTTCTGCAAATGTGAGGAGCCATTATTATACCAATGGCATATGCACACAGGCTAATGTTTTCCGCTTCAAGTTATCGTCAGTATGGTTTTAGAAATGTCTGATCTCAAGAATATAAAAAGGCATGTGCCAAAACATGAGCCAAGTCTGTAAGCACATGACACATAGTTACAGATGCCTGAGGATCCAGGCTGTGGCACAGAACTAGCTGGTCATGAAAAACAATGACTTGTAAGGTCTAGTCTGCGATTTTTGCTTTTGCAGAACTGACTTATACAAATTACATGGCAGCACTTAGACTATGTGATCGTTATTTTTGTGTGTGACATTTGCCAAAGTTTCCTTTGTATGATATACTAAATGTCTTGAGTTTTGAAACATAAATTGAAATTTAACTTATACCTCCTCATTACTTTAATCTTTGGTTTATTGTAAATCATAATGTTGTAATGCCATTTTATTTTCTTTCTATAAACTCACAGGAAACCTATCAATTTCGATGCCTTTTTCCTCTTATAGCACTTTTGGAATATAAATAATTTCCAGATAGAATACAATACACGATCTATTGGGCAAAATCTATGTCATCCCTTCTCACCAGCTTACTCCCACAACACACATTCAGTTACACCGTAATGTGTTTGCACCAAAGAAAATTACTGACCTCATGATCTGAACAACAAAATGTTCTCAAAATATATTGCCTCATCTGTTAGGTTTGATTAAACCATTTATCAGCAAAAAATAAAAATTGCTTTTCTTTGCTTAGCATGTCTGGAGATTTAAGAGTACTCTGTGGGACTGTGTTATCTCAGCATTTGTAGTGGTAGTGCGGACTATCACTGGCTCAGGATAATGAGGATGTGTACTTACATTTGGAGGAGGATTGCCTCTTTTTTTTTTCCTACTTGCTCTCCCTTGTTACATGTGCATTTAATGACTCAGACTATATTTCTGAAAACATCTAGAAGCATTTAGTTGTATACATGCACATGCACATGCACACAGACATGTACACTTCCATTTAGGAAGTCACATCATCACTCCTCTATCTATGATATATATGCATTGAATTTTTTCCACCCATGGAGATGGATTTATGGTGTGTGCTTTCTCACCTTAGTGCAATATCTGGCTGAAATTAGGAATGTGGCCAGACATTAAACAGCAGAGTTTTTCCTCCTGTAATGCTCATTGATCCCTAGGGCCACTGAATTGCTATCTTCATCTTTTTAGCTCCACTCCCTACTCAGTGGAGTCAGTGAGTCCAATGAATGTGAATTAGATAGATGCACAGTTTGATCCTCTACTATTCTGAGGGGTTAGGTGGCTTCACAGATGTGGTCAATTTTGATAAGTTTCTAGATGAAGTTGCATTTGGCATGAGATGATTTGAGCAAATTGTTATTCATCTCTCATTATAGACACAGTGCCAGAAAAATGTATGAGATCAGCACCATATTTATGTAGCTTCAAAATTGAAAAGGGGGTTGCTTCTTTTGAAGTTTCTGGAGAGGTTTTTAAAAGGAGATTGGTAACATTCGTTTATTCCTGCAATATTGATTGAGTCACTATAATGCGCTGGGCACTGAGTGCGTCTTAGAGATGAGATCAAGAGCATGGTCCCTTTAGAGGTTTAACATTCAGGGGGCTGCCAGACTTGCAAATAATATTCACCAATGATAACTGCATGAGTGTTTAAATTATAGGGAGACCACTGGTATAAGAGTTATAATTTACTGGGGCAAGTAGAAGGAAAACTTCTTTGATGGGAATAGAATTTGAATTTGAGATTTAAAGAATGATTAGAAATTAAAGTAATAAATAAATAAGAGGGGAGAATTAGGAAAAAGTGTATCAGGAGAAAATTGTGTCAAGTCTCGAAGTAGAAAAGAACATGATTATTCAATATTGTTGGGGACTGAAATACATATGAAGGGGAGGGTTTGATGTGGGAATGCCATGAGCCAAGTGGGATAGGCAGACCGATCACTGAGATTTTGAAGGACCTTGGATGCTGAGAAAAAGAATTCAGCCCTCATAGAGATGTTTATCACAATAGAAATGGTAACAAATGGTAGTTTCAGGGTAGCAATTACATATCTTTAACACTCTGGCTGCTCCTTCCCCTGTACCAGTATAAAAGCTCAGTGCTCCCTAGGGAATGTGGCAAATGTAAGTGGGAAAGCTCTGTGATTACTGCTTAGGCAGTTGTGAACTGTTGAACACATCTGAAAAGGGGCATCCTGGATCAGATTACATGTTCATTTCACTAATGAGGAGACAGGCTCAGAGAAGTTAAGTGGCTTCCTCCCAGGTTAAATATCTAGCGATGCTTTAGGTTGACTGAATGCACTAGTGCTCTTTTCATCTCACTGAAAGGCTGCCAGGAACAGTAGAAGGAGCAGGGAGAAGGATTTATAGCATGGACAGAGGAGAAAAAAGCTGAGTGCTGGGCTGTTGCCTAGGATGGAAGGGAGCAGTTGGGCAGATCCTGAGGGAAAATGATGAGCCTTTAAAATATTAGAAACAGCAATAAGATGAGTAGTAGAAATGCTAAGATTTCTTTTTAAAGAGACTGTTGCCTGAAGGGTAGTTTCTGAAGCATTATGGTGGAGTTGAAAGGGAGTGGTGGTAGGATACTAACATTAAACATCAGTGACATTGATAATTGTTTTCTCCATAATCCATGGTTTTTAGTTTGAGCTGAATTATCTAGCTGGGAAACTGAGAACCCACGCCCATTGTAGCAAAATTTAGTATAGCACAATTGTCATTCATTCCGAATGGTAGCATTAAGTTTCAAGAACACTGAATCTTGAGAATTATTCTCTTCTGTGAGGGTGGCAGTTCAGTGATTTTATTCCCACAAAGCACCATCCTTTGTGCTAAGAGCAGCTCATAAGGAATGCTGCTTTAATATACTTGGGTGCTATAGCCATTGAGGGGAAGCATATGCAAACAAAACCAACTTCCAGACAACTCATTACTGGCAGGCTTTATTGTCCACTTATCATACCTGGACTCCTCCAAGTGTAGCTTTTAGGTGATTAGATATTTATGAACATATTCTTCATTGGTTTAATGTTTTAGCAAATCTCAACATTCACTGTGGCCATCAATTTATATCATTGCCTAATATATCAACTTTGTGCATTTGGGAAGTTGCTTTTCTCTGTTCCTCCATTCCTTGGAAGCCCCCATTGGTGAGAACTGGTTCATGGGAGATGCCACACCATGAGCTCCAATTAGGAAAACATTTTCTCTTAAAATTTACAGTTTTTTTTCAGTGGTTTGTACATCAGGACGATAGATTCTAAAGTGTGCTGGTGGTTAAACATTGTGTTGCTTTATTTTGATATTTGTACCAACATTTTCCTTCCTTGGACACGTCCCCTGCTCCAGACATCATCTGTAGGACCAAGCACTTTTTTCTGCCCGACTTGCCGGGAGATTGTGAATACATAGCATTAAATTCATTAAACTTCTTAGAATCCTTTGAACTAGCCCAAAGATAAATGAGAGGTGAAAATGGAGATGTCTGTTCTTTTGCTTGACACAGGGTAGAGACTTATGGACATGCTTCATCATCCATCCACCCACACATTCATGCATCCATCCATTCATCCATCCACTCACCATCCATCCATCCATCTATCCATCCATCCATCCATCCATCCATCCATCCCCCCAAACAAGCAAAAATTCTGCAAATCGCACATCCAAGTTACGTTCAAAAGCACCATGACTAAACTTGGGGAGGAAAGGGTTTGTTTTAGCTTACAGTTTATTCCTTTATCAAAGGAAGGCAGAGCAGGGCCTCAAGTAGAGATCTGGAAGCAGGAGCCAAGGCACAGATCACAGAGGAGCACTGTTTATGGGCTTCCCTCTCTCACCAGTGCTCAGCCTCCTTTCCTAGACAACCCAGGACCATTTGCCCAGAGGTGGCACAACACACAGTAGGCTATGCCCTCCCACATCACTCAACAGTCAAGAAAATAGCTCATAGATGTGGCAACAGGTTAATCCATTCTGATAAAGGAAATTCCCCAAACAAGGTTTTCTCTTACCATGGGTCAACTTGACAAGTGAAGCTATCCAGCACACCCCAAATCTTTCAGAATCCACCTCCTAAATCACCAATATTGTTTTTTTAAATTTTGAAAGGGAGAAAACAATACTCTGTTGCATCTTGCCTTTTCAAAAGAAAATCTCTCTTCTCTTCCTCTCTCTCAGTTTAACTTTCTGACTGCTGAGTTCTGATTGAAAGTGAGCCCACTGCAATATGCATGGCTGAGATATTAGAGAAGAAGATAACATTTGAAACCACACTTTTAACATTCAATTTCAGTGCTGTCCAGAACAACTCTAAAACCGGGGGAAGGTGAGTAATAGATTTGACAGCTATACTCTAAAACGGACCTTATTAGTGAAATATAAATTATAACCAGGCAATTCCTATGAGCACTCCATGCATTTAATGATAAGCAGTCAATGAGATTTATATACTCTTAGCATTTTTATAATGAGTCTGTTGCTTTGATGACAGTTTACTGTCAAACACTATGCTTAGAAATTTATAGTACTTGATTCAAATGAATAGACAGTTTAGCTTCATTGCAGTTTGTTTTGATTTTCCTTTTCATGAGATACACACTCTCACTGTTCTCTCTCTTGTCTTTTCTTCCCTAGACTAAACACTAAGCCCTTAAACCTACAACCTACATTGGAAATGAAGCTTTGAAGTGGGTGCACATTGACCATAAAAAACAAGTGATAACTTGTGGGGAAAGAACTCAATAGATTCCTAGAACAGGCATGAGGACTCTGAAGAGGAGGCATATTCTGCCAAAATATTAAAAATGTACAGATGCACTGGATGGTGGCTGTAGGGAAGTTGTGAAGTATAACAGTGAGAGATCCGGCTAGAAGGTAGGACTTTATCAATGTGAAGAGGTATCCCTTACACACTATGTGGAGGAGATAATGTCTAGTCCTCTCCTAAAAAGACTCCCATATGGATCTTTCACAATTGCACGTAGCCCCGAGGACAAACTCTTCCCTGGGCGAGTGCCCAATAGAGGCTGCTGACAGATTGACTGCAGCTGGAGAGGGTGCATTGAGGCTATTCTGAGGGACTCTTGACAGAGCCCTGTTGCCCCACAGGGTCGTTTTTCTGCATGGGTCAAGTGTACACAGCTGTTGGATCTGATGGCTCCCTCAGCACAGCAGGGATTAACTTTGGGTAGCAGGTGCCTGATATTCAGGAAATAGAATTGTTGCTCAGAAAACATGGTCTCTCAGGTTAACAGCCTTCAAAGGCAGGTGTTTTCTAAAGGGGGTAGTAGTAGAGTGGTATTTATGCAACAATTTAAAAATAGCTCAAACAGGCTGACAAGATTCTTATCTCTGCTCTCCTGTGCTTGATCTGTGATTCCAGATATGTTTTGCATGCCTTACTTACCCCAGAACATGTCTGCTGGATCAAGGGGTAGGCTTGAAATAAGCACCTGTGTTTGAGGTTCAGGAAGACTACCACCTGCTGCCCACCTGTTCTTATTCTGACCCAATCCCCAATATATTAGCTGTATATTCAAAGCCTGATTAGCCCTTTGGATTCAGCATGGACCATCATCTTTGTTGAATCTTGAAATTTTCTGAAGAACACAGACTCAGTTTGCTCCTAGGTCTCATGTCTATCATGTTCAAGCAATCAGAATCCCTCTTGGATTAGCTTGTTAATGACTGCTCCCCTGGCAGTGAACTCCAGGGCCCCAATAAGGATGTGTGTAGGTAACCAGATATAGAACTCTTTAACAATAGTTTCAGTGATGATAATAACATCATTTTCTACTTGGGCTCATGTATGTGCCAGGTTCTGTGCTAGGTATTTTACATTACTTTCTAGAGCTTACAGTGGTCTTGTGAGGCAATCTTATTATCTTTATTTTATTCATCTATGTGTGTCAGAGCATGGCTTCAAATCCAAAGCTCAAGGTTCTTTCAAGAATAGTAGAACATTAGCATGAGGTAAAATAATTCAGCAAAAGAAGGTGTTCATTTTTCGTGCCACAATCCATCTCACTGTCTTGTGTGGAGGCCTCAGCTGGCAAATTCATCTTCTTTTTTCATGAGAATAGGGTTCATGTGACCATTCTTGCCTCTAAGCTGATTGATGACAAGTGTTATATTTAAATAATGCCACATTTAGGAAAGAAGTGAGAAACCTTTGGAATTTTCTTAAGGCTGAGATAGGTGTGGTGCCAACTAGGTCCAAGACCTAAGATTGGTCCATAAAAAGCTAGTAAGTTGGTAGTTTTGGTGTATTCACACAAAAAATGTCAATGTTGTTTCTATTAGGAAAAAGATACTGAGAATGGAACTCTCTGGTGTGCAGTGTGGTAGAAGCAGGCATCGGGAGAAGGAGTTGTCAGGGAGAATTATGAAAGCAAGTGAGTGCCATGGTGACAACTTTAGTGGATATTAAAAGGTTGTCGAAGGGTCATGGACACAAGGTAACACTTCTCCAGCACGCCCCAAATGTCATCAGCTGGACTCGGGATTGGCAAATGAGAAACACACACTCTGCCATCAGCAGCTTAGATGCAGGAGAGATATGTGATCAAATGGTTATTGCTCAGGCTGGGCTAGAAAATCCTTCTAGCCAAGGACCAATATTCCTTTAATATAGAAGAATATGTGCTCGAGGCTGTCAGTCTTTGGGGCTTTTGAAATATAATATTATTGAAGCCACTGACATTTTATTCATGGAAGATGAAAAATAATTCATTGTTATCAAATGCCTTTTCATAAACATCATATTCATGTGTTTCATTTAGCTTTTCTCTGAGATTTAAAAAGCAGCTTGTCCTTAGAAACCAGAAGAAGGCACATGGAATGGTTCCAAATGAAGATATTAATATTCACATTATAGCTAAACCTTGCTAATTTGCACTAATGACTGGGGAACCTATTGCAAATTGCCAAATTAGTGAGTAAGCCAGAAACCAGGATTTCTAAAAACCCAAAGAGAGCACCAGAAAATGAGCCCTTTCCTATAATTTCATCAATGCAATTGAATTTTAACCATTGAGCAATTTGTTTCCCATATATTTTGTGTATCTTGCAAAACAAGGTGCATTTTACAGAATAGTGGTGAGGTTATTAAAATAAAATTTATTTTTAATACATAGTTGTGATTAAGAAATGTATATAAAACAAAACAAAGCCTTGGGGAGAATACACTAAAGATTTGTCCACAGATTTTTATTTTTATTATGAGGCTAGGTATAACTGTTTGTTTTCTCTTTTTGTCATCCACCAGAATATGCAAACACTTAATGAAACACCACACTAAAGACTCATAAGCTTCAGTGAAATCTCTCAGCTAACCAGCCATCTTATTAGTGAAAGAGGTAATTTTCTGAAGCACAATTACATGAAAATGAAAAAAGATGAGTGAGAGTAAAGATAGGAGTCACAGTCTTGTTGGGAGAGACATAGCCAGTGACAGTGGAAGAGGCCTGGCAGGCAGGACCCAAGACTAGCCATGACCTACCCACTAAGGTGCTGAGCTTTCTCATTCTAAATATAGCTTTGCCTTCAAAATATCTCATTTTGTATTTGGAAATTTGTGTTCTTTCTTTTTTCTTTTTACTGGTCTTTTTGAGACAGGGTCTCCCTGTAGCGCTAGCTGACCTAGAACTCACTATGTAGACCAGGCTGGCCTTAAACTCACAGGGATCTGCCTGCTTTAGTCTCCTGAGTGCTGGGATTAAAGGCATGTGCCACCACGTCCCGCCTCTTTTTTCTTAATTGTAGCAATTTCTGCTCTTACAGAACCTGAGTGTTCTCTGGTTGTTGGAGTCCAAAGTCTGGATTTTTTTTCCCCTGAGGAGCAGTAGTGTCAGAAGAAGAGAATGTGCTGAGTGTATCTTACATCAGTGTATCTTACATCAGAGAAGGCATGAGCTGCAAGCTCAGAGTTCCAGAGACCCAGTGGACCCCCTCCTTCTCTCCAGACATGGTCCTCCCATCTGCATTGAGAAAAGAGACCCTCTGCCTTCCCTGCTTTTCACAGAAGATCAGAATTTCAGTTATGTATATGAAGATGGGGACAGAGTGGAGAATTATTTGAATAAATACTCAGAATATCTGCCTCTTGGGGTTTTGAAAATTACTCTTGGCCTCATTTAACTCTGTGGTCTGTAAGCTAATGCTAATGCTAATGATGGCTGAACTTGGTTTTCTTATTGCCTATGGAAAGTGAAGTTAGGACGTATAAACCAGGTGTGGTTGATTAATTATGACTAGATCTGAAATTGCCAGCTCCATTAAGCCCTGAGGATGATAGGACAGATGTTGGAGAAGGCCAGCTCTGGAGGAGGCAAGCTTCCAACGCTGTAATTTCCCATACGTCTTCTTCACCGGCACAGCGTGGATTTAGAGAGCTTTCTTTCCTCGGTAAACTGAAATGATGAAGCTGGAATCTTCCAGCTCTCTCTGGGTGAGTTAGACCAAAGACTAAAAAGGCCATGGGGAAAAAATCAAATAGAATCAAAACAATACAAAGCAAAACAAACTAGATAAAACCACCCTAGACCCCTTTGCCCTTATAGGACTTATCACTACACAAAGAGAGCAGACGGATTTCAAAGATATCCCTGAACAAGAAGAAAAACAGACTAAGGATGGGAATTTTGCTATAACACACAGCATATTTCTATAAAATAACCTGCACAAATATGACTTATACATACTTTTGGAGAACAAAATAGAAATGAGAAACAGGCACAAATAGTAATTATTTCTAAAGAAGTTACAATAGGAGTTACCTGTGTCTATAGCTAATTTTATCTAAACTTTAAATTCTATGGTATCTGACAGTATTATTGACCTTCAACATGCTTTGGAGAAGGATCATATTTTTCAAGGAAAATGGGCTGCTGTTGGTATCAAAACTTGAAATATAAAAATAAATAAAGCTTTTCTTCCTCTTCACAATTGTTTAAGCAGAATTGTGTGAGTTATTTATTTGTGTTGAAGCTTCAAGTGTTCTGGAGTGTTCTGCTTGCTGGAAGTGCCTATGCCTCCCCTCCTCTTTGATAACTTCTTTAAGCTGTTTCCCTGGAGACAGAATGGTAATGGTCATAACAGGTACACTTAGTCTCCATCACTCTCTGACAAGGATGCAGTTGATGTGACTGGGTAAAAACTTCTTGTAATGAAATCCCAATCCAATTACTGAAGTGCAGAACTTAAAGTATCAGCAGAATACACTAGGAACACTTCAGCACCTTTTTCCCCTACCCAGCTCAGATATTATTACTTCTTAAACGTAAGTCTGCAGGAATCCATCAATGTCCCTTTTCAAATTCTCTAAAAACATTCACCAAAGAGGATTCACAGATAGGTAATTTTCTCTTATCTGAGTTTTTGTGGGATTTTAGTTCAAATTTTATTGTATTTTTAAGAATCCTTCAGATGCTTATGAAAGATAGTCAAGCTGAGTTAAAACACATGATGCAGTGCACTCATACTCTTAAAATACTCTTTAGGAAGAACAATCAGTGTAAGTATCCCCTTATTCAGAAGAGAGCCTGCCCAAGTTCTTCTGAATACTTCCAAATGTTTGAAAACCCAGTGCCCTTAACTGATGATAATATCTTTTCATAAAAGATGTGGAAAGTGTTTAGCATAAGGACTAACAAATTGACATGGAGAAACCCCTGGATGACAACAGTTTGGTTGCATTAATGCATTAATTCTGGTATGATGATAAAAAGAGGGTTTGTTTCTCTTTATTGAATTAAAATGTCCGTCTGTAAAGCAGCACTCTCACTAAGGTGCTTCATATTTAAAGACAAAATGACTAATGAATGTTTGCTGAAATATTTGTTGAGACTTGTAAGTGGACTTACTGATTGATTATATTCTAGATTAAGGCTTGTGGAAGTTAGAGTCTGACACTTCTTCCATATGTCTCTTTATTTTTCTCCTTTCTTTTTGACGTGTACTTTATAAAGGAAAGATTGGAGTTGTTTCACCAAAGTTATTCTCAGTAAAAGATTTCTTCATTCAGCCTGTATCTTCAGCTTCTCTTTCTTAATAGCTGTCTCAAAAAGCAATGAGTGTGTGTTTGTGCATGTGTGGGTATGTGTGTGTGCATGTGTGCATGTGTGTGTGTGTGTGTGTGTGTGTGTGTGTATGTGTGTGTGTGCTGGGGATGATACTCAGGACCTCAAACATTCTGGGCAAATGCTTTACCACTGAGCCTATGAAAATTCTTATTAAGAATAGGGAGATATTATAGATGCCATTTTTTTTGACTTTTGAATTACTAAACTTAAAACTCACGACACTAATAAAGACAATTTTTCCCTCAAGGTATTGACTTAATTAAGATGAAGTCACTTCTCCGGTGTCATCATGAGGCTGATCTGACACATATGTTTTAGTTAAGAAAAGTTCACTTAGTCGATGATATAAATGCAATCTGCTTATCGTTTAATTTGCCCACGTAAAATATCAAGAAACTATTAAGGCCACTTAAAATCAATCCATTCATGAATCAGAATGTATTCTTCCATCATTTGTTGTAAATAACATAGAACAATATCATTAAGTATGTCATGAATTGGCCTTCTTTCAGGCAATGTATAAATGATACAATTATTAAAGACAGATAGTGACGTGCAATAGTAAGAGAATGCCAAGTCAGATCATATGCATTGGGAGAGGATGACAAGCTTAGTGGGGCTGATGTTTCCAGAGTCATGCTTAATGAATCTAGTATGAACAAACTTGTGGTTATCTACAAGATAGATATCCATAGAGATCCATAAGTGATATGTAAGGGTGATTTGGAGAAGTTGCTCTTCTGATGAGAGACTGTGCAATTAAGACTGCATTATCAGAACACTGAGAAGAACTGGAATTAGCTGTGAGGAAAGGACAGTGAACAAGTTGGTTAACCTGGGGTAGTAAAGGGAGACAGCATTAAAGTGCCCAGTGAAGTGATTTAAACATTATTCACACTTGGATTTTCAGCTGTGGTTTTAGCAAGTCACAATGAATTCATGTGCAAGTAGAAATTTACCCTCTGTTGTCTCAATAAGTGATTCAAATGTCAAAATAAAAGACTGGATGAATAGCCAATATTGGCTAAAGTCCTTTAGATGTTACCTTTAGATGAAAGTAGGTAAGTATATTTTATATTTGAGGTGTGCCTACACATTTGCCAGTATTTATAGAACTTAATGAAATCTCTTTGTGTATGCTGGGGCAGGCCCATGACCTTATATATGAGACCACAGACAGAAAGACACACACACACACACACAAATGCATTCATATATATATATGCATTATATAGAGAGATTGTTTTTATAGGGGTTGCTGAATATCCTGTTATATAGTGATTCTTGGTTTAGTATCCCAAGAGAAGTAATTTCTTTGATATGCATCTCTTCCTGTTATTTACAGGGGATTTTGATGATGAAAATGAATGAAACAGTCATGCCACAGTCTGTTTATTTGCTTACAAATACGTGTGGCATTTTGTCACAAATGTAGGGTGTAATCCATAATCGATCCATAGTCAAGGCTGGCTTGTGAAAACAAGGCCCTTTGGTTTTGTGGATGAAACTCTGTGGGCAGGTGTCATAAACACCACCAGTTTTTTTAAGGTCAAAGTTAACACACATTCAAGTAGTGCTAAAGCTTATTGTTTTACGTAATTCTTAATTCACAGGTAGAACATCTACTTTTCATCACGCCTTTCACAATGCACTACTGAATACAATTATTTAAAGCCATTTGTCTGGTGAGTTACTGAACATTTCATAACGAATCATCTTTTCTGAGAAATAATTCACTGTGAGACGTGTTGATGACAGGCTTGGATTTTAGAAAAGGATAATTTATAGAATCAGCACGGTTGTCTTGATGACCTTCACTAGGCTATACCAGTATTTTACTTATTCTTCCCTCCACTTTGCCTCCCAACGTACCCGAGAATAATTCATATCCTTGCTAACCTCTGCGAATGATTTCCCCAAAGGCATTCCTTCATCAATATCAGTGAAAACTAACCCATTGTCATCATCTTTTAAAAAGTAATTAGCCATGAGTAATTGCACTATCCTGACATCTTTCTAACTGAATTGATTTTCCTTTTCTTTTATTTGAAGGTAGATCTATTAATTGTGGCCATATTAGGAAGCTATCACCCTTTCATTTTCTCATTTCTTACTCTGCTTTTCTGTGAAGGCTCTGACTTACATTAGGCCTGTAAAGTTTAATGCCATGTGAACATTTCCCTAGTTTTATTATATATTCTATTCCGAAGCAGAGGAATGGATTTTTCTATCCAGCTTTATTGGATTCGATTTTGGAATATTTTACTTAATGGGTTATTTTCATGGTAGTCTCTATGCAACATTTATGTGGGAAACGTGTGCTACTTGATTAAAAATATCCCACGGTATTTTCCCTCAGATTTTTCTTGACATTACCATTTGGCATGAAATGAAAAAAATCATTTTTTCATGGTCACCCAATAACAAACTTGGGACACTTAAATACAGTAATTGAGGGAAGTCCATTGACAAGGGATAAAGGAAGAATAAACAGTCTCTGCCTGTAGAGTTCCTGTTTCTAGAGCCCAGATGGGATTTGGTCTCTGCATTTTATTAAGGAGCTAGCCTGGAAAGCTATTCAAGAGCTTTGGCCGCTACAGAAGAGGCTGCTGTGCTTTTGCTTGCTAGTCTCCATTAGTCACTTTTTTGCTTCTGGGCACAATTTGAGGGATTATTTTTATCTGAAAATCCTTGAGGGTTGGGCCCTGTTACCTTGGCAGTAGTGTTTCCACCTACTCTAAAGGCAGCTCAGATTCATTAGGGAAACTCCCTGATAGAATTATATATTATCAGCAGCCAGTGCTCTGTGTTTAAATAGGTAACTTTAATGTTGTGTGACTACAATTTGGCAGTAAACAGGTATTTTATGTTCTGCCAAGATTTTACTATCAGATACACTCTCCTGTTAGCTATGTAATGAGACAAGGTCCCCCCCCTTTTTTTTTCTCCCCGTTTTGCTATATTGCAGCACTACTTAGATTTATGTTTGATTCAAAAGCAGCTGTTCCAAGTTGCTTCCTGGTACTTAAAGTCTGAACTACGTCTAGTGTTAGCAATTTGAAAAGCCTTTATAGCTTGGATACTGATCTTATGTGGTGCTGGTGGCTTGCTGAATACTCACATAAGCAAACAGAAATGGAAACAGTACACAGGTCATTAGTAGAGTGTTGAAGCCTGGGGTAGACTTTGAATTTGAAATGGACTCAGCCATAAAACCACTTTCTTTCCTGGTAAGGGTAATCTCTCTCTCTGCTTCAGTCTCACAGTTTAGAATACAGGAATTAAACAACTTTCTAAACCTTGACTTCTATGGAAAATGATGATTAATCCATGAAGGTGAGATTGCAAGCAGAAAATGCTTCAGAATGTGAAAGAAAATATGCTAAAGCTTTTACTAAAGCTATCTCTCTCTTTTTCCTCTCTCTCTCTCTCTCTCTCTCTCTCTCTATATATATATATATATATA
>NW_008356676.1:3979869-3985085 GCF_000622305.1 Nannospalax galili
TAATTGCTTTTTTCACTTATCTGATTAAATATGTTGCTGGTAATATTTTATGACTTAAATTTTTTGTTTTTTGAAACAAGGTCTCACTATGTAGTACTGGCTGGCCTGGAACTAACTATGTAGAGCAGGCTTGCACCAAACTTACATATACCACCATGCCTGTTCTAAAAATATTTTATTGATTCTTTGAGAATATCATAAGGTGTATTTTGGTCATGTTCAGTCACCCTCCTCATCTCCACTCTTACCCTCTCCACCCTCTAGACTTCATGCCTTTTATTGTTATTTTTTAAAGGCTTATAGAGTACATATTGTATTCCCCAAATGCTCTTGGGCCTGGGTCTATCCCCTGGAGCGTGGTCAACTTGCCTAGCATCACACTCTTGAAAATGAAGTTTTCCTTTCACGGCAGCTATCAGTTACCAAGAGTTCATTAGCTAGGGTTGGGGCTTCTTGCCCACCTCTCCCAATATGGAAACTTACTACTGTAGATGCTCCTTCAAATATATACATATACAATATAAAAAAAGTTTAAAAAGTGCTGGCAATTTTAAAGAAATTACAACAAAACATGGAAGTGGCAAATTAACAACATACCAAAAAATACAAGTTAGCAGCTGTGAACATGGTTTGGCAGTTTGGAGGCCAATACGTCTGAACTCAGCTCCTCTCAGAAACAATCTAAGGAGTACAGGGACATAGAAAGGAGAGATGCTTAGGCTGGCACATCACTTCTGGATCTAAAATATTCTTTCCTAAACAGCCTGGTTCTTGAAGGTCTGCATCACTGTTGTGTGCCTGAATCTCGGAGAAGGACAAGCTGCCCATATGTGTATTTTATGAACACATATCAGCCAGAACAGATCCTGGACTGTGTACACAAGAATGACAGAGTTGCTGCTCTCCTGGATCTTGCATTCCTCATAACAAACAAAATGGAGCAAATGAAAAACAGAAAAACTGACAAATTTCTCTGAGTCTTGGGGAAAGAATAATCGAGTCTCTTGGTGAATAATAGTGTGGGCATTAATGCACAGAGTGGTATAAGGCGGCACCTTAAAGCTGAGGGTTATAAAATGAAGAGAATGTGTAAATTGCCAGAAGAGTGCTCTAGGCAGAGGCCCAGCATGTGAAAAACACCTAGGTGGGAAGAAAGAGAGAGCTTGTGGCTGTAGTAGGGAGCTGGAGCGGCCCAGACAGGTCTGGATGGAGGCCATTCTAGAGTCCAGCCCAAGGGTACTAGGGAGCCTCTGAGGGAAGCAAGCTGAGGATTTCTACGGTCCCATTTGCCTTCCAAATTTTGTTGTGATGTGGAGGGTATACCATGTGTTCCCCTTGAAACAAGATTTTGAACTTGAATGTGCTCATTTGCCTCTATCCTAGACTGGGTCCTAGCCACTGTCAAGCTCTTTGCTTTATTTCAGGAGCCTCGTAAGATGTATCCTCATAGCTACCTTTTCTCTTTCTGGTCAGTTCTCACTACAGCTACAGTCATCTTTGCAGAATATGAATTTGTCAGTGTCATTCCTGCCTAGAAGCTTATGGTGACTTTCTGTTGCTGGTAGGATAAGGTTTGTATCTGTGTTACTTTTTGTTACTGTGACCAAAATACTTGATATAAACAATATAAAGGAGGAATTACTTATTTTGATCCCAGTTATACAGGGTTCAGTCCATCATTGTGGGGGAAAACAGAGCAGGTCACATCACTGCAGACAGGAAGCAGAAAGAGGAATATGGGAAGGCTCCAGGGTAAGATATCCTCAAAGATCTAACTCTAGTAATCTAGTATCCCCAACTAGATACCTTCTCTTACTCCTCAGCACCTCCCAATACTTCCATCACAGGATGAATCCATCAGGGGATTAAACCATTCATTTTGTCAGGGTCCTCATGATTGAATCCCCACTGAAAACCCACCTGAGAAGTATACCTTAATCAAATCAAATTCTTCTCTGTCTAAAGCCTACACTGGCTTGAACCCTGCCTGCCTCTCCAGGATCAGCTGAGTTGGCTTTCTTCGCCTCCATGGATGTGTTACAGGAAAGCTTTTCCCTTCCTCAGTGGTTTTGTGGATTCTTTTTCCTTCATTCTGAGAATTTATTCCCCATCTTAACAGCTCCGAGTTCTCTTCTGTCTGCAGTTCTCAAATTGAATGTGTACCAGAGTCAGTTTCCCCACCTCCAAAGTAAGATAATGATTATATGTCTCTCTGAGAACATTGTAAGAATGATGTGGGTTAATTATTGAAAAGTAGGAATAAAAAACAAATGTTCTTTAAAAACCAATGCTTTTTCTGGCAATGTCAAGAGTTCTAGAATTTGATTTTTATGTTCAGGTGGTAGTAGCATCCAGGATATGGTCCTGAATGCTTCAGCTCCAAGCAGAGAAACGACAATGTGATCTGAAGTACAGAGCTCAGAACGCTGGTAGTGGCATCACTAGTGCTGTCACTGAGTGCTTCATAGAGGAGGGGACACAGAACACCTTCCTCAGAGGACTGTGAGCAGGCAGATGTGAACACAAGTAAGTTATATGAATGGTGCCTGGAAATATTTATTAGACATTTTTACTTTTATTTTTAATATTGCTTTTTTATTTCTAATACGCTTCTCAATCAAAGAATTGTTACAACTGCGAAGATTTGACTTAGTATGAGTGGTGTAGAGGATAGAGCTGTTGGGGATTCTTTAGCAGGACAAAAATCCCACAGGGATGTCAGGTAACTAAGGTTAGCCCCTGCTTATATGGCCTGTTTATAGTGTGTGCAGCTCAGACTCCAAGGCTAGAATCTTAAACCAAATATGCTGGCCCTGCCTGTCTCTGGGGGAGCTCTCATATTTTGGCAGGGGCTACATACTTGCTGGTCATCCTCTTTCATGTTTCTTTGACCAGAAACACAATACTGCCAGTGTTTTAAACAAATACAGCCAATTCTTGCTTTTCTTTCACTGATCTTTCCTTCAAGGCTCAGCCTAGTTGTCACTAATTCCACAGCTTGTTTCATAGGTATGCACCTTCAACATTTCAGAAAAAGACAAACGAAAGAACACTAGCATAGAGGAGCAGGCCTGGCTGAAAGCAGCCAAAAACTTTATCTTCTGGGTGTCGACTTAGCCCGCAGAGCACTCTGTAGAGCTCATAAATTGAGAAGCTTGTTATATGAGATAGGAGAGTTTCTCTTGGATTGACAGGTGCATTGAGGCAGATATTTAGAGTGCTTGCTATTCTTATTCCATTGGAAGGCACAACATCTTGGTCCTGCATATTGCTCGCCAAGAATACAGAAAACAGAATGTAGATGAGGAAGGCACAGGATCCTCATGAGACTTCTTGCCAATCAGAATGTAAGTCAAGGAACACTGGAGGCTGAGATAGTACCAAACCATCTAGGTTTCTAGTCATAGAAAGCCATTCTTGCTCTGGATAGACCAGTTTGCACTTCAGTATATGTATACCACTCACACAGAATGTGTTGTGCACAAATTTAATGTTTGAAAAAATCAAATTTTACATGTTCAGAAAATGGACTTGGGGCTGGTGAGATGGCTCAGCAGGTAAAGGAGTTTGCCACTAAAATTGACAATCTGAGTTTGATCCTTTGGTCCCGCTACTGGAAGAAGAGAACTGACTCCCTGAAACTGTCCTTTGATATCTACATGAGTATATAGTATGTGTGTGCATACACACACACATGCACACACACATACCACATAAATGCAATAAAAATTTTTAAATGGAAATATCAAAGAATTTTTAAAAAGAAAAAATAAACAGAGGTTGGAAGATGACTTAGAAGTTAAGAGCAGTGACTGCTCTTGCAGAGGACCCGGGTTGGATTCCCAGCACCCACATGGTAGCTAACAACCATCCATAACTCCAGTTCCAGGAGGATCTGATGCCCTCTTCTGACCTCTGCAGGCATTGCAGGACATGTAAGAGGAGTATACAGTAAATTAATTTGTAATAAAAATAGTACAGGGATAGAGTGTTTTCATTGTGATATTATTCACTAGAATGTAGACTGATGATGAGATAAGGCTTAGGAAGGTTGGAAATATCTTTTAAAAGCATTACTTTTGCCTTTGAAAAGATTGTAATTGTATGCAAAATATTTGTATCAAGATAGTTAATGATGTCTTTCCAGATAAAACAACTGTATCAGAATAACTATGTCAAAATACTAGAAGCAAAACATTTCTTAGGAAGAATATGGCCAAGTTCACTTGTGTGCTGTGGTGAGAAACAAGTCTGATTTCTGAGTAATATCATAAGCCTCCCACTGTCCTGACTGGGTGAGGACCTGCTTCTCTCTTACTGTGGCTATTCGTTGGTTAATGTGGAAGTGGTAGAACCAAAGGGGGAAAGATGGATTTTTGTGATTTTTCTTCAAAAACAAGAGTTTCTTCTGTGATTCATTTATCTACTTTGTTATTGATGACTTCAGGTTTTTTCTGTATGGCATACTGAACAATTTATAAAGCTATTACCTATTTCCTAGTGGAACTAGATCTCCCATAGAGAGGTAGAATATAGACTAAAGGATGAGTCCATTAACTTTAAATTTCCACCTGGGATTGTACAGGGGCCTGTCCTTCATTGCCCCTTTGGCCATTTTTTTTGCATGTCTGGACTTCATAGTCAGTAGGACTCACCATCCATGAACATGCACGGTCTCCACTTTTTAGGCACATGGTAGGGTTATGCTTCTCCACCTGCTTTCAGAAGATAGGCTTTGCTCTGTGAGCTGTTTTGCTAATGATTTCAGAACACTGAACAGAAATGCTGCACATGGCTTCTTGTTTAGCTTTGGAAGCATGCATTGAGATAGTGTCTGTTCATTTGGGTTTCTGGCTGACTATGTTCGGCACCCCCTTCCAGCTGCTTTAAATTGGGCATCAGCATAAGTGAGGAATAAATGTTGTTGTGTTATGCCACAGAGATTTGATAAGCTAGATCATCACTATTGGCATAGGAGAGAAGAGCAAGGCATACAGTCTGTTGGTACATATGTGACTCTGTGTATTCACATTCTATAGATGTGCATCTGTCCCTCACATCTTACATTCCAGATTAGGCAGAAGTTTTATTTTATCATAATAAAAGCCTCCTGGGCAAGAAGACAAAAAAGATTGAGAGAGAGAGAGAGAGAGAGAGAGAGAGAGAGAGAGAGAGAGAGAGAGAGAGAGTGTGTGTGTGTGTGTGTGTGTGTTCAC
>NW_008356676.1:3985151-4010629 GCF_000622305.1 Nannospalax galili
TAAATTATTATTGCTTCATTAAACATCCTATGAAGCTGTTAAGTGGCCGTTTAAGTACTAATTATTTGTTAGAATAAAGTTTTAAAAAAGTTATAGTTAGGGTAATAACTATGACTATCTGACTAATAAATATTGGGATTGCATTGCAAAGGGTGTAAGTGGTAAACTTTTTGGGCAAGTGACAAAGGATGATTAAAAAGAAATCCATGTCTACTCCACCAGAGACTGCGATTTGTTATCTTGTTTTGACAAGTACAGTTGAGCTTTAATTGTACGTGATAACAATCTGTAAGGGGAATGGAGATGTAGTGGGATTCATTTTGCAAAGGTGATCCAAAACACCTCAAGACTGCACACTGTTCTTAAGTCTGCTGAGAAACAAGGTGTGACATCTCCAAGTTTCTGTGTGAAAAAGGTTGTGTTTGTAGATTGAGAGAGAATGAACCTAAATTATTCTTTTGTATACTCTGGTTGACTGGCATACAAATTTGCCTAATCAAGGACGTGTGTTGCCAATGACTGAGTGTCTATTTTTCAAATTTCAGAAGGCTGCTTGATAATTCAAAGTTTCTTCCCCCCAGCAAGAGTCACTCACTTGTTTCGTGTTCATTTATATTCTTCTGTTATGGCTTGGTTGTAATCCAGGTTTTCTGGCTGATTAGTTATGCATGGCTTGTTTCAAAGCAGTGCAAATTCCAGCATTCTCTTGGTCTTGCTTCTTTTACATGTGAAATTTCATGTGGCTTCCAAACTTCTCCTTGAAATGTGGTTATTATTGCATAAAAAGTTTATTTAGTCTTTAAAAAATAAAATTATCACCTTACAACAAATCTAGCATTGAATGCCAAAGAAATTATCTTTTACATCTGGCCTAGGAAAGGAAAAGAAAACCTCAAAATAAAACAATAAAAAAATGAATTTTTTATCAAGTATTTGCTATCACAAACCGTCCTAAATATCTCTGATAGGGTTATTTAATTTCATGGCTTATTTTTTCTTGTCTCAAATGTAATCTCATATATATATGTGTGTATTTTATATCTATATATGGTGTGTATAATATCACATACACGGTGGTATAAACTTTCATATATACATGATATATATTGCCATATATATATAGCTATGTTTTCCATATAGGCTTAATTATTTTTACAATAATAAACATTTGTGTATAAATTATATATCAGAAAGAAGGGCTCCCCTAGAAAGCAATTGTATATAGTTTTCTACTTTCCTCTCTATTCTATTACTTTAAATTCAGGTGATACAATCTCCCTTTAAACTTCCCCAGGATTACTTTGCATTATTCCTTATTTGTTCCCTGAAAAGCTTCTGCAGATGAAAGGTTATTTACTATAGCCTTTGCACTAGCAAAAACTTAATAGGAAAAATACTTGTAAGCAGCACAGTGGTGTCTGTCAGAGAGGCAATAATTTGGTTTCAAAAACCTGTCTGATTCTTTTTCTTTTCCTTAGACGCTGCCACCTGATATGAAATTGCATATTGGTGACTTACACAGACTAAAAGCAAACACTTATATGAGCCTGTACCTCTGAGGCGCTCAGCTTTCTATTTCTTTGGGGATACTTTCCTGTGCTGGAGGTCAGACACCATTAGTGGGACTCTGGGTACAGGTCACCACTGCAGTCAGTCTGGAAGGTAGTGTTCTGAATGGCTTCTCAGGTATTTGGATACAGTTTTTTTGTTGAGGAAAAAGTATGATTTCTCTTTGTCTCTTTGAAAATCATTGCTTAGGTAGAGAAGATGTTTCAATAGTGGGCACTGGGTAGAAAATTAGATAACCTCTTGGGCTTATTTAAACAAGATTGCCAGGAAGGGACTCTCTCCTCTGTCCGTAACTCCCAGCTACAGGCTATTAGGAACAGCTTTCACAGAAAATGGGTACTTAAAAGTTATCTCCAAGGACTTTGGCAGTTTCTGATGGCTTATAGATACTCCTTGTACTTGGTCTGTATGGTTTATAAATTGCTGACTTGGGTCTCTTTGGTTTTTGAGTTAACTAAGGCAGCAAGAATTTATACACTAGAACTTTGCAGTTTCTTTTTTCTTGGTTTTTCATTTATTTGTAGTTTTCACTGTGTAAGGCCTCTTCCCTGTATTCCACCACAGCACTCATGGTCTTCAGTTTTACATATCCTCAATATATATCACCTTGGCTTTATCAGCCTGGTACACCATACTTCCCAATACACACATTGTATTAATTCTGCTCCTGTTTTTTAATCTAGCCTTTGTCTACATTGCCATCCTGTTTGAAATGTGCTTCCAGGTACCACTGAGTCAGTATAATCCTGGGAGAGTTCACAATTCAGCGACCAGCATCATCATCTACCAAGTTTTCTTCAACAAAAGCATAGAATCCCTCTAAGGCTCAGAGAAGATCCTAGAAGAGGTGTGGAAAGAATGTACTAGCCAGAGATGGGGGGTGTACAGCACAAAGATGTCATCTAGACATGGCATAGTCATTACACTCATGAACTCACTATTCCTGTGGCTCTCTGTACAAGACTTGCAGAAGAGTGGGCCTCACCATTTCATCATGGATCTGGGAGGGGACTATGAGGCCCCATACCTCCCTGAGGGGCTATTGTCAGTGAGAGGTTTTTGGAGGAGGAGGTATCAATTTATTCAATGGTATAGCCACTGATAAGCTGCCCTTGCTCCAGTAAATAGCCCTCTATTCATGCTTGGACAAGAAATTATATAAATGCAATGAACCACACAAACAAGAAAGCTTAAAAGTAGGAGGGTGACTTGTTGAGAAAAGTTCAGTAGGAGAGAAGTGGTGATAAGACAAAAGAAACAAAGGAAATGGCTAAAATGCATTATATAAATACATGAAACTGTCAAACAGTAAAAGAACCTGATAATGTGCTTTTATTTCTTATTTCTATTTTTAATTGATTTTTTGGTGCAAATTTCATACAATGAATCTTGATCATACCTAGGATCCCTCTCCTATCTGCTCCCTCATAGCTCCCTCACAGGATTTCAATCATTTTATCGTATATGTTAAGATATATTGAGCTCTTAAAGTCTTTCTGCCCTATCTTCTGCAATGGTCCCCGAGTCTTGGGAGGCAGAGATTTGATACAGGTATCCTATCCAGGGACAAACATTCTGTGATCTCTTATTCTCTGCTCTTTGGCTAATTGTGGCTTTCTGGGTCAATCGCCATCTGTTGCATGGGGAAATTTTGTTGGAGAGAGTTGGAAGATGCATTAATATTCTTTCTGTCCTCTGTTCCACTGTTTCTTGAGCCTTAGGTATAGAGGTTGCATTGTGTATGTGTCACTTTGGGATGGGCATCTCAAAGACACTTAGTCTCTGTGCTTGACCAATGGTAGAACTTTGTAATAATCTTCATCTGTTGCAAAATGAAGCTTTTTTGGTGGATGGTGAGAGGTACACATGTCTGTAAATATAAGGATACATAGAGCACAATAAGAAATTACCTTGGTCTAGGGATATGACTTTTGTCTAGGTTTTCTCTAGGACCTGTGGTCTCTCCAGTCATGTGTATTTGGCTTTGTTTACATTACAGTTCCCTCCCATTGAGTGGGCCTTACATCCAATTAGACAGTTGATTATACCCCCAAGATAACAATGCCACTACACCAATAGAGATAGTTCACTGGGCCAGTGATTGATGTGTTTATTAGGCTTTACAGCTGGGTAGGACCATTAATTGGTTTTCTCCCTTGGTAGTTTGCATAGTACCCTCTGATACTATGAGAGATAATCTTCAGGGAGGAGGCTTCCAGATAAGTTCCAACTAGATTGCTCTAATTCCTGTGTTCAAAGGATATCATGTCTTCTGAAATAAGGTATTACCTTTTCAAGTTCTAGAAGCAACTGGAAGGGAGTTTCTCCTGTTTCTCCTGCCTGCCACTGTATTTTTTGTTATATAGCCTTCAGCTATACACATGTGCATATGTTTGTGTGTGTGTGTGTGTGTGTGTGTGTGTGTTTATTTTTCAGTAGGCTTTTTGTACTAATACATTTCCCTCTGGCTTTTCACATCACATAAGTGTTATTTATTTATTTTCTCTCTCTCCCCCTATATAACCCTCCTTCCTCCCTCCCCTGTTAAAGTACCCCCATTTTCTCCATTTCCCCCTTGATAACACATCTACCATATCCCTCTCTCAGACCCCTTCTTCCCCTTTACCTCCATGGTTCCTTTCCATTTTCCTGGTTCCTGAGATTATATCAGATATATGATCATGTTTAAGAATTTGGACCTAAGTTCATGAGTTCTGAATCTGTGCTACTTCACTTAGTATAAAAGCTTTTAGCTCCACCAATTTACCTTCAAATGTCATCTTTCTTTACCACTGAGTAGAACTTTATTGTGCAAATGTACCACATTTTCATTATCCATTTGTCAGTTGACGGACATTTTGATTGTTTCCATTTCTTATCTACTGTGAAAAGAGCAGCAACAAACATGATTGTGCAAGTATCTCTGCAATAGAATGGGCCCTTTGGGTATATGACAAGGAGTGGTATAACTGGATCAGATGGTGAATGTATTTCTAGTTTTTTTCCGAGTTCTCCACACTCATTTCCACAGTGGCTGCACCAATTTGCAATCCCAGCAGAAGTGAATGAATCCTTGACAACATTTGTTCGCTTGCTCTTAGCCATTCTGACTGGGGTAAGATGAAATCTTAAAGTAGTTTTGATTTGAATTTCCCTAATTAGTAAGGATTTGTAACAGTTTTTAAGGTGTTTCTTACACATTTTTATTTCTTCTTTTGAGAGCTCTCTGTTCAGATCCATTGCCCATTATTTAATTGGGTCATTTGTTTTTTTTGCTTCTTTGTTTTCTGAATTCTTTGTATTCTGAGTATCAATCCTCTTTCAGATGTATAGCTGGGAAAATTTTCTCCCACTTTGTGGGTTTCCTCTTCACTCAATTGGTTGTTGTTGTTGTTTTTTTTTTTTTTCCTGTTTAGTTTAATGAGGTCTCATTTATTGATTGTTCACCTTAATTCCTCAGTAACTGATGCCCGATTTTAGAAAGTCCTTCCCTATATCTATATCCTGTAGGGCACCGCCTATGTTTTCTTCTAACAGTTTTAGTGTTTCAGGTTTCACATTGAGGTCTTTGGTCAATATGGAGTTGACTTTTGTGCAGGGTGATAGATATAGGTCTAATTTCATTCTTGTACATGTGTGGATCCTGCTTTGGCAGGACGATTTGTTGAAGATGCTGTCCTTGTTGCAGTGTGTGTTCTTGGCACCTTTGTTAAATGTCAGGTGGCTGAAATTTCATGTACTCAAGGTTAAGTCTTTTATTTTGTTCCATTGATGTTCGTATCTGTTTTTGTGACAGTACTATGATGTAAAAAATAAACAATTGAGAAGTAACTTGTGCTAGGAGAAATTTATCAGTCACTATCTATATAAAATAATCCTCTATTAGCCACTTCATTCTTCTGACTCATTTTCCCCCTGAAAGTATTATTATTTATTTCTTGTCTGGCTTTCTCCACATAGAGAGGAATATTATCATTTCACTTTGTTGACCACCCAGTGGATCCCCAGCTCCCAGCTCAATGCCAGAATATAAGCTCTGACTACCAGTAGGAGGTAAAATGCTGCCTCCTTTATGGATGCCTATAGTGCCAGCTCCTCTTAAGGCACTGACCTTAGATATGTGTTTTTCTTTGCTAGAGTTGAAGTTTTTCAAGGGTTTATGCTCTGTTCAACATTTTATTCCTTAGGAGACCTTTTTTTGTGAAATAAATATTTACTGGCTCTATTTACAGTTTTTGTTGAAGAAAATTAAATGGCTCATTTGGGTAGCATTCTAGAGAACTGGAGGGAGTGAGTAGCAACAGCTGGAATCAGCGAGGGTGTGACACTATACTCACTTTCATGTATTAATTCTCATATGGGCTTTAGCTCTGGATCTTCCTACTCAAGAGCTCACTCCATATAGACCTGCTAGCAGCCCATCGATTCAAAATGACATGAAGAAGGACTGGTGAAATGAGCAAAAGAAACCGCTCATGTCCTTGAAGTTTTAATTAGTGATGACTATGTGTCATGAATGTCTTGGCATGGTCATGGACTGGAGGTGCTAGGGAGCAAGATGGCATGGCAAGTGGAGGAGACTGGTGGAAAGCAGACTGTCTGATGTGCATACTTCAGCTTTCCAGTGAGGAGGATTTCCAGCAGACTTTCTCTGTCTTGGTATTGGTTATAGTGTTCTTTATAGCAGATAAAGAAAAGACTCTCAACCCTCTGTAATGTGTAAATTGCTTTTAGTCACTCTCCACAGGACAGCAAGCCGGTGTCAGCTTGGAAGCTGTTAGGCTGCCAATCCTATTGTCAGACAACCAGGACATTTGAATTCAGATGTGCTGAAATTCTATTTGTGGATTTTCCTTGGTACAAATCCCAAACATATAGAGAGAACTCTGGCTAGAAAGTGAGGGAGCGTCACACATCAACTCTCTTTTCAAATATTTTTTAAACAGCTCTGCTCAAAGAATTCCAGGAGCAGGTTACAAATTGAGGTGTTCAACAAGGCTAGGGACAGGTGAGAGGGAGAGCAAGTAGTTATTTCAGGAGGAATTTCACAGTGGAGTTGTCCTTTCATGTTTATCTATCCAACAAATATTGGCAGAGCATTCCGGTGCTTGAATTTGCACTTGGGGTCAGAGGCTTGGTTCAAATCTTGGGTGGGTCAGTTATTGCGCTAGGTCAGATTGTGTAGGCTGAGTTCTTTAATGAAAAGCTATTGTAGACCTTGTGAATGTATTTGGTGGATAGGCTTAGCATCCGTGGTCAGTTGACTTTAAGCAAATAATTTTCAATAATCCGGAGGGCCCATCTAACCAATGGTTTCCCTGTGGAAGAAGACATTTCCTCTGTAGACTGTAGGGTTCAAGTCTTTCAGCTGATGCAGGTCTGTAGTAGCAACTTCAGATGCCTAGTTCTAGTCACATGGTTAATACCTACCCCCTGCTGCTGCATTTACGGTTGGTTTACTTTTCTGACTGACTGCTAAGGGATAAAATCAGTTACTAGTGGAGCTGACCCTGACCTTACCTTCTCTGTGCTTCAGTTACCTCATCTATGAAGTAAGGATAATAATTGTACCCATTGGCATCATCTCACAAACAGGAGTGGGGATCAAGTGAGTTAGTAAATATAAAGTCTAGAGCCTGAAGACTGCCACATAATAAGTATTCCTCTTAATTATTAAGTACCTATTGTTTGCTTATTATTCTACTGAGATGAAATAAGGATAAAAATGTGATGCCTGGCATTGAGAAGTATGCCACTGTCCTGAGGGTTAAAAGCCCTCATCACAAGTGACTTCATTCAGAGTCAGAATGTGGCCCCAGTTTAGGCTCATAAGTAAGGAAAAGTCATTCTACACTGCTAATAATTCTAACGAGAATAGATAATATCTTCTTATTATGTGTTCAATATGGTTCAAGCAATTGTATTTGTTTAGTTTTTACATTAATATTTTATTTGTTATTTTACTTAAGTGAATGTTCATAGGGTGCCCATTATATATTAAGTACAGTTTTAGATGCTGAATATAATAGAAAACCAGAGAGAAAAAGTCCCTGCCACTTTGTAATACTTATTGTGGGAAAGTCTACAAACTACACAAATAAAAAAGTAGTGCGATGCATCTTCAAGTAGGGATACCTTCATGAGGAAAGAAAATTGGTCAAGGACAAGCAGTGACACTTGAGCTGAGACCTGAATCACTAGAAGCAGTAGTTTTGCAAATAAGTTAAGGAGAATGATTTCAGGTAGAGAGAACAGCATGAATGAGAGCCCTTTGATTAGCATAAACTTGCCATACTGGAGGAGAAGGAGGAAGGCCACTGTGGCTGTGAGCAGAACAGGTAGGAAGTAAAGCTGGAAAGAAGAAGAACTGGAGACCATATATTGTAGACTCCCGTAGGCCAATATGAGGATTTGTATTGTGCTTTAAGTGTGATGGGAATAGTCATCTGGTGTTTGCAGGGATTGGTTCTAGAACCCTCCCCCAACAAAGTCTATGGGTGCTCATCTCTCATATGGAATGGCATAGTATTTGCATATAATCTAGATATATCTTCTTATATACATTGTCCCTATAGTATTTAGAATACCTAATCCAATGTAAGTGGCATGTAAATAGTTGTATTATATATTTTAAGGAATAATAACAATGAAAAAGTTGGTGTATATTTAATGCAGATGCTTTTTTTTTCTGAGTATTTTCTATCCAAGGTTGGTTGAATCTGTGAATGTAGTATCTGCAGGTCTAGATGGCTACTGTATATTCATGCATTTTCAGGAGATGCAGATGTTTATTGGATCTGCTAGGTAAAGTTTGTTCTGTGGTGGTAGGGGGGCTTGGATTGGCCAGTAAAGCATGGAGACTGCACTAAATGCTATGGAGTAGAAGGAGTAAGGTGCTAGATGGGCACAGTGCTAGCTGGTATTCAGTTGGAGAGGTTGAGAAGTGGACTGATTAGGTAGTAAGTGAAGGATGCAATTTTTGTGTAGCTAGAAAACAAAATATACAGAGGGAATTTATAGAGAGAAGTTCCTTGAGGGGCTGTACTTCAGGGGAGACAGGGCTGTGGCAGAGATGGAGCTAGAGAAAGATTGCCTGTTCACAACAAAGAGCCTAATTCTCAGGGTAACAGAAAGCCCCCAATAACAAGTGACCCATAATGTCCTGGTGGCAAAGCAAAGGAGTTACTTCAACTTGACTTAAACTCTAAACTCAGGGCCCTTAATCTCTACAATTAGTTCTCTGAGAGGCTGTGATGTTGGAAATGCTCAGAGAGCTCTCACAGAGGAGCATGCTCTAAGTTTTTCACCTGTAAGTATGCATAGATGCCAGGATCACTTACTGAGAAAGGGAAAGAAGAGGAGGTACAAATTTGAAGACCAAAATTCAGAAAAGATTTTTACAAAATGAATTGCTAACCAAGGTAAAAATAGAATAAATTTTTTTGAGAAATGCTAAGAGAGAAATGATGTCCAGTTGAGAGAATAGAGACAAGTTCACATGAAGGGAGGCATTTTAAATAAGCTTTGGAGAGATGAGAAGATTTTCATAGCTGTAGTTTGGGGATTACACCTCCTAACTGAAGAGAATGCGAAACCATGGAACAGCAAGGTAGAGAAGCCCAGATTAACGAGAGATTTGGCTCGGCTGATTAGAAATAGGAACTAAGGCTGTAAATATATTCTGTGATCCTAACAAAGACTTTGGATATTAACTAAGTCCATGTAGAAAGTTTAAATTTCATCAGGAAGGCATTAGAATGTTGTTACGGTTTATCAGAAGGGATTGAGATTGTGTGCTCAACGGATTGGCCTCCACCTTAGAGTTTGGTAGAAGTTGTGAAATCAGGTGACAGTTATCTACTATCAGAAGTGATGAATGTTTTCTTAGTTTGGAAACAGGAACAGGCATGAAAGACACTGAAAGAAAACAATAAAATTTAAAACGATCTGAGTGAGTCTTGGTGGGTAAAGGAGAAAGAGAAGTTGCCAGTGATTCAAGCACAGGAAGGCTTTATTCACCAGCCCACCCATACAAATACACCAGGAGGAGAAATAAGTCTGAGTCAAAGAGGAAGAATTTAATGTCAACACATTGAGTTTGAGATGCTCTTTAGACTTTTATAATGAGAAACTGGAACAGAGAGAGATCAGGACTCTGATCTTTCTGCAAGAGGCTAGGCAATGGTGGCTGAGGATGCTCTCCAGAAGTCATTTCCTTTCATTCAATCTGCTTCAGACTTCCTTACTTCCTGACATTCCTGTCACTGAGCATCTTCTAACATCAGGATCCTTGTACCTGCTCCTCCCATTGCAGAAATCATCCTCCCTCCAAAGACTGTATCACTTTCTTCCCCCTCACTTCATTCAGATCTTTGCTCATATGTTCCCTAATCCTCATTTACAGATTGAGTGACCCTCCTTCCATTTCCCCCATCACTTTCCCAAACACATTTTGACTTTAGTTCATAGCATCTGGGTTGATTCTATGTTTATATGCTGTGTGTCATTAGCCCTGCTAGAGTGAAGCTCCATGAAAGCAAGGACTCTGTGAGTTACTGCTCTCCCCATGGGTCTGGTACATAGTATACATAGTGTTGCTGTTATTACATAGAAGAAGGAGGGAGCAAGACAAATGGTCATGGCATCAGAGGCATGGGCAGGCAGGATATTGTTTCTGTTCTATGCTGGACATCTCACTTGTCTATTCACTCTTTCCCCATTAGTTTCTCATTGATTTTCCTGTGGGTCAGTATACTATCTGCTGTGAGCACAAGGCACAGGTGGCTATGAATCTGCTCCCAGCAGTATGTGGCATGTGATTCAGATATAGCTAAAGTATCAAGTTCAAAGTAATTGGTGCAAAAACACACAACGGATCCTCTGCATCCACTGATACCAGGCTTCCTGGGAGCATCAACTGAACACTACATTAGTAACGAGATGAGTAACTTCAGCAAGCTGTTTTACTCTTATTATCTGCATCTCAGTGTAACACAGGACTGTTGTGATGATTGAAGGACCTAACACAGAGAGCTCTTAAACCAATGCCTGTCATCAGCTAAAATCTATGTCAATTATTATCATCTAGTGAAGAAAGAGATATGAGGTTTTCAATGGAATTTGAGGCCAAGAAAATATAGTCTTGGAGCTAACTAGGGACCATCTTGACATAATGCAAAGCCTGAGAAAAAAGCTAAGTGGAGACTAGGACTGAAAGACAGGGAAGCACAGGCTCCGGGAGATACCGCTTTATTTGCTTAAGTAAGTCTGAGTGAGCTTATCAGCCATTTGTAATGAAAGATTCATATCAGCCCAATTGCTAGCAATGTGTCCCTTCAGTTGACATGTGTGCCTGTTTCCTTGCTTCAGGTGATCCTCTGACTTATCTAATTTTCTTCTGTCAGTGTATCACAATTCCTGGCTCTTTCCTGCATCTCTTTTGGTAATTGTTCTGGTCATTCCCTGGCCCAGTGCTTTTTCCCTCCTCTGGTTTTCTGGGTGGGAGAGACCTCAGGACTTCTACATTTCCTCATTTTCAAGCTCAGAGAAAGGTCCCCCTCATGCCTTTTTATGTAACCTTACCCTGACCCTTTCCATTTTGTTACTTTTCCTAGTGAAAATCTAGTCCTCCTCCCATACTGTTTTCCCACCTTCTCACTCCACTGTCAAATGTTGTTTTGAATTAGTAAGAAGAAAGACAAGAGGAAAAACCAACCCCTGTCTTTGCCCTTGCCAAATTCAGATACATGATCCCTTCACTCACTCATTCTTCTCAAGACCTTCCTCTACTCTCCTCCCCATCCTTCCCAGACCACAGTGCACCGGGGGAAAGAGAGAGAGAGTGGGAGAGACTGAGAAAGCAAGAGAGTGAGAGTCCAAGAGCTATTTATATTACCCTTAATTGTTGTGGTTGTCTCTCATAATTGTGTCTGCCCACTTCTTAGCAGTTTGAAATACTTAAAATAGTTATAGTTCAGTACTGGCTTCTCATATTGACCATTATTCATCTTCTGGAATGAGGAGAAAGGAAGAGACATTTAATGAACTGTTTTGAGTTATTTTGAGCTGTTTAACAGGGAACCACTTCAATAAAGACAGAAGTGAGACTTACCTGAAAAAGACAGTGGTCAAGGAACGATTAAATGATGTGGGAAACACAAGATAGAAAATGCAGAGAATTTCAGCTGAGACCACACAAGGATGGGCCAACAGTAGGATTGCTATTCCCGTGGTAAGGCTGGCCCTGCTGAGTTCAGCAGCCTCTCATCAGGCCATTCCTCATTCATTCTCCATGTCTAGCCAGGTTGAGTCTTTCTGGGTCCTCTAGTACATCAAACTCCCTCTTACCTCTTACTTTCACTGATGCTTTGCTCTGTGCTCAGAAAGCTCTGACTTCAGATCTTCTTGCTGTGAGGCTTCCTTCACATCAGGCTTCATTAGCTCCTATTGCCATTTATGTTTATAGGGCCCTATGCTTTCTCAGCACAGCACACTTCACACCTGGTCATCATTGTTTATGTAACTATCTTTCTCTACTGCTGGGTCATGACTCCAGAAGGATGGAGAAGATACTTTACTCTACATTAATCACTGCTGTAACACCAAAACCGTGCACATTTCCTGACAGTAGTAAGTATTCAATATATGTTGGCTGAATGAATAAACTTTTGTGTGTGTATGTGTGTGTGTGTGTGTGTGTGTGTGTGTGTGTGTGAATCTTAAAACACTCTTGGTACAGGAAGTAATAATTGTAGCTCCTTTGTTTTGCAGTGGAATTAGAGCTGTTTAATCTATGGCCAGTTTTTTTTTTATCATGCCATAAAGTTAGTAGAGAGAAACCATATCTGTAATATCTGTTATATTTTTATGCATAGCATGTCTGAGCAAGATCAGTTAACATAGAATCCCCTAAGGGTGACTCCATATAGAATCTTGCTTTGTGAAATAAGAAAGTTAGGGTAGTATTTAGTTGAAACAAATGCTCTTCTGTAACATAATTTTTATTTGCTTCTATCCTAGGTTCACATTAGAAGCAGGTTTGGAGCTTCTTTATTGGATCTTAGTAGACCTGATGACCTGGATGCAGCTGCTTCCACATCCCAACCCCATCTCTAGGTACCTGTCTCAGCACATCCACTTTATATTGAAACAGCCGATGTTCATTCTCTCTCACCTCTATAATTTCTCTGAAAAGAGAGGTGAGACAGCAGAAGAGAAGGTCAATATAAGTAGGAGAGAGAGAGAGAGAGATCCTTTTCTGTGACAAGTTACATTGTAGGAAACTGATTTGTGTGCATAACAACTTTCTTCCTAATGTCCTTCTGACATGTGGGAGTTTACTTCATCATAATTACCCATCTAGGTTAGCCAAGAAATTACAAATGAAGCAGAGGGAAAATATGAGTGGATAAGTGAAAGAGTTTCTAAGTTTGACAGGCAAACTTAAAGATGCCTGGTACTTGCATGACAGTTCTCCCAGTTGACGTTTGAGGTTTACGGTCTTTCGGTTAATGAGGTGTTTGAGTGGAGAAACAATAGTGTGCAATTAAGTTCAACTAAAGATTCAAAATACTTTTATAATTTTTGTTTTAATCTTATCTTCCAGTAGCAGATTCAGAGGTACCTGTTCTTGGTGGCAGTGTCTGTGACAACAGCCTCGGTTCATTTCTAAGTTTTATGTATCTGACAGAAACACTGAAGAACTTAGGAAAATCCCTCTGGTGAGCTTAGGTCTCCTCTCCTCCAAAGGACAAGAGTTTTAACTACTTGCGTACTGTAAGGGCCCGAGGTTCTTTGTGATACTCATTATCACACGGAAAATTCATATTTAGGACAACATGTGAGATATGTTGACTACCTAATAAAGCAATGAAACTGATTCACTTAAAATATTTAGATTTCAGGCAGAATGCACACCTGTAATCCCAGCACTTATGAGGCTGAGGCATGAAAATCCTGAGTTTGAGATGGATTTCATCCACATAGTGAGACTTTGTCGAAGAAAGAAACATCCATACTTATAGAAATATTCCAAGTTGTATACACTGACCGAAGATGAAAGTTAAGAAAACACCTCAGAGGTTTGGTCACACTCTTCAGGTATGACTTCTGAAGGATGTGGTGAAGAGGTGTGATCCATAGGATGTATATCTAGTTAACATGTCTGATTTTAAATGGTAAAAACATTGGTGCAGAGTAATCTTTCAGGAAAATAAGGAGGCCAATACTATGATTTTAAAGAAGCAATAAAGAGACACACTCGGAGGGAGCTTCAGCGCAAGGTCATTGTTCATTAATACTTGTATGGATAGCTTATTAACCACCCAGAAAATTCACTTCAAGTTTTCAAGCTACATAATGCTCAAAATCACTACCTGAATATAGATTAGGAGACTTGGACTGGTTGTACAGTGAGCTAAAACTGTTGTAAACCACAAGCTTCGCTGGTTCTGAAAGGGGAGATTATTCCATCTATGACTCAGCACTCTGAAAAGCAACACAACTGGCTAGACAGGCAGGCTGGATGCTGAAGAACAAGGTTACAGTCTGTACTGGGAACTTTTGCCAGTGAATAGTGAATAGTGAATAGTGGGGATTGTGGGTAGCAAGCCCTTTGCTTCTTTAAGCATTTTTTAATCCTCTGGAGAGCCTAGCATAGGGCTCTTTCACAAAATAGCATTCCACTGAATGGATATATGGAAAGTTGATTGTTCTAGGGTTTTTACTCTACAATTTAAATATGCAGTATAAAAGAAGCAATTTTCTTACAACCAAGTTTGTTTTACTTGGGAACCTTTTTATTCAAGGTTGCAGAATTTCCATGTGTAGCTCTGAATCTTATGGTGAAAAATAAAGTTTTGCTTTGTGGTAAAGAATGAATGCATTCATAGTTTCTCCTGTCATAGAGGGCGTCCTCTGCCTTTGTTCCTCAAAAGATGTCATATGAGTACAGGGACATGCTTGAACATCCATACAGGATCGTTGGAGCGATCTGCTCTTTTGTGGCATTTTGCCTGCATTTCCTGGAATGTTTCATCCTGCCTGGTCATTGAATAAGCAAGTAGCCATACACTAACATGTGGCTGTACCTGCCTTGTGTTTTGGTGTTCTGTGGGTAGCTACTACTTTAGTCAATAACGTGACTGCATCCGTTTGACTTCTCTGTGGCTTTTGTCCCTACTCAGGCCTCGCATAGCCCTCAGCTTTCACAGTGCTCATGTTTCCTTTTGGAGCACAAAGGCTTCTGCATGTCTGAGTCATAAAAGCTCAGGGGTACTAACTCCCTCCACCACCAGACGGTCCCTTAGCAGTGCCACGTCTACTCCCCCAACATGAAGCTTAATGCCTAGGAGGGCACATCCATGCTTCCACAGAAGTAAGACGGCACACCAGCAAGAGGTATTTCTGGTGGCACTTCTGTTTACACTTAACAAGGTGGTAGGAATTTAAGATGTCCCTGATTTTTCTCTGCTTTCTTATTTCACTTTTCCTCTCTTTATTTCTTCTTCTTTCTCCCAGCTCCATCCTTTCCTATGTCTCTCGATGAACTCTCTGCTCTCTTTCAGCTTCCCCAAAGCTTCTTCTACATACCACTTTCTTTATTTCTTTCCTCTGAAGGACCTTATCTACCCTTTCTCTGGCTGCAGGGAGAGTGAAAGGGCCATAGGAAAGTACTGTGGTTGATGTGAGGCAGGCAAACATAGGGAATAGCCTGGGACACTATTTGGCTTGGGCTGTACACATACCCCTCTTCTTACAACATACTTGGCATCCTAGGTTCTCATTACCATGCACTCTGTACACACACTCTACTCTGAACAATGTACCTAGGAGCCTGTTAGCAAACTGGGACACCCACCTTCATGGGGCTACATGTACATCCTATGCCAAGGAGTTCCTCCTCCCCTTAATAGCCATCAAACTTAGATAATTCCTACCTAGTTGTGCTGTAGTTATGTCTGAGTATAGGATTTGGAAGGGGGACTATGAGTTTTGGGTGCATGCACAGTAAGGCACAACTGTGTCCCCAAGTGAACTTTTAGGGATAATCTTCTATTTGCCATCTTATTCTCATGCATAATTGGGCATGAATAGAATTAAAATCTGATGCATTGTGGAAAGAGATGTGTATAATAAGCAAAGGCTTACATAATCCAAATCTATTAATCAAAGTAGAGAACTGCCAGGGTCTACTTTAATGAGTACATTTTTAACATGACTTCTTCCCTCAAAAGTGATATTCTAAGGACCTAGGTGTTATGACTTCAGTGTACAGAATGTTTTTCATGGGGAGACACAATCCCCTAAGAGAGAAAATACACTGGCAAGTCTTTGAAAATATTCATGTTATTTCATCCATCATGTAACCTCAGCATTAGGATGGCGTGTGGAGGCTGTCAATATTCTATGAATGACTGCCTTCTGTGGCAACATCCTAAGGTAATAATTCTACTGGCAAAGCTCTATACTAGGGTGTGATTGGAAGTGGCAGATCCTAGGCTACAAGGGTCCCTGGTCCCTTAAAGAGTGGCAAAGGGGACTAAGAGATGGAACTGATATTACGGTTGAGTCAGGCAGTCTTTTTGAATCATGAAATCCTGCTGCATTTTGATATGAGAATTGAAAGGAGAGTGTTTGTGCCAGAGTAGACAGGAGTGAGTAGGGCTCAATGCAGAGATTTAGGCAAGTAATTTGGTTTGTGGGAGTCTGACGGTGATGATAATGAGAATGGTTGCTCCATTTACTGAGCAATCATGTGCCAGACAATTCAAGTCTTCATTCATTTGCAGTTCTGCAGACATAGTGTTTTATATTGGTTAAGGACGTGCACTGGGGACTCTGCAGTCAGCACTACCCAGCTTTGAATCCTATTTCTGACATTTATTGACTGGATTATTTTGGACCATTTATATAACCTTTATTTCAGTTTCAAGTACAAAATGGAGTGGATAATAACAGTATCTATCTTCTAGGGCTTTTGTAATAATCAAATGAACTCATATATATAAAGAGCTAGGAGAAAGTAAGCACGGTACATGGCTCATCTACTATTATTGGCAGTATGAGAAGCTAGGTGCTGGGGAACCAAATCATCTCTGCTCTGAAGGAATTCATATCTCATAAAAGGAAACAACCAATCACATGATCAATTGCTATTGAAATATTAATTCATAGGATGCCATGGGATTTCATGAAGGCATGTGACTCACCCCGTGCATTCTGTGGACCTCAGAAAAGGCTTCCTGGAGGAGGCAGAGCTGAATTTTGATCTGTAAAAATAGTCTAGGCCAGTGTTTTTCAATGTTGCATGCTTCAGAATCACTTGAGAGCCATATTAAAATACATGTTCTTGGGGCTGGAGAGATGGCTCAGTGGTTAAGAACACTGTTCTTGCAGAAGACCTGGGTTCGAATCCCAGCACCCACATAGGCAGCTAACAACTGTCCATAACTCTGGTTCCAGGGGATCCAACAGCCTCTTCTGTCTTCTGCAGGCATTGCACGACACGGTTGGACTTACCTACATGCATACACATAAAATAAAAATAATAAACAAAGTATTAAAAAAAAACATGTTCCTGGACTCTACCCCTGAAATTCTGGTTTGTTTCGTGTGGAAGGGACACATGCAATTGCATTTCTAATAAGGTCCTGTAGTAGGCTACTCTAAACCTAGATAAAGTGGCACCAATCTAGGTGGTAAGGACATTCTTGGTAGCAAGTATAGGCAAGTAATTTTGAGTGGCCCTGCATTGCTAATATGTATGTTGAATGTGAAATTAGAGCAAAAATTGTAGGTAGGAGCATTTGGAGGACCTTATTCTACCTAAAGAGTTTGGAAGTGGAGAGGACAGTTTGGAAGGGTTAAGTGGGACCATGAGCATCAGAATTAAATTTTCAAACAAGAAATAATACTGTACCAGTGTGGGAAGAATGGATTTTAAGGGAAAAATTAAGAAAGCAGGAAAACTGGTCATTCTTACTAACAGCCCTCAGTTAAGAAATGGTAAATACTCATATTAACCTAACAGTGGGTATTTATAAGAAGACCTACGCTTAGCTCATAGGTTTGGAAATTAAGAGCAGTTTTGTCTTTTTATGCATTGATGAGGGCATCCTGGCTGTGCAGAACACAGTGGAGGAACAGAAAATGAAACAGTTATTTGCAGAATGGGCCGAGTGCATGGGGTGGGCTGACTATAACAACTCGATTTCTCGAGTACAGAATCTCTGTGGGTCTGACATTCACACCTTCTGAGTTCCATCCGTACATGACTTTCTACTTGTTCTCCCCTCTTCATGGTTCCATCATCTCAGTCCCACTGCAGCAACAATGACGCTCCCAGCAAGATGAAGCTGAGAAGACATTCTGACCACATGAAGACTCAGAACTAGGAGAAAGTTAAGGAGACAATTGTGATGGCATTTGTAAGTCTAGCTAGATATGGACTCTGAAAAATAAGAGGGGAGTCAGCAATGGTTTCTTTTTGATTTGAGTCACTGGAGTGGGGAAGGGGAAAGGGCAGTTCAACTTCAACAGGTTCTAGGTTTGAAGTGTGCAAAGGATGTTTAAATAGAAATGCCTTAAACAATCTATTATGTTTTATAAAGTGTGTTTAGTTTTCAACTAATAATGAAAGTAGGCATTATGCTCTTCACTTTACAGACAAAGAACTGAGAAGTTCAGAGGCAAATTGGCTTAGCTTATACCTCAGTCACAGAAGTTAAGTTGCTCAGGGTCAGTATTTATTATATTATTCTAAATCCAAGGACCCCAAATGGTTGTAGCTTATTTCTTCTATACTAAAACCTAACATAGTTTCCCTAGGATGCCACCCTTCTCTCAGAGCACATTCTCTACTTTCATGCCAGCTCTGGAACATCCATCCATCACACCCTTAGCAGGAGCAGAGAGTGTTAATGTTTGAAATAACACCAATGCTGGGAGCTGATTCTTGTTAGTCTTATGTTAGGGCATAGTCTTAAACATATTCTAAGTAACCTCAAATCCTAGGTTACACCTCATAAGAATCTCGGAAAACTGCATCAAGGGTTTATAAAGGGATGGTCTTAGGAGATGCAAGAGGGTTATCACATGTTTGTTGTCACAGCTTGTTATATAGTAAGTTCCAGGCCAGCCTGGTCTATATAGTAATACCTCAAGAAAACAGCAACTACAAAAATGGGTAGAATTACTTGCCAAATATCTTTTGAAGATATAGCTTATTACTATTTTCTTCATATGAATACAGTAACCTATACATAGTGTGCTAAAAATATAAACCAACTTTGAGTATTTTAAGTTATGGAAGTGTTAAGAGAACCCTAGTGTTTTTGAACTAAAACACAGTTTCAATAGATAATTTACATATCGGGTGGTAAGAAACAATAAAATTTCAAGTTTGGAGATTTTAAATATAGAAGAATAGAGAGGAATCTAGAGATGTCTAACTCAAACACAGTTTCAAGATAAGACAAGAAATTTCGAGGGCCATTAGCTGCTAATAGAAATTAGGGCCTTAGCTATCTTTTATAAGTATATAAATGCTCTAAACTGGCAAGATACTGAGATTTAAACAACAGCACAGTTATTTCCAGTCTGCATGCAGAGGCACTGTTTGTAGTAAATGGCTTGACACATGGGTTCTAAGAGAACACTGAAAACCATTGGCTACTCATTGATAAAATCCAAGTTCATTCCCCTCGGATGGTTGGATGCAAACCACGGCCAAGAAATGATTGTAGTTTTTAGCTGGAGAAATGGGATGTTTGTATAAAGATCTGGATGCTTCTTTTTAACAAGAAGCATGAAAGAAGCAGGATTCAAAATAAACTGGTGAAGTTTTTCTACATGTGGAAGTAGGGCGGTGAAATGCCTTCTCTGCAGACACAGATGTATGTGTGTGAATGTAAAGGCAAGAAGATGAAGAGCTGGAATACTGTCTTACTGGTGGCTTTAAGTGAGCAATGCTATAAATAGAAGTTATTGGCTTTCAGTTTAGTTACAGCTCTGTATGTGTGTGTGTGTGTGTGTGTGTGTTGTTGGGGATTGAACGCAGGTACTTGGAAATGCTGTGTAAGTGCTGTGCTATTGAGAAACATCCCTAGCCCCACGGTGTGGTGTTTTTATTTAAATTTTTAAATTTTATTTATACTACTTTAATTGTACACATTTATTGGATATAGAATGATAATTTAATGTTTTGATATTGGTTAAAGAACTTGAACTTTGTATTTAGAAAAGCTATTTTAAAATTCCATTAATTGCTATTTTTTTGACCTTGATAATTTTTCATTTTCATTTGTTTTCAATCAACCCCACCCCAGGCCTTTGAGCATGTTTGGCAAGTACACTATCTCTGAGCTATATAACCTCTTAAGCACATGTAAATTTTTTCTTGGCTTTGATTTCTTCAACTTGTAAAAGTAAAATAATACTTATACCTACTTCAAAATGTTGCAATGCACATTATATGTTTATAAAGTGTTTAGCTTCATATCTGGTCCATGACACACTCAACACAAGTGTTTACCATTATTCTTTCAACTTGGAAAATATAATCTAGCAAAATGAAGCTGACATGTCCTTCTAAGACACCTTTGTTCCTTTTGCACTACTTTCTATTGGAAAAATCATCGGTTACCTCTAAACTCTGGTTCACAAGTATTCATCTCCATCCAGCCAATGTCCTCTGGCAAAAGCAGAAAGTTGAATATTGTGGCATGGGATAGAGTCGGAGAGTAGACAGTTTGTGAACTGTGGTATGGGATAGAGTCAGAATGTAGGTAGTTTGTAGGAACTAGGGGAGTTCCTGTCTGTGTATGGGGGGAATCCCTCCCATGTTCACAGTGGATGCAGCTCTCTTTATTGACTTTCTCCTGCATTCTCAGGGTCGTCCTCATTTCCTCTTATTTAGCTGTTTCTTTTCCACATCTGTTTTAGTTATATCTTCAGCCAGTCAGAGTGACCATGAACTCAGCCCAGCTGTGCTCCTGGCCCTGTGGCACTGCCTTCTTTTGTGTGGTACCACAAATCCCTGAACTGAAGGAGTTTGGGCAGACACAACATCATGGATGCTTTTATCCCTCTGTATGTTTTCTGAGCACTCCTTGCTTACCCTAGTCTCATAATTTTTCCTTTGTGTTCCTTAGGTGTATATAGTGCTCTCTTTTCTAGACATCCAGCAACTTTGTCTTGGAAACACCATTCACATGTCTTATCATCTCTGCTGTGGACAGAATTTTACCATCACTATATTAAGGGCTGATATGCTTAACTTTGCATCAAAGGTTGTAGACAAATACAGCATTTTCCCAACCACCTCACCCATAAAGGATTTAGATAATTGTGAGTTCTACAGCATCAAGCAGTGTCCATATGCTACCGTCCTAGGGAGAGGGGCTGTTTGCACCACCATGATGACATCTGTACCATACCACACATTGTGCTGTTTGTAGATCAGCATGTTCATATGCCAATTTGATGGTGTCTGCTTCTTTCCCTTCTTCACTGACAGAACCATGCCATGAAGAATCCTAGAGCATAGACAGTGTTTAAAGTTCCTTTAAGAACTTCAGGAAAAAGAATATAAAATCATCAAAATAAAAAAATCAAATGACAACATTTTAAAATTAAAAAAACAAAACAAAACTGAGTTACAATCAGACTATTTAGAAAAATGTTATCATAACTCTTTATTGATTCTTTGATTATATTTTAGTTTACGTTGCTATTCATATGCTCTTTTCCTTGAAAGAAAAAAATACTTTGTAATTCTCTGTGTATATTGAGAGAAGAAACATAATTCATCCTTTCCTAACACACAGCTGATGGAAATTCATATATTTCTGTTGAGTGTTGAGAAAATTTTCTACTACACATTTTGTTGTCAACAGTGCCATGCAAAGGCACATTAGGATGCATGAAACATGTGGACCCACTCACAGACACCTTCATTGTTTATAGCACTATTATAAGCTTGCTCTTTACAAATTCTGTTTTGCGCAATTCCCGTCCAAAAATAAACAATACAAGGTGCTTTATCATGGCATGGTCTGCATAAGATAGAATGTTGCCATGAGGAGAGAACTTACATTTTTGACTAAGGATTAAGCACAGTCAAGGTATACGATCTATGCATTTGATGCTTGGAAGAATTTTCCAGAAACTAGCTCTGGCTCCGCACATTTAAATCTTTGTTTCTCATCTACTACTAAAGTTCCTTTAATACCAGGCACATAGATCATGTTCATAAGACAATGCTACCTCTGATAAATGTTCACGGAACCTTCTTAAACTGAGCCTACTGAATTGGCACAAAGGGTACCAGGAATTTTTCTAGAAGCTGTACGCATGCCAGGAGACTGAAGATAACTACAACTGCAAATGTTTCCTCATTACATAAATAAGTTCTGCTACTTTTAAACCAAATATATCTTGAACTTGACCTAACCTTAGGTAGATGCAAAATTACTCATGGCCCCTATACCTGAGGCTAAGCGTTGCAGAGGTGGGATCAGAGTGAAAAGAGACAGACAACTTGCCTAATTCCAGTTAAAGTACCCTGTGAATTTTCCCAAAATTGCAAAAACCACTGTCGCTGCAAAACTTCCATTTTGAGACACAATTTATATATCTTTATGATGTACATTATGGTAAATATATATGTATATATGTATGCTTTATAGAAATGAAATGAAGCAATAGCATTTCCATTTCTTTGAACCATGATCATTTTTCTTAGCTGGTTTCAAATCTGTCACAGATTGTTTTCATCAATAGTTATCCGTCTGTGCTTCTGAAGGCCTTGGGAAAGCCAAAACAATTGAGAGGCCTAGACTGTGAATCTTATGATAAATTTACCCTTACATGATGCCTGCGGGCTTGCTTTTCTAATTACTGCTCCCAACTTTTGTTCTCCTTCCTTCCTTTTTCTTCCCTCCCTTCATTCCTTCCATTGCAGAATGATTAAAGCAGTGTATAAGAGTAATTGTTTGGATTGACAACTTTGTTGCATATAAGAACACTCGTGTGTCTTTGTGAGAGTTCCTTAATGTCTCTAAATTTGAATGTTTTAGACATTAAATGAGAATAATGATAGAGAGAATTGCATGGCATTGTTGTAAAACATTAAGATAATATGTACAAATTATTTAATTTAACACATACTGAATGTCTGATAAATGTTAGCTGCTGTTCTAACATATATATTTACTATATAGATACAAAAGAGAAGAGGTAAAACTCCTTAGGGGTGAGAGATAAGCATAAATGGAAAATTATATTGAATATTTTTAATTAGCAAATGTTTCTGTAGCAGGTGGTAAATGTCTCAGCAAGATAAAGTTGTGCTGTGAGTCCAATAAATGGTTGAACCTTGAGTTCAATGGATGGAGGGCATTCATGAGACAACTGGGAGTTGAACTAAACCTTCAAAGTAGATGAGATTGGGATAAAAAAAGACGATGCTGAAGGAGATGTCTGTATCGGGATTGTTTCAAAGAAAACAAAGGCATGGATGCTGGAAAGTGTATAGTCACTGATAACAGAACAGAAAATTTCAAGCTTTCCTTTCCCAATAACATCTGGCTATATTTGTACCATTGTCCTTGGCTTATCAAATTATCTTAGGGGATTACATTTTCTCAACTTACAAGTTTTTTTCTCTAAACATAAAACAATTAAGGGCTGTAACTCATCACTTGTTAACAATATTAAGTTAAAGTGCAACCAAGGAATGCTTAACAAATGGATATTCAGCAGCAAATTCTGCAAGTAAGTGTCCAGGCCGTTGTTAGACGGGCTAACACAATTGTCTTGATTTCTGTTTTTGTTCTTACAGACGATAGAAAGTTAAATGCTCATATTAGGAACTTCTGTTGACAAAGTCTTACAAGTAGGATTCTACCAGAGATTTTCTGGAAAAGCTTTTACTGCCTGATGGGATAGCCAGACTGAGAGCATACTTTTTTTCTTCACACTGCCTTGAGAGAGGACAGATTGCCTGGATCTGGAGCTATGATTGTCTGACCAAGAAGGAAATAGGAAGAGAAGTACTGAACCACACTGACATAATATTACAAATTCACCAAAACAATGTTGCCTTCTGCCACAGGGACAGAGTGAAATACCACCTCTCTTGTTATAGCCAGCAACAGTTGAGGAATAAAGTTTTGAATTGGGTAACTTCTTATGCCACTTAAGAGTTTTCATTTAGATACTGAACAGGAAGTCAGGGACTTTGAGTCTTTTATCCAAATTATCTACGTGACCTTGGCTCAGTTACTTAATCTCCATTTTCTCATTTATAAGAAGTCCATTATGCCAGCCTATCTTCTAGGGACATCGTGAGTTCTAGTAAATAAGTTTAAAGTGCTTCATAAATGCTTAATGATGATAATGATCACACAAGCAGAACCACTTTTGTAAGGCACAGAAATGAGCTCCCCCAAAGAAAGTATCAACAAAACATCAACAGGAAATAGTATTTCTTACAAGGAGAGGATTCATGTTCCTAAAGAAAGGAGATCATTTAAACTCTGCATATCTAATTGAGGACTAAATGGAGAAGATGGTGGCGTCATGATTGGGTTTATTCAGAATATAATTGAAGATTCATTCCTTGAAGACGAGACTCATTTTATTCTCTCCCAAATTATGTAGCACAGGAAGTCATGACCAGGGGAAGGCTAGCTTATTCATCTCTATGAAACAGCTCACCTTTTAGCCTCTTTCTCCAAATTTTGCTTACGTTTTTCCCCTTGATAGAGAACAAGAATTGAGATGTAAGTAGTTAGAGATAGGATGAATGCATAAGAAACCCTGTAATTTCAGAAAGCATTAAAATTATGATCTAAGTCAGCTTTAAAGAGTAATTATGCTTGCTGAGAGCCTGTTTTATTTTTGGTGTGAAGTCTGAGGCCTGGCACTGTGGATTATTCAGCAGGGCTTGATGTAAACACTCCAGAAAACAACCAAACTCTGTTCTCCTCCAATGCCGAGACCTGGATTGATTCAGGTAAAAGTGTCACATTTTCTAGTTCTTTCTTGCCATGATTCCCTTTTCTTATTGTCAGCTGTATTCTTGTTCCTTTAAACAGTCTCTTTATTTTTCAATCAATGGTGTATGTTTGTATGACTCCCCAGAATTGTCCAGTCCGTACTACAGGCATTGCAGTGTCTTTCTGGGCTGGATAGCCCAGTTGAAGACACATGTGCCTAATGAAGCTGAGTATATGGTTTCGATCCTAGCTAATGAGCTTGGTACATTTTCACAGAGAAAAATGCCTCACATTAGGCAAGAGCTATGATTTCGATTTGCTAATATGTTCTGTAGATTCCCAAGTGTGAAGGAGTGTGCCTCCACCGACAAAGAGAGAACTCAAGGCAAGTATTTTTTAGAAGGAATAAAAATGCACAGTTGGAAAAAGAGTGTCATGAACAATGAATGGCAGAGTCATATATTTAAGAAGTTTTCAGACTTCTCCTTCACATCTCCTAGTCATGATTCAAGGACTTTCTTTTCCCCCTAGAGATAAGAATTATGCAATTTGGGAGTCTTAGATTGACCCACTGAAAGAGTATTCCAATTGCCTCACCCTGTGTTCCTGTTCAGCATGGAAGAAGCCAGAGGGGTCTGCATCCCAATTCCCTATTGGTAATTTGGGTAAACTCTTCCAGAGGATGGTGTGATAAGAATAGGAGGTAGGAATTGGCTAGACAGAGTAAAAAGATCTCAGAGAAAAGTAGCCAATTTCTTGGCTAAAACTCACAGTGTCCTTGGGCCTCTTAGGAACATACTCCTTTCCAAATGCCAAAAATGTCAAAAACATTTGGGAGCTTTTATCTAATCCTTAAAAGATTTTAGGGTTACCTCTTCAGAGGGGTAATGTTAGAGTAGGAGAAAGCCC
>NW_008356676.1:4010720-4020396 GCF_000622305.1 Nannospalax galili
ATACCAACAAAAAACATACCAAGAGAGAAATTAGAGAAATTAAACCATTCGTGAAATTCTCAATAAACTTTTATTTAAAAAAATAAAAGATTATAAAAAAGAAGTCTTCAGAGCCTTTAAATGGCACTTCACTTCTGACTGGTTAGTCAAGCTGGAATGATCTGGATTCATAATTTTCTGAGACAAAATGTATCCATATTTCTGAAGAGAAAATTGCTTTGTCATTAACTAGTGTTTGAAGAGAAGTTGCCTCCTAATGCATTCTCCCTCTTCACTCATTTCTGTTGAATCCCAGGTAGTTTCTTAAAGGACTTGCTAGCCCAGTCCTTGGGATTCCATTCATTGCAGCTGGTAATTCCCACTTTTCTTCCTTTACTCTGAATATGGATAGAATCTGTCTTTTACTGAATTTGTTGTATATTAGTGTGTGTGGGGTCTATAGTTTTCTTTTTTGTGTGTGTGTGTGTGTGTGTGTGTGTGTGTATGTGTGTGTTTGTATGCTTGTGGAAATCAGAGAACAATTTTGTGGAGTTGTTTCTCTCCTTCTACTTTTATATGGATTCTGGGTATCAGACTCAAGTTATCAAGCTTTCATGGCAAGGGCCCTTACTCACTGAACCGTCTCTCCATCTCTTTACCATTATTATTTTTAGTTGACAATTGATGCATATTCTTGAGTAGTAGTGACCAATACTTTTCTGAACCATCAGGATCCAGACTAGCTGAGAGTGGGTGCAAGGGTTCTTCCTCAGAAATTCTTTTAGCACACTTCGTTAAATAAATGAAGAATTGTTTTCTAAGCCAAATGACAACTTTCATACTTCTAATTTTTAAATGCTAGTCCTAAAATGGTTAACTTTATATATATAATATATATATCAATCTTTTCATTTTTCTCTGAAAAGGCTAGTTTTTTAGGTACACAAAATGACTTACACTACCCAGAGTATTTTTTTTTTCTTCCTAAAACATAGTTGGACAGACATGCATCACAGACACACTTGTTTACTCACATTCTCACTCCTTTGATCTACCATGCAGTTATTCACTTAGGGTAGTTTATTCCACGTAATTGAGAGGCAAAGTTGAAAAATGTAGAATATATAATTTATTACAGTTTCATTAAAATAGTTTTCACATGATTTCTTAAAATGAAGACAACACACATTAGTACATTTAAAATGAACCACTCAGTGCTTCATAAAGTAATGGTGGTGCACTCTGTAAATTCTTTAAACTTATCCCTTAATGAGTTTCTTATTCTAATGGATCTGATTTTTGTAGCACATTATACATCTTGAATGACATATTTAATACTTATCCTTTAAAAAGTCATTGGCAAGAATCCTAAGTATTAAAGGTCTATCCTCACCTATTAGTAAAAAAAAAAAGGATGAGGAAAGAACTGTATCAATTATTATGAAAAGAGGAACTGATAATGCCCTTTTGTAAGAAATACTCTTAAAAGATAATGAATGTGAAAAATTAATTAGATTTCAAGTTGGAAGTATCTTTCTCTACTTGATGAATTTGATAGTGCTGCTATTGCCACCTGAATGTATAAAAAGAAAAAAAATGTCAAAATTAATAAGATAGTAAAGAATAAAGAGTGGAATGGTTAGCTTTGAGGGGGCTCAGTACTCACTAGGAATAATGCTAACTGATATAAAACTGACTTAGGAAAAGAATCAAGCAACATTGTTTTAGTTATCATTGATTGGCATGGTTTATAAAAAACCTTCTAGTTTGCAGATATTTAAATCTATTATAATGGAAATTGAATATCTCTGGACTGAAAAATTAGTGTTTGTGTCTAGCTACTAACTTGTAAACACATAGTGGGATGATTTTTTATTTCTTGAGAGGATATGAGCCAGACATTTAGGATTCATGCTTTTCATATTCCAATTCATTCTTTCAGAAAAATTAAAAAAAAAATGGAGTTCAAAAAAGATTTTTCAGGGGCAGATGTGTGAAGGGAACTAAATGAGAGTTATTTTAACCTCCCACGTTCCTCTCCTCAGTGATTATTTGAAAACCATTTATCTCTGTGGTGATAAATAAAATCTGAAAACCTGTCATTTTGAAGCTTAATTAAAAAGTTTAAGAAAAATATTTGATACCTTAACTCAGAAGAGCCTGGGCCAAATGGTCTCTTGGGGCCTCTTCCTGCTTTCGCATGATTTTTTTCCCATAAATACTTAGCTTCTAGGATTAGTATCCAATGATTCAAATGATTACTCTGGTTTTCAAGAGCCCTATCCATTGATAGAGAGTTATAATCTCTTAGTACATGTCAAAAGCACAATGGGTGGTGTGTTGGCAATGTTTCCTGGACTGTACCCTGGATGAAGGAGTTAAATTAATCTATGTAAAAAGGGCTCAGTGTCAAAACTGATTTTCAAAAGGCTGTAAAACTACGTTTAGAGAGGACAGCTTGGTCTAGGTCCAACTGATAGCCTGAAAAGCAAGTGAAATGTCTGCTTGATGAGCAAGAGTAATAAGACCAGAGACTAGCATCCTTTTGCATTCATAGGATGTGCAATGGTAGTGAGACTAGGGACCCACATCCTTCTGCATTTAGAAGATGTGTAGTCTTTTACAGAATCTGAGACATTATCCATACAACTTTTTCTGAAACATAATCAAATTTAATTCAGACTGGTTACTACCCTGCCCTGGGACCCTACCCATCTTCCTGTGTGGTCAGCCATGGCAGACTGCCATTCTTCCCCTCTTCCCCAGACTTCCCACCCATCTTCCATAGCAGTGGAAGTGCGCTTATTCTTACATTTTCTCTGATCTAAGCAGAATCTATGATTATGTTTTTCTGGAAATTGTTCATATTTTAGGTGGTTTAACTGTATTTTAGGCTATTGTCTTACTATTTATTGTTTCTAATAATATTGTTGCTTGTTAATACTTGTTAAACTAAAACAGAAGGATGCTCTGTGAGGAGAGTCACAATATACAGAATCGAAACACAAGCTTTGTTCATTTCTTACACAGTGCAACCAAGGTGAGCATTTACAGCTGTTGAATGGGTCTGTTGTACATATTTTTTCAGACCTGTGACCAGACACTTTGGACACCCACAGTATAAGCTAAGTTGACTCTGGTCACCAGGTAGGAAGGAGAAAAAAATATGTGAAAGTTCATACCAGGGCGACTTGAATGTTACCACTTTCTCTAACCTTCTGATGAAAATAACTTAGTACCTGGTCACATGTAGTTATATGAGAAAGGTTAGAACGCACGATACAGCCATGAGTGAGGGCATGAGTATGGGAAAAAAGAGTTTTTGTGGAAATCCATGAATCTTATATATTGCTTGTCCCAAACCACAATGATGTGTAGAACTTGAAATCAGCCTAAATTTTATCACCTGAAAATAATGTCATCGTTCTGCAGATGATTTTTGGGCTGACACAGAGTAAAGTAGTAAATGGTTGAATGGCAAGGTGAAGAATATTGAAAAAATGCATGCTGTGCCCAAAATACCACCTTGAATTTTAAGTTAAATTTTATTTAGATTCATTGAAATTTTAGAAGAAAAAGAAGCTGAAATGAAATTTAAGGGATTATCAACAATCCTTCATCAAGAAGAGAAAGTAATTCTTGTGTCAACACACTATGGTGTAAAGACTTCTACAGGCTTATAGTCAGAGGGTTGGAGAGATAGTTCAATAGTTAAGTGTGCTTGGTGCTTTTGCAGAGGACCGGAATTTGGTTCCCAGCACTGACATCAGGCAGCTTACAACCACCTGTAACTCCAACTCTAGGGGTGATTTTGCACCCTCTTTTGCCCTCTATGCACATGCACATACCCACCCCCACACACACTGAGAACTTTTTACAAATTGCATATTTCAACTTGAATAAATGTAAAGGAAACCAGCTAGGCAAGATAAGGTGACCTAGACAGTTATTCCTTTCCCTGTACATCCTGCTCTCTCCCCCAAGTTATTTTATTTGTTAACACTGTAGCATTATATTTGATTCTTCAGACGTAATTTCCTCTGTTGATCATTATGAGTTCTCTGTTTAAATGGAAAGATTGCTCAGTGCTATTCCTTTTACCATGACTTTTCCATTACCGAGTTTATTTTTTTAATTTATCACTTGATTGGTTGGATTTTAGTACCATGCAGTTTAAAATTTTTATTTTCTTTCTTAGTAAGGTGAATATAAGTTCTTTTTCTTCATTGTTCTTTCATATTTGAGAATATCAGCACATTTCCTTTACATTCACAGCACCTGACTCTGTATAGTATTCTGGGTGATGTACACTGCCTTTGCTATGTTATAGACATTGTTCTGTTGACTTTACAAATGAGGTATTATCATGGGAAAGCACAAGACTTATCTCACTTTCTCACTGTGGATACATTTTCTACTGAGATATCTGAATTACTTTTATTTTTGAAGTTTGACAGTCTAACTTAGCTATGTCCTGCTATTGATTATATTAGTAGCTAATCACTATACCATGACACAGTCTAAGCACTTTATCTGTAGGGATACATTTTACTCATAACACCATTTTATCGAGGTAGTAAACCAGGATAGAAAGAGGGAAAAATTATTGAGAGATGGGAAGGAAAGCATGAAAAAGCAATAGTCCCTTCATCTCAGGTCTGGTTTGCCTGTCCTGCTGACAGGAATCATTAGGCATCACTGACAAAGCCAAAAAATTGCTTACAGAGACAATGTCTAAACTTCTTGTAAGCTACATTCTTTGAATAATGTTCGGGGGGCATTCCTTAGCAACCATTAGAGATGTAACTTGAGAGCCACCCAAATTCTTTATGTATCTATTATAAAGACACCTAAGTGTGACTCTCAAGGAGTCCACAGCTGTTCTTGAATATGTCTCATTGTGGCTCCCTCCCAGTACCTGTCTGTTAAGCTATGTGCTTAAGATCTATGCATTCAACATCTCCTTAATCTACAACTCTGCTTCATATTGAGTCGCCCTGGAATTCTTTGAAGCCAGGAATCCAGGTTTTGATTGAATGGAGGTCCTTAAGGGGAAAGGGAACTCTGTATGCCACTGGTAGGGGTCAGTGTTGGAGGTGGTGAAATAGAGCCATGCCTCTGTACCTATCACAGGTAACGGTAGCAGAATATAATCTGTATTTATCTGATGAGTAAAGTAATTCACAACAAAGTGATGGGCCTTCGTAGTAAACTCTAGACACAAGCTTACAGCCTCCAAGAATGGCCATAGGAGTTATTTCCTCTCTAGGTGACCATCATCATCTATATAATGTGTTCAGATCATCCAGTGATTTCCAATAGTCTGCTTTCACCTTCAAATTTGGTTGTTATGTATTCCCAGAAATTCTCTTGCATTTTATATCTACTTCGTACATGTTTAATTTTCCTTTATCCTAGGGGCTGGCAAAATATAGCCCATGGGTCAAATCTAGGCTGCTAACATTTGTAAGTAAAGTTTATTGGACACAGAGTGCTAATTTGTTTGCATTTTGTGGTTGTGTTTTGGTTGCATGAGCAGAAATGAGCAGATTCAACAGAAACTCTACAGTTTGCAACATTTAAAATATTCCTTGTCAGGTCCATTCAATAGTTAATCATGTATACACTCTTTTTTCCTGTCTTTAATTTTTTTTTCCCCTTTCTCTTCATTGTTTTTGCTGTTTGTCACTGTAGCTTGGACACTTGTTTGACAGCTTTGTACTCTTATTAACTTTTAAATAGAGCATGTTTTAAGTGCTCCTTTTTTCAGTAGTTCTTTTTATTCTATCCTACCAGGCTGAGTTTTTTCTTTGTCTTCAAATGCTACTGTCTGTTCCCTATTTCTTTCCCTTTGATTACAGCATGTTGCAAAGTTCCCTTGCCTCTTTTTCTGACTTGTTCATTTTTTTTAAAAAAAATAGATTTTTATTGAATTTTTGTGGATTTCAAAATCTACATCTTAATCCTATTTAGCCCCCGCTTCCCTGTCTGTACCTCCCATATTCTGCTCACAGGACTTCATGCATTTTGTCATGTATGTTAAGGCCTATAAGATCAAATTTGTGTACCTGGATGTCCCTCGGTGTGAGTTCATCCACTGGAGCTTATTCAGCCTGTCTAGCATCACCCCCTTCAAGAAGATCAAATCTCCCGCACCCAGCTGTGATCAGCTGCCAACAGTTCCTTACTAACGTTGTGGCCTCCCCAGTTCTATGCTGTTTTGTTTTTTCCATCTGATTGTATCTGCATGAATCTTGTGCATGCTGTCACCATTGCTGTAAGTTCATATGAGCAAGATCCCAGGAGTCTGTAAGACTGTCTTCTTATGGTCATATACTGCCTCCTCTTGAGTCTTACAATCTGCTGAAGACAGGACATACTCCAGACACAGGACATGGAGCAATGGAGCCGGAACTGACCTGGAGGCCTCCTCCCTGAAGACTAGCTCTCATAGTTTTGGAGGCCACTATTCAAGCTAAGGGAAAATAAAATCAATAAGTGATCCAACCCCAGCACTAAAGCCTAATAACCACAATAATGTCCAGCACAGCAAACTACATTGGTACAGTAGTGACACTTTTATCTTGGGGGTAATCAACAGTTACCTAATTGGATTTAAAGTCATCCACTCAATAAGCATGAACTCATGTATGATACCGTAAACATAGCCAAATACACACGGGTGGAGAGGTCATACATCTTAGAGAAAACTTTAAGCCTATCACATCCCTATACAAACATAATTTCTTACTATATGCTAAATATTGATCCTTATATTTACAGACAAGCATGCCAATCACCACTCATCAAAGAAGCCTCTTTTGCAACAGATGGAGACTATTACAGAGTTCCACAACTGGTCACATACAGAGAAAAAAAAAGTGTCTGTGAGATGTTCAACCCTGACTGACACATTTAAAATGGATTCTCAACACCTAAGTTTCACAAAACATGGTGGAACAGGGATAGAGAGAATCCTAATACATCTCTCAACTCTCATCAGTGAAGCTTCCTCATGCAATGGAGGGCGATGAATGCAAACTGGTCAAAGTATAGAGAAAAAGCGATTGTAGTGTGGGTCCCTGGGCAGGGTTTCTATATTAAACTTCACCCACCCAGGGCTCAGGGACGATTATAGAAGATGGAATGGAGGGACTTGCTCATTTTTAACCATCTGCTCACATCTTTCATTAATCCATGATCCCTTCTCATAGTGGTTTGGTGGCCGTTACTTTCCACACATTTCTTGCAGTCTGAGGTTCTGCAGGCTAGAATAAATGGAGGTCTCTTTCAGTATTAAATGCATCCCTGGGTGGCTCTGTACTGTTGTGTTAGATTTCATTAAGTTCATTTCTGTCCACCGCAGGGTGCCTTACTTCCTGCTGGCAATGCCCTCTTCTGCTCAGCACACCTGCCCTAGGACTAAGCTCTCTGTAGAACAGTTGAGTCTTGTGGTGGGATGCAGCACTGATGCCGCCTCTCCTTCAGGAAGCTCCTCAGCCTCCAGAGGACATCAGGTCCACTCTTCTCAATCTTGCCAGCTTGGCGATGTGAGAGAAATTAAAAGCCCATTACCTAATTTTTCAGGTAAGGTGCCACAAACAATGCTTTAATGATCAAGCAGTGCTCTGAAATCTAACCATGAATTTTCATTATAACTGCAAGCAAATGGCTCTGACCTGTAATTTTGAATTCTCTCTTTGGTTTGCAAACAATTTTCTCTAGAGTCCATTGCTTTCTACTTTGCAGGGATCTTGGATACAAACATGGAACTCAGAAAGATGAAGCAAAACAAAAGATCCTTTTTGAAATGTATCTCACGCAACCATAAAGCTTACCCTATTTCAACTCTGAGGGTCCTGGGGGAAATAAAAAAATGGCTGCCCATCAGAAAATAACAAACACTGAGAGGTTTTGACAAGCTGACTGTAATTATCACAGCTGTTAGCTTCATTAAAAATAAAATTTCTGTTAAGTAGTAATTTTGAAGTATGTGTTTTAGGACTTAAAATCTTTATGTTGCTGCTCTTTCTGTCTCTGTTTTTCCTGCAGATAAGCCTTGTATCATGTGTAAATTTCACTATCGGACTTGAGAACTAATGCCATACTATCTGTGAGTGTCAATAAGGAAATGGGAGAAAAATGTGACTAGTGTGGTTCCCATGCTACTTGAAGTTAGCTGTTCCCTGCCAGAAACATGGGATTGCTCCTTTAGACAAAATCAACTTTCCGTACTCACTGCAGAGAAATATTCTGATGCTCCGAATGGGTATTTAGAGATGGTGGACATGTGGCATGTAGGCATTGTTATATGTCTCTGTGCAACTCTTAGCAATTCTGAATCCCATTGCCCATCCAGCCCTAGTCCAGATCCAGCTTTGGAATCTTTTCTTCTATGGAATTCTGGGGAGCTACTTCTCCTAGGTATGCCAGAGGAAACTTTTCTACCTTTTTATTTTTTTCTCCTTGAGACCTGGTCTTGCCATGAAGTACAGGTGGCTATGGAACCTCTGTCCTCCTGCCTCCATCTCCAGGGTGCTGATGTTACAGATGTGTGCATTCATGTTCAGCAGTTTAGTTTGCCATCCTTGGTAAGCATCGGTGGCGAATTTTAAATATTAGATAAATGAAGTTAACATTGAAGCCCATTCTGTTGGTTCTTTTTTTTAAGCCTTAGCATAACTTTATTAGAATTAAAAATTGAAAGAAAACTCCTCAGAGCTGACAGCTATAAATTTGAACAGCTGCCCTGAAGAAGAGAATAGAGGGAAAAGGGGAAAAGCCATGAAGCCATTTCAGTTTGGAGCTGGCATGGAAGGTCTGACACTTGGTGGACTAACAGCCACATGGCGAGGGATTTTAAAGAAAGAATAAAAAGCACAGCTAGAAAACAAATATAAAGAAGAAAAGGAGAGGTTACGTTTTTCTGAAAACATTCAGAAAAGTAGTCAGACTTATGGAAAGCTGCATGTCTGCACTGCTTTTTTCTTGATCCTTAATTAAGTCTTACAGAATCCTAAAATACCAGGTGTTCATCACCGGAACAGATTTTGATTACTTCAGAGATGTGTGGACATAAGGTGAATATTCAGTTATTTGTTCATACATTCATTTGCTATATAAACACAATACAGTGCAGTGAGCAGTGTGACTGGGTCTAGAAAGACATATCTATCTTTAAACGTTCTCATTCCACTGAGGTAGATGTCTGTGCTTATGTGAATGTGGCATGTAAGAGGCAATGGGAAGCCATCGGCCATCCATGTGCTTGGGAGGGATAGAGCGGAGAAGTTAGCCACAATGATCTGGGGCCTGGAAGCAGGTATCAGTATTACCACTTGTACTGTGATTTAGGGAGAGTTTTATTGTCTACTGTCTTCTCTTAACTTTGCTAATTAAAATTCATCATCATAAGTCATAGTAAGAGATAATTATCTTTTCAGACTTGCTTCAGCTATAAAACCTCACTCAGAGTCCTCCAGAGAACTTACCTCCTTTCCTTCCGAGTGACTTCCTTCCTCACTGAGCAAAGTGCAGGAGCACAGACCTCTGTCAGCTCTGTTCCTTGAACTTTCATCTGCTTTCCCAAGGTTGTTCCATGAAAGCAAGCTAGATATCAGATGGGCTCAGGGCCTTTCAAAAGTCCTTGACCAGATCCTGTAATAAGAAATACATTTTAAGTTTTACAATCACATAT
>NW_008356676.1:4020466-4060170 GCF_000622305.1 Nannospalax galili
CACACCTAAATGCTATAAATAATTTTAAATTTCGTGAAATAAAAATTGTTCTATTTGTGATGCATTTTAATTATTTCTGGTCAAAAATTTTTGGCCATGACCAAAATATTGATTCTATGACCTGGTGTTAGCTAATTTAAAAATGGGTAACAATTGTTGAGATGATATATGCTCATGAATAAAGCTATGTTCATTATATTTAAAAATTAAGGCTATGTAGGAAAATAATCCAGTGTGGAATATAATCCGCAGGGTGCCTTTCTAAACCAAATAGAATTAACTTGGAGAACACTTGTCTGCATGCGTGAATCTTTTGTGCTTCAACAAGGACATCCTAACTCTGGCCGCATTTCTCTCTTTGGTGCCGCGCCACACTCACTGTGGAACCTGAACTTCATGGAGTGCATTTCTTGTGATAGTTTCATCTCGGACTTCATTTTTCTTTTCTTTTTTTTTTTGGAATTCTGAAGTTGCCTTGAAACATACTACTGTATTATTTGCATTTTGTAAGGCACATTCACAAGTTTTGAATGAAAACAGAAATAAAATAATGAATAAATGAATAAATAAATAAAATCAAAATTCCTATTGTTACTCCAGTGCAAACAAGTACACACTGAAAATCTCTGAGTTCTGTTTTGTGGTTTTGGTTACTTTGAATGACACAGTAGGCTCCTTGCTTTTAATGTATTTGCATGTCATTCCATTGTGGCTAGTTCAGTGCATACACCCGGAATCTTCAGGTACAGTGTGAGCACAAACTCACGAAAATGGCTGGGAGAGTTTGCAGATACACCCACTTCCCTAGCCAATGTTGTAGGGCGATACCGCCATATTTCAAAATGTTCTTATGGAGTGCTGTGTTCCAGTTACCTTCTAGTGCAATTCACAGGTTGTAATGGTAGAGCGTTTCACAAGAACAAAACGTCTCTGGTGAAAATGTCATGGTTTTATACATTAAAAAAAAAGCAGTATGCTAATTACTTCAACTGAGACCTATCAAGTGTATCCCTGGAAAGGGAGTTTTGTGTTTTGGAACATGACAATGTTGTGACTACCCAATGGAAGGGCAGATATTTGCCTACAAGCAATTACCTATGGTAATTGTGTCCCGAGTGAAAACAGGATTCATGAAGCCTAGTGGAATAATTACCGAAGCCAGAGAAAGCATGGTAACATCAGGATAGTGGCTCAGAATAATTCACAAGCAGGAGCAGGCAGCAGCCTGTCTGGGTGTCTGCAGGGCTTCCGAGTTTCAGCCATGTTGCTTTCAGCCCTGCACGAATGTTTTCCAAATGAGCAGGTGCCTGACACCAACAAGTTAAACAGGATATGCTGCATTTTACATTTAACGATTCTCATCATATGTGCGCACATCTGTACTGGTTTTAACATTTTAAACAGACTTTGTAGGTTTTAAAGCCTGAGTGCTGATAAACATTTAACAACAAACACTGAATTTTGATTTTCCACATTGTGTTGATGGATTACTTAAGGATTTTTCAAAAATATACAATTCAGATTTTTCAAAGCATGCAAATGTGATGCTTTATTAAAGATCAAAGGAAACCTGGCATGCCACACATATCTGTGCAGTCTCTCATCTTGGGCTGCAGGTACTAGGGTTATTATCAAGTGTTTTCCTTACAAGAAGTGGAGCTTGCAGGCTAAGCAGCAGCAGAGGTGAGCATTCACTCCTCTTCCTTATCTTGGTTCTTCATTGAGGTTTGCTGATCTTGTCATTTCTGCCTCTCCTTCCTGTGTCTAGAGAGAAGTTCCTAGAAAATTCTTACATATTTATTGACTACTGCTGTATACCACTGCTGTGCTAACAAGGAATAAACTTCCTCTCTCATCCTTCATGGAGTTTTGGAGTCCAAAAGGCGAAAGCCATTCAATAGGGGCTTAGGAAGGGGATTTCTGCTTCAAGAATTTATCATCTAGGCTTTATTCTCCTCAACCCAAAGACACTGAAATGAACAGCATTTTTTGTTTTATTTTACAAGTCCATATATTCTAGGGGTTTCCATTCCTGATGAGTGGCATTTCAATTTCAAGACTTCAAGAAGTGTTTTTAACCGGATGCTCTAATGTTCTCCTGAAGAGTCTGCAGGGAGCCATGCTAATATATGCCACAGATAAGTTCATATTTTCCTTCCAAATTCCTTGGGACCTTTAGTCAGATTGTTTTTTTCTTCTTCTTCTGATATCTGAAAAGAAAACGAGCATTGGTTAATTAGAATTCCACATAAAACCCCCAAAGAGACCATGATGACAGTATTGTCTGCCTTTGGTTTCAGCCCAGTGGCTAATGGGCAAATAAAGTTTCTTCTACAAAGTTTCCCATATGTCCTGGATGGCTGGATGCCTTGGCATTCTTTTCTCTACAGAATATAACACCGTAGGAATAGGAATAGACATTAAAATGCCTGAGAACTGTCTTGCTGGATTATTGCATAAAAAGGGGTAAAAAAGGAGCATACATGTTTTTACAAAAGAGTCATTTTCCTTTTAGCTAAAGATATACAATGAGTTGATTTAATTTTAATGAGCTTTAATCTGTCATTGTCCATTCTTGCACTTTTATTTTCCAAAATCAGCATTCCATTGTCTGTGCTCAAGACTGGAATGCTTTTCAAGTTGTTTTAGCAAGTTAGTTTTCAGAAGGCTTCTTTTGTTTCGCAAACACCCTTTGTCCTCTTTCACACATACACTTATTTTTTAGGACGCTCAAAACAACCACGGCTTTAACACCTACAGATTTTAATCAGGAAACTCAGAGTCTCACTCAGAACGTGACTTTTTGTTTAGGCTTGGTTTATCCTGCAGCTTTACGAATTACAGTGTGTTCAGGATGGCTTCTTATTTTGCATTTAAAATATGAAGCAGTCTCTAGAAATTTAAATTTGAAACTCTTTAAAAAATTTTATGTGTATGAGTGTTTTGCTTGCATGTATGTAAGTGTACCACCAGCATGCAATGCACGTGGAGGCCAGAACCCCTGGGACTGAAGTTACAGAGGGTTGGACACCATGTGGGTGCTAGGAACTGAACCTGGGTCCTCTGCAAGAGTGGCCAGTGGTCTTAACTTCTAAGCCATCTCTCCAGCCCTTGAAATATAAAACTCTTAACTTTTAAAGACTAATTTATTCGCTGACAAGTTCATGTATATAATACTGGGCACATTCAACACCATCCTTTATCTCCCTCTCCCGATTTTGTCTTTTTGTTTTGATTTTGTTTCTGTTTTTATAAATCTCCTAATGTTTGAAATCTGTCATTTTTTTGTGGTGTCCTAATTTCTGAAAGCAAGAAAGCAATGATAGAGTAATCTTTGCCTTTTTATGTACATTTTTGCCCACAGGATTTATAAAATCTGTTTTCCACATACGATGTGTATTGTACGATATCTCTCTTCAGTGAGGAGCAACATAGACTTTGCACATACACAGATGTTTATGTAAAATTCCCTCTTTTACTATACATATATTAAGACTTATTAGTGGTATTATAATAAAAGATAGTTCAATTACATGAAATCACAACATAGATATCAGAATGGTCTGAATAAAGCCTTTGGTTTACAGATGTTTAAGACGGTGCTTATGCTTCTAAGAAGCAACTGTAAAGGAATGAAAAATAATGTAACATGGGCAGAAGGTTAGACTGCTGTATATTGGTTGGCACAGGTTTCTTTTTAGGATTTGCTACATATTACTTAAGGTGGAAGATGAAGTCTGAAAAGGCAGGAACAGAAGAGAGGATGGTGTGCTACCAAAGTAATATGATCTATAAATTCTGCTCTTAACTCTGCTGTCTGCATAGATACCTTTGTCCTCTTTCACTTAGGAGCAATAAAACTTGAAGGCCATTTTCTCCGAGTTGCTTTGTAAATAATATTCTTACCCAGGCTCCCGCTGGCTATACTTTCTCTCTCTCTGGAGTACTGGACAGCCACTGAGAGGATCACAGTGGAGGCAAAACTGGTTCTACTTCCTGGCCTCTTGTGAATTCCAAGATTTGGTGGGTCTGTTCCTGGTACTGAGGAGTAAGGCTTGTTTTGTCCAGAAAGAAACAACAGACGTGATTTTTCCAAGGGTGTGCAATGATACACAGGTTTTTCACAGGGACATTTAGATTTCTCAGATGAAATTAAATATTGCTCAGTTAAGTTCCTCCTGCATCAGCAAAAATTGACTGGTACTGTTTGTACTGTTTCATGGCCCACATCCAGTGTTTAAGACCCCTAAATCTTGCAGTTTCTAGTCTAGATTGGCTTTGGTATGAAATTAGCATTCCCCAGAAGATCCATATCTAGTATTGGATTGGCCTCCCAGTCAGCTGGAAGTCACTGGAGTGTGTGTATGTGTGTGTGTGTGTATGTGTGTGTGTGTGTGTGTGTGTGTGTGTGTGTGTGTGGTGTGTGTGTGTGTTTGTGTGTGTATGTGAGGGGGAGAGAATGTAAGGAAAGAGAGAGAATTAGATGATGAGTCTCATCTCATATGAGAGATAAATTATGATTTACTTTTGGAAGATTTAAAAAACTTATTATACAGGGTTACAGAGGCTGTTTTCATGCAAGTATATAATGCACTTTGTGCACATCCCCTTGTGGCCCCCACCTTCCCCCCTCATTAGACCTTTTTGTTCTCCAGACAGTTTTGCCTCCATTGTTATGTCATCTGTACATATGTGGTTTTATGTATCTATAAAGTCTAGGCCTCACAAGTGAGAGAAAAGCCAACTCAGCTGCTGTGAATAGTGCTTCCATGAAATTCAGTTTTGAAAATTTCCATCAGAGCTGACTTGAAACTAATCAAAGTGTGGCAGAAGAAATCTGGGATAGAGGAGTAAAAGCATGAAAGGATGAAGGAATGAGGACGTTCAGTGTTTTCCACATGCACCTTACAGATTTGATAAAATCATCTCTGCCAAGGGGACGTTTCTCAGCAGTTGGTAAAACAGTGAAAAGGCCTTTGAAATCAAAGATTATAGTAAGTCCACACTAAATAATTATTTTTAAAATAGTACTACTACCAGGTTTTCAGTAAGTAAAATAGGGAACTCTTTGAGATAAAATTCATTCTCTGCCACGTACTGGCCTCATGCAAAGATCTAGCATTCTCTGTTTTGTAGAAAAATTGGAATTCAGCAATACAAATATCTTTAAACTCTTCTTCCTATTAATGAGCAAGTTCCTCATCAAGACTGGCTGCAGTTCCCAACAGAGAACCTGGCCCAGAAAACAGTTGCTGAACTTAGTGTATGTAGATTAGAACACTGTCACTCCAGGGATATGCATGACCCTAATAACAGCCAAATTCAAATTTGTTCTTGCTCTTTCTAGTGTTGCACCTGCTCCTCCTAGAGCAGGAACCTGGGGCCAAGAGGAATTCTGCTGTGATGGGAAGCTCAGAGAGAATTTGATGCTTGGAAAGGATCAGACTGTTAATGAACCTTATCCACTTTATTTATAAGAAATATGAGCTGTGGATCTGGGGGACCTGGTGAAGAACTGAATTGACTTGGGATGCACGTGTTGAAAAAAGTAAATGCAGATACCAGAGCAGATTTTATTTCCAGAAAGGGTAATTTGGGGCAGCTAATGATGATATAAAGGGACTCTTCAGACTATACCTGGTATCAGCCTTACCAGGAGGCAGGGCAACACTCTGCTTCTAAAGCTGGCCTTCTTTGGTTAACAAATTATTTTCATCTCTTACTATGGTTCCTGGCTTGTGATTGCAAGTGTTTCTCTAGTCTATAGCTTTCACTACCATTCTTAATTACTCCATCAAATCAGTATAGATGCTCCAAGTGTCAAGTCTCAATGTACTCAGGCATGCCAAGGACCTTATAACCACAGTGGGACCTAACAAACATGTCTACTAAGCAGTCTTCAGAAGAGAAACATCACAGCTCCCAATTTATTTAATTTGGAATAGTTCCTTTCCTCAACATTATTGAAAATTGTCCTAGAATTTCTAGGTGATTTTTTTTCAATCCTTTCTTTTCCTTTAATACTAAAAATATTGAGAAAGTACAAGAGCACAAAGAACATTACAGCAACAATCTACATATATTTTGCCTGGATTAATCTTTACTATTAATACATCTTAAATATATCTTTATTTACCTTTATTTATTTTATGGAAATATATGATTTGGTTTAACTAGTTGAAAATTAATTGGGGACATTAAGATGTTTTACTCATATAGATTTAGCTTTCCTGACAATAATGATGTATTCTTGCTAATAATTATTAATAACCACATGTTGTTATGTAATTTATATAAAGTGCATTTATTTTTTATTTTAAATGAAATGTTTTAAATTTTCCATAGTGACCCTAAAAATGTCATTAGTAGCCTTTATGTGTGTTACTTATGTCACAGGCTTTTTTTCCTGACAGGTAACTCGAAGCACTTTTCTTTTTTTGCTTTGAAGTTGTCTGATTTCTTCATTATGATCAGATTCAAATATGATCTGTATGATACAAAGTTGACTGATGTACAACTTACTGTTCAGGAGCTGTCCACCTGTCTGTGCTTCTACCACTGATATCGGAAAAAATGTCCTGGACCTCAGAAAACAGAGGAATGTAGAGAACCATCCCAAATTAACCACAGCTTGCAGCCAGCCCTGCTGAGATCAGCAGAATGCCCCAGTACAGCTTTGAATGTGTAGAGGAAAAGTCAAGTGTTTTTCTACTGGAGGCTGCTGAGACTTTTTTCGTTCTATGTTAGACAAGAAGTGTTCGAGGAGAAGAAATCTTGTCCATTTTTTTCTTCTAGTATGGTAAAAATGAGATTGCTCCTCTGGAATTTTAGGGTTATAGTAAATATTATTAACACATACAGTATTATACAAAAGATTTCTAGACATTTTAACCTTGTGTAACTGAGGCTTTTCTACCCAATAAATGGCAACTTTTCTTGTCCCTTCCATGATGCTCTAAGAAGCAACCATTTGGCTTCCTTTGCCTATGGACATGATGACTGCATTAAGCACTTCATATAAGTGAAGCCAAGAGGTACTTACCTATTTGGGAATGGCTTATTTCACTCTGCACAGTGTTCCTTAGCTTCACTTACAACTTAGCAGATGACAGGATTTCCTTCTTTTTAGGTCTAACAGTACTTTTAAGTAATATCATGTTTTCTGTGTCCATTCATCTCTTGATATACACTTGAGTTGTTTCTATCTCTTGACTATTGGGAATAAGCTACAAAGAACATGGGAATGCAGATTTTGCTTCAGGTCTTTTGGACAAATACTTAGAACTGGAATTCTACATCATACATTCCTTTTCTTCTTTTTTTTGGGGGGGGGCAGTGAAATATACTGTTTCCTTATGGCTGTACAAAGTTACAGTTCAGTGTGGGAAGGCTCGTTTTCTCTTGCCCTCACCGGCACTTGCTATCTTTTGCATTTTGATAAGTCATTCTGAGGTGGTCTCATTTGGTTTTGATTCACTTACACAATGTTAAGCACCTTTGCTTGCTTTTTGGTGATTTACACATCTTCAAAGGAATTCTATTCAAATTCTTTGTTTATTTTTAAATGAATTTACTTTTTCCCTGGTTGAGTGGTTGTGTTTTTATATGTTTTAAATATTAATTTCTTATATATATAGTTTGAAAATCTTTCATCCCATTTGTTGAATACCTTCTACATTGTTGGTATATTTTTCTGTGCAGAAACACTCTCATCTGAGGTAATTCCACATTTATTTTCGCTTTATCCCCTGTGCTTTGGTGTCATATGGAATAAATCACTGTTAAGTTCTGTGCCACAAAGTTATGCCTTTATGTTTTGTTCTATGAACTTTGCAGTTTCTGGGATTTATGTTAAAGTTTTTACCCCATTTCATATGGAGTTTTGTGTATTGTAAAATACAAGGATCCAATTTTATAATTTTGCATGTGGAAGTTCTGTTTTCCCAATATCATTTGTTGAAGGGACTGTCAGTTTCCCTTTTGAATTTTCAGCGTCTTTGCGGATGATAAGTTGACAGGATTTAGATTTATTTGTGGCCTCTTTATTTTGTTCCAATGGCCTGTGAGTCTGTATTTATGTCAGTGCCATACTGTATCACTGATTACGATGTAATATTTTGAAGGCAGGAAGGATTTGGCCTCAGCACAGTTCTTTCTCAGAATCATGTTGGTATTTGAAGTCTTTTATATTTCCTTATGAATTTTAAATTTTTTCCATTTTTTGCAAAATACACCACTTGGAATTTTGATAAGATTGATTTAAATTTGTAAATTGCTTTGAGGATATCAGTGTCTTAACGATAAGTCTTCTAATCCATGAACCCGGGGTTTTTTTCATTTATTTGCTTCTGCTTTAGTTTCTTTCATTGTTGCTTTAGAATTTTTTGTGTGCAAGCCCTTCACCTCCCTGTTTAAATTTATTCATAAGTACTTCATTTGATACTATAATAAGTCGTATTGTTTTGTTTCATTTTTGGATTGTTTATGGTTGATGTATAGGAATGTAATTTCATCTTAATATTAATTTGCATCCTGCAGGGTTATTGAAGCCATTCATTTTGATTTTTAAAAATATTTTATTTTATGCATATGAGTATGCTGCCTGCATGTATGTAAGTGCACCTGTGTCCAGCAATGCCCACAGAGGTCAGAAGAGAGTGTCTGTGCTGAATAGCTTTAGTGTCAACTTGACATACCTGGGTTGAGGGAGCTTCAGTTGGGGAATTGCCTCTATTGGACTGGTCTGTGGCCATATCTGAGGGGCGTCTTCTTGATGAGTGATGTGGGAGGGCCCAGTCCACTGTGGGTGGTACCACCCCTGGGCAGGTGGGCCTGTGTTGCATAAGAAAGCAGGCTGAGCAGGGGCCAGCGGAGCAAGCCAGTAAGCAGACTTCCTCCATGGCCTGTGCTCCAGCTCCTGCTTCCAGGTTCCCGCCCTGAGTTTCTACCTTGGGCTCCCTGATGAACTGTGACCTGGGAGATGTAAGCTGAATAAACCCTTTCCTCCCCAAGTTGGTAGTGGTCAGAGTGTTTTGTCACAACCATGAAGAAAGGAGCTAGAAATGAAGAAAGGAACTGTCCCCCGTTAGCCTTGGGCCTGCCTCAGATCTCTGAACTATATACTAGGAGGTACCATCTGCTGCTGCTTCGTGTGAAGAAACAAACTAAAACAGTGTCGAATTCCCCTGGAACTGGAGTTACAGACAGTTGTTAGCCACCACGTGGGTACTGGGAATTGAAATGGGGTTTTCTGCAAGAACGGCCATATTTCTTAACTGCTGAACCATCTCCCTAGCTTTCGTTTCATTTTTTTTTTAAATAGCAACTTGATGGTTTCCTATATATAATGTCATGTCACTTATTTATGGAGATAATTTGTTTATTGTTTTCAATTGCATGTCTTTTTAATTCCTTTTACTTGTCTAATTGCTTCAGCTGGCACATACCATGTTGTACTATGCTGCATAGAAGTGGTGGATGTGAACACCCTTTGCCTTGACCTTGATTTCTAAGGAAAAGGTTTAGTTTGTTATCATTGATAGTAACATTAACAGTGTACCTTACATATATGTTGGAGTAATTTACTTCCATTTCCTTGATTCTCCCAGGCAGCCTCCCCCTAAAATATCGGCATGTTTGGTCCATTAGAATAGTTTCTTTGCCCATGAAGAAACCTGACCCCCAAGATCTCTCCATGTCCCTGCCTTAATTCATACTGAAATGGGGAGGAATCATAGTGAGTGACACCAATCTGCATCTCTGCTTCTGTTCATGGTAATCCCGAAGTGGTGCCATTCCCTAATCAGCCCTGAAGTTCAGGAGCATTGGAAACCAGTCTGTCCATCCGTCCTAAACAATGTCTGAGTCCTGGATTTTTACTTCAGTTCTAACTTTCTCATCCTAGTGGGAAATTAGGAGTTGGGCATCTTCACACTGAGCTCAGTGAGGGGCAGTTGTACCTCCTACTGGCTCAGTATGGATAGCTTTCTGCTTTGTGTGAAGTCTGAGATCTTCTTACAAAGAAACTGGTCTGTATATATACATGTACATACATGTATACACACACAGTGGGGAAGAGAAAGTACCATTGCCAAGAAAATGAAACTTCAAGCATAATTTTCTGTGTTTTCTTGGGATTGGAGTCTCTATTTGAGATCTTCTTATAAGCTGGAAAAAGGGTCTATGGAGCTATGGTAATCTTTTCAGTTAATCCAGGTATTTTCACTGTAAACAGACCTAAACATGACATTTGGTCTTACCTAATAAAAAGACTATTTATTGCTGAAATATAACTTAAGAAGCACAAAATTCCAATATGAATTAAACTGTGGTACAATCACAGATTGGAAAACTATGTGGTTATTAAAAACAGTCTTAAATATTTAATGACATTGAAGATATCTATATTATATTGAATTAGTATGTTACCAAATGGTATACATTTCATAATAATTTACGTGTATATGCAGTGAAGTTATATTAGAAAATATTGCTATCTAATTATGAGATCGGATATAACCAAAATTATGCTGAAAAATATGTTAATTCATCCACAAATCATGGTTTACATGATTTTTATATACAAAAACCTACTTAGTAATTCTTGTATTCTTAAACTAGAGAAGTGTTCTGTCTCAAAAATAGCTATCAGACAGCTACAAATCAGTAGGAGATGGTCAGATGGACGTTTACGACTGTTTCTCGCTCCCCTTTCAGCACTGCTCCCATCTTCGTATTGCCTTTCAACTGAGTCTGTGAAACAGAACTGTTCACTGTTGTGAGAATTTCATGAAGTGTGGAGATTTATCTTGAGGAAGGTAATGAGTAAATAGGTCTTAAAATCTATGCGCAAGCTAGATATTTAAATGAGTGAATGATTCAATTTATAGTATGCTAGTGTGTGTGTGTATATTCACTAAATCTTATGAAGAATTGTAACAAAATTATTACTAATAATTATCTATTATTAGTGAGTAGAATGTTTTGTAATCTTTTTGTGCTTTGTAGATTTTTAATAATATTAAAAAATTCTACATTAAATATTTATAGCTATAATTATTTTGTTATATACAGAAAAACAAGACTTTCCTTCTCTTCCTCTTCCCCTTCTTCCTCCTCCTCCTCCTCTTCTTCCCTTTCATCTTTATTTACTTCTAAGTAAACCTGGTAAGCAAACAGGTCTTGGGATAAAAATAAATTTTCTCATACTGGATCTCCAAAAGAGAATTTATAGTTTAGGATTTTGCATGTTGTAGACTAGCTGATGTGACCTCCATGTGGGGTCCTCAGAGATGATTCCCTCCATTTGGGGTGGTATTTGTGGTCAAATTATGGGGAAGGCCCAAAAGGAATAAAGCTGCCCAAATTAAATACTGTTTGTCCCCATATAACCTTGTGGTGTTTTTCATCTCCAAAATGTATGTGAATTAACACTGCTACTGTTGCTGATGGGGACAGTCTGCATTTAAAACAGAGTTTTCTAAGGAGTGTCAAAGTGCAAATATTATATATATCAGGATTTAAAAAACTAAGTTTTAACTCATGGTCATTAACATAAAGAGCTTAATCCAACCAGTAGGCTGTCTTTTTACATTGAAGATCTCACGTTCTTTTCTATCCCTATTAACTAAAATTATTTAAATATGATAAGTTAATACAGTATAGTAATACTTTAGGAAACAACACTGAGTGCTGCAGTGGTAAATGATACAGAAGATAATGATTTAGGTTCAACTTGAGTATAGTTTGGACTACAAACACTGGTCAGAACAATTGATAACAGTTACTGGGTGTCATCCTCCAGCTCACATTGCCATATTAGGCACATTATACCTCACAGAGTCCTCCCATTGATCCTCCACAGAAGGTACCTATTCCTATTCCTTCTTATAAATGAGGAGAATGAGGGTTAAAGACTGTCCAGGCTTGTTCTTTGTGCCACTACAAAGTACCCCAGTGTTGCAGGTGTCCTGGGGCCCTCCATGCAGGGGTAGAGTCAGTGCGGAGTCACGACACAGACACCGGGAGTCAGGTGAGAAGCAGGCAATGCGAGCAGATGCAGACTCGTTTATTGTGGATATGGGGTTCCCTTATATCCCCCCTCCCGGTGTCCCATTGGCCCCAGTAGGCTTTCTCGGATCGTGTCTGATCCTTACTGGCCCTCTCCGTCTAGCTATCTAGCTATCTTGCGTCAGCCCATCTCCATGTCCTTTGTCAGAATACAGGTTGGACTCAGCCGGATGTTTTTGGTGTGTTTGCAGTGCGCATCTGCAGGTTGTTCAGGCCACACTTCCTCCTACACCCTAGGTTGGGTAATTCATAAGCAGCAGGTATTTATTGTCATAACTCTGGAGGAAGGTCAAGATCAAGTCACAAACAGTTCTGGAGTCTGAAGAAGTCCTACTCTGCTTTAAAGATGGCATCTTCTCACTTTGCTCCTGTATGGCAGAAAAGGGAGGCAGCTTTTGTAGGGGCACTAATCCCATTCAAGAAGCCAGAGACCCTGTGGCTCTATTACTTCTAAAGTCCTACCTATTAATACTATAGCCCTCAGTTTAAGATTCAACACTGAAATTGCCTGGGAGGCAAAAACATTCAGGCCAGAGTAGCGTTTAAGTGACTTGACCAAGATAATTAAGTTAGTAATAGTTCAGGCTTTGGTTCTTGGTCTCAGAAGTTCATAGTCTTTCTGTTAGTTCCTGAGACAAAGACTTGAGGAGGTCTCAGATATTGGAATTTGAGGAGATATTTTAATGAAGAGGTCAAGCAAGGAGAAACTGCTTGGAGACAGTAAATATGAAATTAAGAAAATGTCAAGATGGCTGCAGTTGAGGAAGGACTTAGAAAAGAGCAGGATAACACTTTAGCAAGCTGGTGGTGCAGGACCGCGTGTGAAAGGGAGGTCAGGAAAGGCTTAGGAAACTGCAGTGAGGGCCAGTGGGAGAGTAGAAGGAGCTCCATAAAACCTAAACCGGTGATTAGGAGGGGATTTATTGATAGAAGTAAAATCTCAAATTGCATGCTAAATGTCAATCTAGGTTACAGCCTAGGTAATGTAAACGAAGGGTGACTGATTCAGAGCAGATGGCAAGAAGCAAGGTTTATGGAGAGCAATCACCAGCATCTGGGGAACAGACACCCTGCAGGGACAGCGCTCACTTCTGGGAGCTTCAGGATCCTTGCCAGTGACTTCCACGTGATAGTTATAGGCAGACAGTGCTGGCTAACAATGTGTCCTCTGGTCTCCAGCAAGGAGAGTCTGCTAACTGGCGTGATTTGCTGATCCTACAGGAGAAGCACAATAACGTCCTGATAGGAGCATTATTTCATTGATTTGGCAAAGAGATGTACTGTGAGATCTAGTGGCAGGTCACCTTCCTCATTTTTTCTCCATATGTTTGCTTCTGCTGTGGAAAACAGGAGCAGTTTTGGCATGAACTTTGTTGTTGCATGTACAGCCTTTGTTGCATGTATAGTTCTGGGTAAAAGAAATTGAAATTACTGTGTGCAGTGTCCATCTGTCCCCACTACTCCCATCAAAATATCAAATCAGGAACGTTCACTCTGTGAGTTTTAAAGATTGCTTTGGGACACAGCACGATGACCCTTGGAGAGATAAGAGGCAGAACTCTTTGCTACAACTCCAAAGGAGAGCCTATGACCAGGCAGGCTACATGGTTGCACCTGGGTACCAAGGTAGCAAATTGTTGATGTTGGGGGTGGCTTAGCTATGGCTGTTAGGTTGGGGAACTGGGTTCTACAGAACCAGTGAATAATTCCTAGTGCTATCTGGGACATGGATGCTGTACTTGGTGTTTGGTGTCTAGTCCTGAGGAGGTAGATGCATATGCCTAGGACCCAGGACAGAAGTCATCAAGAAACTAGTTAAGAGTTTAGCACATGACTCACAGGCAATGGAGAGTTTTAGTCATGAATCCAGCAGTCAGTAAAGACAGCACTTGTAAAATATTGTTTGGAGACTGAACCTGCAGGAGTAATAGTTTTTCTCATGGTCTTTCTGTCATTGACTTCTGTGCTGCATAGCTTTAGTTGTCAACTTGATGCACCTGGGTAGAGGGAGCCTCAACTGGGGAATTGCCTCCATTGGCCTGGCCTGTGGCTATGTCTGTGGGGTATTTTCTTGGTTTTTGAGTGATGTGGGAGGGCTCAGCCCACTGTGAATGGTGCCACCCCTGAGCAGGTGGTTTTGTATTGTATAAGAAAGCAGGCTGAGCATGGGCCAGGCGATCAAGCCAGTAAGCAGTATTCCTCCACGGCCTGTGCTTCAGCTCTGCCTCCAGGTTCCTGCCCTGAGTTTTTACCTTGAGCTCTCTCAGTGATGAGCTGTGACCAGGGAGATGTAAGCTAAATAAACCCTTTCCTCCCCAGGTTCTTAATGGTCAGAGAGTTTTGTCACAGCAATTGATCAGCAAACTATGACGACTTCTACACAAGTGGAGGTATTAGGACCTTGGTAATAATGGAGGTGTATATATCCTCTTCTCCTGGATCCTGAATCAACTGCCAATGTTGCATTTTCCTCAACAATACCTATTCTTCCAGCATCACCTTTGGAATGCTTGTCCATCCCTGTTTCTGGGCCTCTTGCTTCCCTTTCCCTCATTTTTCTATGGCTCTGCATTCTTACTGCTACCGTCTTCCTGCCTTCACCATCTTAGCACAGTTCTGTTGTGTTCCCTAATTATTTGAATAGCCTTTTAAAGTTACCTTTCCTTCCCCTAGTCCTGGGGTGAGCAGATTATGGCATGTAGGTCAAATCCAAGCCCTTGTTTGTTTTTGAAAATACATTTTTATTGGAATGTGACTCATTTGTTGTTTATAGTTCATCTGTAGCTGCTTTCATGGTGCAAGGACAGAATGGAGTACTTGCAACAGAGCACGTGGCTTACAAAACCTGACACATTTACCAACTGTCTTTACAGGAAAGGTTGGTCATGAGTATAACATACTAAGTAGGCATGAAAAGTTCTGATATATCAACCTAGGCGGTGAGTTGGGGGAGGAAGGGACTAGCTTTTATTGAGCACCTCTTGCTAACTCTACTGGACTCTTGACATAAATAAAACCAAGATCTGTATCCTAGGAGGGGTAAATAGTATAACTCAGGGGCATAGGTAATGTGACTTGCCTCTTTTTCTTCTGAAACTTAATGTAATGTAATCCTAATTTCTATTATGAAATCCATTCTCTGGGATATTGGAGATTGAATGTCCATCAGTCAAACATTCCCCTTCTTTTCTTCACTGAGATTTTATCTGTTCTCTGGGATCAGGGAGCATGTAGGACCAAGGTACTGAGTGGGTCATGTACATGTGACCACTGTCTTCAGCCACATTCCTGCTAGGCAGTTGTCAGTCACCCACCATGGTCTCAATGCCCTGCTACCCGCTCCTATTCTGAAGGACCCTTGGGGAATGAGTTTCTCTGCATCTTTTCTACCACTCTGGACTGTTTAGAAACTGTGACATGTCTCCAACCTATCACCTGAAAGCTGCGGGAGGCCTCATGTGCTTCGAAGTCCCTGAAGGTCCACACAATGCTTCTATTGCTTTTTAGTCACTGAGGGACGAGGTTGTAGCGAGGCCTTACAGGTGACTACTGCTGTGACTCATATCTCAATCATTTCTTCACTGGGGCCTTGCTGTTGCTGTGTGAGAAATGAGGGACTGGTCTTTTTTTTGGGACTTATGGGTCTCCAATCCCATAAATCTGTCCAGTGGTTCTTTCCATTGATTGCAGAACTTAGCTGGTCATATGACCGTGGAGAAGGCTATAATATCCCCACCCCCCAACTGCAGCAACTAATGGATTTGTGTTCCCTTATAGCCTTCTCCCATTGTCCAACTTGTATCCTTTTATTTAATCGAGACTTGAAGCCTCAGTTGTGGGAAAAAGATTGCCCTCATTCATCATACATTCTTCCTGCTTGATTTGGACACACATGATTTCCTTCCATTCCTTACTGAGCTTAGGCTCCTGAAGCTCAAAGCTCTGGAATTAACTTCTCTGCCTCCATCATTGTCTCATGCCTTCTGTGAGGTAATGGATATCTAGGTGACCAGAGTTCACAGTCACATAGGGAGAGCACATGGGTGAGTAATCCCATAATAGTGTCTTCTCCCACTCCAACCCTCCACATTAATCTCACTTGTTCCTTCCAGTAGCATTGATAGGAAAAGATTTCTGCATCATTTATGTAGATGAAGAAATAGATCCAGCTGAGTTGAGTGGTGAAGAAAATGCGTGAACATGAATGAGTTCAGATCTAACAGCCCCCAAATGAGAATTCTTCCCTTTACACTGCAAGAAAGCATGGTCCTCAGGTCTCTGCCTGAGTCATCTTTGTTTATCATCTATGTAGTAGGCTGCTCCTCTTCCTATGCCCCTTTGGTTGTAATGATTTTATAGCATATTAGTCTCTATTATGATTCCATAAGTTAAAATTCAAAGTAAACAACTCCATACTTTCATGTGTTCATTTACCAATAGGGAAAATGTTTAATGGCCCAGTGAATGCAACTCAGGGACATGATACTAACCTCAGAAAGTTTATGCTACAGAAAGAGAAACAACTTACAATCAGCCTTAAGTTAGATAAGATGTATGGTTAATAGGGTTAAATCAAACTGCAGGACACTTTCTGTGGTTTTAATTTTCTTGGAGGGATCAGGGAAGATTTCACAGATGAACTGGGTCTAGAGGAGGCATAGGACTTTGAATGGAGAAGACACTGTGTAAGAAGTATCACCTGGCAAGGATGAATCTGCCCTATCCCTGGGCTGGCAAATCGATGGAGAGGTTAAGGTTTGGGATGAATGGAGAGATGTAGGAGGATCCAGGCCTCAGAACAGATCAGCAACAGAACATGAAGAATATCGTACATCCTGCTAAGGAGTGTGGATGCTGCCCTCACGAAAGACAAAACCACTGATGGCTTCTAAAGGGGGAGAAGTGTCACAGTCCAACCTAAATCAACACACTTGGCAATTTTGGCATGTAATTTACGGACACAGAAAAAGAGGCACTGGGGAAGAGACAGAGGTCTTTGGTCAAAGTTCACATCAGTTATTTACATTCTTCACTCAATTGTCCACACAATTCATGCTCCTACTTAACAATGAGTCAAGTTGATCTAAGTGTGTGCAGTGGTAACAGACCAGAACTTCTAGCTCTGGCCATGTTTAGATGCCCCCTGAAGATTTTATGCTATTAGTGCAGAGATGTGAGTGCTTCAATTCCTTTTATAAGTGTTTTGTTACTTTGTCATTAGGTAATAATGAATATGTCATAACTGCTTGAGAAATGCTCATGTGCCACAGATTATGGCTATATGATTTTTGAGGTAGTACAGCATGTCCTTTAAATGGAGCTTATGTTTATTACTGAGGTATGTCCTGAATGTCTCTCTTTTTCAGGTAGAAGATAGAACACAACTTGTGAGTCTTCATTTTCTCTTCTGGGCAAGCCCTTTCAAATCCTTCTGCTTTGTTAAGTATATGGCCCAGGAATGGTTGTACTGGGATATAGTTAGCAAATAATCAACCTATTTTCATTGTAGAAGTATTGGAAGAAAAGGAAAAGGAGATCAAATGGGAGCTGAGGTAATGGCTTAGTGGGTAATGTGTGAGGACCTGAGTTCTAGCTCCCAGAACCTGTATAAACCTGGAGGTAGTACCACATGCATCTGAATCTTAGTGCTGCTGTGACTAGATAGGAGGCAGAGACAGGAGAACTCCTGGAAGCTCATGGGCCAGTTTGCCCAGCATTTGCAGTGGCCAAACAAGAGATCTTGCTTCAAACAACGTGACACCTGAAATTGTCTGACCGCATACACACACACACACGCACACACCCCTCTCTTTAATACACACACACACACACACACACACACACACACAAAGAAAACAATAACAACAAAAATGATTAAGTGTAAGAATGATCAATTTCTACCCCAATCTCAACATTTGAAACATAAAGATTTTCCTTTCTCTGGACTTTGTAAGCCTTTAAGCTTTATTTATTGATTTATTTGACTGATCTTTCAGAAAATATTGGATATATGCCACAGACTGGTGGCAGATTAGAAGGTAATTGTCAATCTGAGGGACACATCACTTACTTTAATATATGTATTTATATATTAATTTGTTTGTTTATCTTTTGAGAATTTCATGTGTATATGTTTTGATCATATGTGCTCCCTCCTCTACTATTCCAGTTCCTCCCAGAATCTCCTAAACTCATCCCCATCCCAAAATCATGTTGTCCTGCTTTTTAATAACCCACCAAGTCTAATCAATGTTACTCATATATGCATGGCTGTAGACCATCGACTGGACCATGAGCAACCTATCAGGGCCATATCCCTGAAGAAAGGTGACTCTCTATCCCCTGGCAGCCATCAACAGCCAAAAGCTCCCCAGCTCATGGTGGGGCTCCATGAGCTCTTCCTCTTTCCTTTTCCTTGCTCAAATGTTGATTGGCCTGATCTTGTGCAGGTCTGGTGCAGGCAACCATAACTACTGTGAATTCATGAATGTAATGTGCCTCCCTACCCCTACCAGATCCACTCTATTTTGCAGTAGTCCTTTCTGACCAATGGCTCTTACAACTTTTCTGCCCCTCATTCATGATGATCCTTGAGTCTTGTGGGAGGAAGTGTGATGTAAATGTCTCATTTATGGCTGACCACTTGACCATCATTCATTCTCTATACTTGACTGGTTGTGAGTCTCTGTATTATCTACAGTCTACTTAAAAAAAAAAAAAGCTTCTCTGGTGAAGATTAAATACTGCACTAATCTATGAGTATAAAGATAAGTATTTACAAGGCAGTTTGATACTATACTCATTTAGCAAAACAATGGTAGTAAGTTCTTCCCCAGGGCTTATATACAACCCAGCCATGGGTTCTTGGTGAGTATCACTTAATTTAAAAATCAAACTTAGCCAGGCGTGGTGGCACACACCTTTAATCCCAGCACTTGGGAGGCAGAGGCAGGTGGATCTCTGTGAGTTCAAGGCCAACCTGGTCTACATAGTGAGTTCCAGGACAGCTGGGACTACAGGGAGACCTTGTCTCAAAAAGACCAAAAAAAAAAAAAAAAATCAAACTTTAACTTTGTGTTTACAGAAATAGTTAATCAACGGAAATTGGGGACACTGAAAACACAGTGGACAGTAACAGGGATGGCAGAGTACATGGGCTCCAGTGGGCTGTGGGGCAGGGGAGGCTATGAGAGGGTGCCATTTGTGATGTGGGTACAAAGATGAATAAGATTGTTTGGGATGTTCTGTATGAAATACACAAAAATTATTTATAAATAAAAAAATTTAAAAATGAGCATGAAAAAAATAATTTTCTACATCTAACCTATGGAAGGATCGTGTTTGATGCTGTGGAGGCTGGCAACGTATTTGAAAAAGGTATATACAGCGGATTAAAAGCTGCACCACTAGTGTTTGCTAGTCACCCAGGTAGAAACAGAATACATTTAATAAAAGCTTTAGTAGGACAGAAGTCAGGGAATTTTCTACCTTCTTTTGGATGAAAGAGCTGGTGGAAATTGGCCTATAATGACAGGACTTCTCTGGGTTTGATCACCTATAAACAATATCCATCTGTTTAAATTACTGCTTGAATAGAGGTCTGAGATGGTTCAAAATGTAAGAAATGTTTTTAATTTGTTTTTAGTTATATTGTGATTAGTTATTAAATGAAGACATTTTCCCATAAGTTCTTTTAGAGATGAGAAAATTAGTTATGGGTGAACCTGATTCACTAATTATTTCACATGCCTGTAGACCTCCAGGGATAGTACGGCCTCCCAACGTGGCCCTTCAGTGCTGCACTTCTTAGTTCTTTCCCTCCATCCACCGAAGACAAGAAAAACAGGGTGATTCCCTGTTGACTTTGGATTCAAGGCAGCTACGGTGTGTTACGTCCCTAGAGAGCAAGAATTCCAGCACATCCCTCTTTTAGTCAAATTATGCCTTTTTCTCTCCAAAGATTTTTCACATGTAAGTGGATTTGATAAACTTTAGGAGTTCATAGTGACAGGCCTCTGGAAATAGGCAAATATCTGTATTTTGCTTTAAAGATTATTTTTAATTACAGACTATTTCAAACATTCAGAAAAGCATAGAAAACAATAAAGACCGTTTACCCTGTACCGAATTTATTAGATATTGCCATCACACTATATTGGTTTGCTTCAGATTTCTCTTTTTCTGCTTTAAAAGAAATAGAATGGTCACTAAAGCAACAAATGTTCCCTTTTTGCACCACCCCCTTCTCCCTGTCACAAGAACTAGTACCATTCTGAATTCAATTGGTCTTTATTCCTTCTGTGAATACCTGTTTATACTTCTGTATAGAAATCAAGAACCATAAATATTGTAACTCATGGTTTACGAATCCGCATCAGATCATACAAATCTCCATGCTGCTTTTGGTGCAGGTTAAATCTCATGTGTTCACTGTAACTGTTCTAGTTCCTCATCCAAGTCAGTCATGTTTTATTAAACTCTTTCCATTTGTTTGCCACTACTGAGGCAAACATATACATGTTTCGTTGGGGAAACAGATGAATGTGGGGTTGTGTCATCCTTTAAGGTACACTGCATTAGAAGGTCAGCAGATCTGTGGTGGCACAAAAGAATTTCTCATGTAATAGGTGATTACATCAGTGGGTATGTGATAGTTGATTGTATGTGTAAACTTGAATGGGTCACACATGTCCATGTAGCTGGTTAAATGTTATTTCTGATTGCATCTATACTGGCCTTTATGGAAGATATCAGCATTTGAATTGGGAAGAGAAGCAGCTGGCCCTCCTCAGTGTGGGTGGGTTTTAGTGAAGTTTGAGTAGATGGAGGAAGCGTGCATTCCTAGCTCTGTGATGCCCCTTCTCCTGCCCTCAGTGTGCCTGGTTTTTAGGCCTCCAGAGTGGGACTGGCTCTCAGGCTTTTCAAATGGGGCTGATGGGGCTCCAACTCTTGGTGACTCAAAACTATAGCACTGTGTCCTGGACTTCCAAGGCAGTTCATGGGCCTTGTCAGCCTTCTCATGACCACAAGAGGCAGTACCCCTCCTAAAATGCATGTCTTATCATCACTGTTTCTCTGGAGAACCATGAGCAATACAGGTGTTTGTCCTTAGTCAGGTGATTCAGACTCAGTTTTCCAGCTTTGTATGGCCTGTGGGTAGCTGCAGCAAGTAGGAAGAGACCAGGAAGTGATACAATCACTCTCCTAAAAGGTCTAGGTTGGAATTGGTATAAACTATTTCTAGTCTTCCAGAGTGGTGACTGGTTTGTTATTTATGCACTCCGTGAGTGAGCAGTCATCCTCATGCTGGGAGTGATCCATAGCATGGATATTCTTTAGCCACTTAGATTCAGATCAGCTTGCACTGGATTATTACATAAAATTGCCCCTTGGTCTTCTTTATGGGCCAAGATGGTGTCTGTGTAGTCACAAACATGTTTTGTTGCACCTGGATTAATACCACACACTAAATGGAGGGTCTTGCCAAAACATAAGGAAAAATAGTGTTTCTTAGGGTAGACCCTGACAACTTATGGGATTTGTTCAGCTTCTTGGGTCTGGGACAGGGGTTGGGAGGCATGGTTAAGGTCAGTTCTGCAGAGTAGCTTCATCCTACTGGCTAAAGCCCTAGTCATAATAGCCTTAAGCGTTATATGAAGCAAATGATTGGATTTTATTCTAGCCTCAGTTGGTAAGATTTGTCGGAGTGACAAAGCAGTTGATATATTCATTAAAAAAAATGCCAGAGGCAAAGAAAACACAGAAATGAGAGTGCATTATAATCCGAAGAAATTTTAAGTTCTATATTCCTACATGACTTGTAAGAAGTGGCACTGACTGCTGTAGCTTTGGACTGCTTTTCCTGATGTGCATGACCATCTTCTTAGCGCAAAGAACAGTATTGATGAGTGTCCATTATAAAAGAATTAGATTCCTTAAACTCAGAACTCTTCTCCTGTACTAAACCAACTGTGTAGGAGTCCCCCTGTCCTCTTCGAGTCTCCCTGTGAAAGACAGCGTGTGGGGAACTGACACAAGAGAAGCTGATACTCTGGCTACTGTTACTGCTGTGAGTACTGAAGATCTTTGCTTCTGATCCAGGAGTTTGATGTGTCTTCTGTGAGCACCCATGATAGTGTGACAGGCAAACTTTTTGGCTTGAACATAGGGTGAAAAGTCAGATCTTCCAAAATGAGAAAATAAAGATAAATAAAGACTTGGGGCTAGGGTAAAGTCTAACAATTTCTGTTGTTTTATGTATTTTAGAAGTGTAGGATTTGGGACTAGACCTAATTAGGTCTCTGTGAGTCCGAGTGTTTGGAGCAGTACTCATTTTTATTCAAAAGACCCTGGTTGATGGTCAACACCATTGGCTTCTTCTGAGCACTTGACCCTTTATTTTCTGACTTGACACCTTTGGTGTCAACTTCAGTTCTCAAGTAGTAAGTCAATGATCAATGCCTCAGAGGATGCCTGAGGAACATTGTCACAGGGACAGTACCACATTGTAATCACAGTTGGAGACATGGACTGCATCTTAACAGACTCTGACTTGGTGACTTTTCAAAGGAAAATTCTCCTTTGATGTGGCCTCCCTCTTAGCAGACAGCTTGTTGAGGCAGTCTTGCTGATGATCCTGTCTGAGTGCAAGGAGCAGTATGAATGTACATTTCATGGCTTTCCCAGGAAAGAGAGGGATCCCAAGTCAAGTAAAGAGCACTGACTTAGGGCACTCAGCTTTTTGATCCTTGTTTGTTTTGAATATCAGACCAGTTGTCTTTTCTATTTTGATGATGTTGTTATACTGGCAAACTTGGTTTCTAATGATGCTTTTTCATCTGGGATTCCATAAGGCTGGGCAGGAGGACAGAGGTCAGAGAGTTCTCAGTGGAAAAGAGGTCAGGAGAGATCTTGAAGAATGGTTGTTACTGAGGCATCTGCTCTTTGCTCCTCAAATAGTTCTTTAACTCAAATGCCATTCCTCATAAACATGACAGGAGGTGATGGGTCAAAAGTTGAGGGGGCTTGATTGACAGGGTAAAGGCCCAAGCCTGGAAGGAAGACAGGGAGGAGGGATGTGGAAGACACTGCCAAGGGAAGCTGTTTGCCCAGGCAGGGCAGCTAGGACTCCAGGAGCAGGACTCCTATATCTTTCCCTATTCTTCACATTCGAGTCCTGGGTCTCAGGACCAATGACCCCACACCTTACTCATTTGCTGCTTTTTTTCTGGAACACCGAGCAGCACTGGCTTGATTGAGTGTGAAACCACTTCTTCTATCTCTAAGGACAATGAAAGGACAGCTACCTTTGCTGGCCACCCAGATGGAGGGGCCCACATGAGTGTGCCCCACTCTCTTTCAGGCCAGAGTGTTACAAGCATATTTTTTAATACCGTGAGAAGCTGCACAAACTTCATAAACTCTGTGAGGCTCTTAAATATCCTTGAAGTGAGGCTGCAACTTTCTCACACATTTCCCCTTCTATGAAATACATTTTGCTCTGCATTTTTCAGGCTTATGCTTCTTTAGCTTTTTAAAAAAATTTTTAAAGTAAGTTCCACTATCAAGGGACCTTGCTTTTTTCTCATTAAGACCATGAACCACAGGAGTGTCTGATTAAATTAACTACAAGTTCCAGAGCACAAACAGTGCTCTGTTTAATCTTCAATTTTCTTATCCACACCAGAGTGCTGGGAACACTTACTTCTTCCTATCACATTGGGTTCCCTAGGCACAGGGACACTTTTTTGTTGATGGTTCTGAAAGACACGGACCTCACAAGCAACAGTCAGAGTAGATCAGTGTTATGTATCTTAAGGACATTTGTTCTCTATAAAATAAGCTATGAGAGGGAGGAGCAACATATCCTGGGTAGAAGGAAATATTTCATATTTTTACAATCACATTTTCTACAAAATAGACTGCATCCAAATAGTAATACATGGAGAGGGAGCATCATACCTGCATTTCCGCTCCTTCCCCACCTGGCTGTGTTTCCTTTGCCATTTTATCTTTCCACTTTGGTTCTGTACTTCACCTTGTCCTCCCCTCTTATCTGCTTCCTCTGAATTTATTAATCAGGCCATCCATCTTTACGGTGTAGGCAGTGCCATCATCACAAATCCTGCAGCTTTTCGCAATGACCGTAAAGCAAAGCTCTTTCAGGAGTCTGGGAATGGTGAATGGTTGCATAAAGTAGATTATGACTGTCTGGAGTTCCCTGGAAATTGTTGTATTCCACTTATTACCTGTCTTTGAAATGAAAATATCAAGATAGTTTATCTTTGAAATGCTCCTCTCTAGACTATGAGGTTGGAAACTTAATAGTATCATGAACTCAGTTTAAAACAACAATCTATTTATTCAAGCTACTCTCTTCGAATACTGTGCCTTAGAAATGCTTTCAATAAAGCTGTACCATTTAGCATTGCTTTCATTACGCTAATTTATTGAAGCCAAAAGTAATTCACTGAACCAAAAGGATACATGATATTGGCAGGGTCAGGAATAACAGAAAAGAGGGAGGAAGAGAGGAAAGGAAGGGAGGGGGAGAGGGAGGAAAGGAGGGAGGGAGAAAGAAAGAGAGGGAGGGAGAGAATGACTTTTTAATGAAGTTATCATCTTGAAGTCTACTTGAAGATGAAAGCATTTCAGAAATGTGATTTCCTCTTTTGTCTCCGTCTTTGTCTTTGTCAAATTCATCCCACCTGAGTAAAGAGGTCATCTGTCCTTTTTTGGATGATTCCACTTTATACCTTCTAACAGTAAGACTTAAAGACAGAGGGATTTGAGGCTTCTCAGTTATTTCTTTCTCCTCAGATGAGTGGTCAAAATTGCAAACATTGAGTCTCTTTTTTACTGTGTCCCTATAATTGGAGGAGTCCTCATATGGGGATGATTCACTCACTCTCCCCAAGGACTATTGGCAGTGTCCAGAGATACCTTTGGTTGTCACAGAGGTATGCAGGAGCACATGACTAGCATTTTACAGGGAGACAATGAAGCTGCTGCTAACTCTCAGACAACACCCAGCATCATCCGCACACTAACAAAACAATTTCTGGATCTCCAGTTGGTAACACTGAGGAGGTTAAGGAATTGTGATTCATACCAACAAGAATCAGAAGCAGACAACAAATGCAGAGGCAGCAGGGAGGAGGTAAGGAAACAGAAGTAAATTGGGAAATTACTGTAGCCCAGATAAGCACATCTATTCATGCCATTTCTTTCATGAAATTTCCTCTCATTAAATTTCCAAGTATGATCTGTCCTGCTTTCTATTTTTCCCTTCAGTCAAAGAAGGCATCTAAGACTCATATGTTAAGTGATGCACTTTAAGTTGCAAGTGTAGTTCTAAAGCTCTAAAGCATACTTCCTCTGTCCCCCCTCCCCAGAAGCAGGAAAAATCATTATCATTAGTGTCTCAAGGGGAAGAAAATAGAGGCTGGTTGGTGTGTTTTGTCAATACATTCATCCCATTGGATGCCCATGTTTATATCATGTAATTAAGTCCTAAGATGGTTTTGACTTTATATATTTGGGATACTTTATTTTTTAAATATATTTTTATTTTATGTGTATGAGTGTATTGATGAGTGTATTGCCTGCATGTATGTGAGCGCACCGTGTCATGCAATGCCGCAGCAGTCAGAAGAGGGGGCCCCCTGTCAGATTCCTCTGGAACTGGAGTTAAGGATGGTTCATAGCCACCATGTGGGTGCTGGAATTGAACCTGGGTCCTCTGTAAGAGCAGTCAGTGCTCTTAACTGCTGAGCCATCTCTCCAGCCTTGAGAGACTTTATTTACAGCCTAATGTTTTCTTTGGAAAAATATAGTTTTTCTTTTCAAATCTGTAAAAGCCATTATATGGAAGAAACTGACCGATCATAGATCATAGAGATGTTGGGCTGTGTTGTATGACACATGCATCTGATGTTTAGATTGAGGACAGTGTGCTATTGCTTCTGAATTAGGAACATAGCCTATAGTGCTGCACACAGAAGGCTTTAGCCAGAAAAGAAAGAGTTCTTGAAAAATTACTGAACACAGTCTTCTCAAAGCAACTAGACCATCTTTATTTCTAGTAAACTTGAAGGGATAGCAGATTTTTCACCTACTGGAGCAATTTAAAGGATGAACTTTATTCTTCGAAATTTCTTCTAGTGAATTTTGTGTGTGTGTGTGTGTGTGTATGTGTGTGTGTGTGTGTGTGTGTGTTCATGGTGGCAAATTTTTATTGAATTTTTGCAATTTCATACTATGATGGTATTTAGATCCCCTCCCCCTCCGTATCTCCTCCACTACCCTCATCCCAATTTAATGTGTGTGTGTGTATATATATATATATATATATATATATATATGACCTATAGAATCTGATTTGTGTCTCCAGTTGCCCCTCAGTGTGGGTCCATTCACTGGGCCCACCAACAGTCCCATCTCTGTGAGACAGTGTGTTTACCTCTCCTAGCATCCACCAATTTCCAAAAGTTCCTTAGGCTGGGTTAGGATTTCTTACTTACTTTTCCAGTCTATGCTGGGATTTGTCTGATTCGCGTTTGCTTAGGACTTGTGTATGCAGTCATCATTGCTGTGAGTGCATATGAGAAACTTAGCAGTTGTCTGGAAGACTGTTTTCTTATGGTCATTCACCTTCTATGGCTCTTACAATCTTTCAGTCTCCTCTTCCACAATAATCCCTGAGCCTTGTGAGGCAGAGGTTTAAAATAGCTGTCCTGCTAAGGGATGAACACTCTATGATTTCTTGTTCTCTGCACATTGGCCAGTTGTGGGTTTTAGGGGGCGTCTTTTGACTACTTAGAAAAGAATGAAGTAAAAAAAATGACCATGAAAATTCAGCCTCTTTGAGTTTTCTTGGGCATAATTGAAAGGTGATAGAGGAAACAACCATTCCTTGCTATGACATCTGACCTTCTAACATCAGAATCTCCACAATGGAGCCTGGGCATTTGCATTTTCTGGAGGTTCCACAAGAAATTATATGTTAATAAGCATAGCACCTTGAACGTAGCCCTGCTTAATAATAAATTACCTGCTGTTGATAATGATTACTTTGGTGATACCCAACCCACCTGCTTTTGGGATAACCTGGCTTCCAATCTATATATACACTTGCTAGATTTTTAAGAGTTATCTTTCGAATTGTTATAAGTAGATATCTTAGATATGACTGCAGGTAACCTTTAAAAGAATAAAGCTCTTGATAAAAACAATACAAATTGCCTTGATAGAGTTTTTAAAATTTTGGCAGTCAATCCCTTGTAGTCTTAAGTTCTCCTTGGAAACTAGAGGTTAAAAAGTACTTAGAAAACTGCAAAAAAAAAAAAAAAGAAAAATCAAAAAATTTCTTACATTTTTAACTAATTGGTACTCTTCTAGTTTGTATGTAAAGGGTTTCCCAAAAGGCTCATGTACTAAGGAAATAGTTCCCAGTTGGTAGCACTATTTGGAAGAAGTTCTGAAACCTTTTGGAGGTAGGAACTGGAGGAAGTAGGTCACTGTACCTTACTTAGGAGTGTCTAGTTCCTGGCCCTTTCCTCCCTTGTTCTGTCTTTCCTATCTAACATGAGGTTAAAAAAAACTCTGTCCCCATCTATAGTCCTATAATTATGTTGTAAAGTTCTCCCATGGCCCTAAGACCAAAAGCCCATGGACTGATTCCTTTGAAACCATGAGGCAAGATATGATGTCATAGTAACAAGAACTGTAACTAATATAGATACCTACTATTTTTGATGGCTTGTGCCTTGAACTGAACCTTTAGCTTTAGATGGCCATTCTAAATCTTTAAGTTTGGAGACAAAACTCTCTATCTGAAGCATGAATTCTACCATAGGGAAAACAAACTCTTAAGGCTCTATGGTTTATCAGACCTATGCATGTGCTTGATTAGCATATATATATGTGTATATATATATATATTTAAAAACAATAATCAGTTGCTAATACTAAAATTTCCAGTGAGTTTGCCTAGCAAGTTGGAATCCTGATTTAGGTTATTTGAGATATATACCCTCAGTGTAGCAATTAGGTTCACTTTTATAACCTTATTTAGATCCCATAGCCACATAAATTTTTTTTCATATTATGTGACACAGATTCTCAGTGTGGAGACAAAGACTAAAATCTGCTAGAAATATAATTCCATGTTATCACTCTAGATGTACTGAACTCTGGATCTATAACTTCACAAACTGTCTTTTCAAACCTCCCCAGGGATTTTGGTACAAGCTAAGTTTTCAGAGCTTCTACTGTACAGCACTGCAGTCCAGTGGTCCACTGCCTCCTTTCTGAGCTTGTCTGGGGTCGGGAGCTCAATCTTGTGTCTAATTGTTTCAGTGTTCTTCTTTTCATTGAGCCACACTTTATTTCCCTGTTCCTCTCACCATCGCTTTCTTTTCTTTCTTTGCTTTTTGGGATGTGAGATAACTTAGCAAAGCAACAACCATGTGGATCATAGCATTTTTGCCCAACAGCGGCAATTTGTGAAGATGGGCTCTCTTGGCCCAGAGCTGTGGACCTCCTGCCATGCTTTGAGGCATCATTATCTTACTCCTATGTTTTGAACATATCCCTAGAAACTTCAATTTCTCTTTTTTCAAAACTAAGCAATTGTAGCAGCCTAAGAAGGAATGCACATTTGTGCTTTTATTTTGACATTTCTTCCAACATTGATTAGACAATTTTTGATCTGTTTAGCATTTTGTACTAGAGTGTGAAAATTTGGTAGAGATTACTCTCTGTTGGTGTTTTCTTGTTTAGGGAAGATTCATCACATAAGAACTAACTGCCGTACTATGAAGCTAATATTCTTGTGAGATTTGTAAATTAAATTTCCTTTCCGACTTTTGTTTAATATATTCAGTGTCACCTTGTAAGGCAACTGAGATAATGTTGTGTACTCTATCAATTTGTTTCCTGTTTGACATCTGTGTTTGTTTATATAGCTTTCAGAAGTAGAGAATTCTGTTACCAATTAATGTTGATGGTTTTGAGTTACAGAGAAGAGAGTATGCTTACAAATGAAAGTGTTTGTTTCTAAGTTGTGTTTTACTGTGGTTGAGTATTTTCCAAGTAATTATTCACTGATTTTATTGAATTCTTCAACTGGGTAACACAAGTTTTGAAACACATGTTTTCAGAGCTGTGAGATTTGAACATAATTTTTTTGTAAGAAATTTCTCTGTTGTTAATAGTGGAGCTATTGAAAATGAATCAAAAGTATATCTTCAAGTAATCAGCTTAGTGTGTTTCCTTATGAAGGTGAACTGAGAAACTAAGGCAATTGAGCAAACAACATTGGTATGGGCATTTTTAAGGATATTGTTCATAGAATAAGAGTTCCTATGGGGATAAAGTGGAAGAAGCAGTTCAAGAAAGGTGGGACCATAACAAACAGGAATTATCAAGGGAGAAATGGGGAAAATGGGGATACTTTAAAGGAGAAGGGCATGGAGGGAGGGTTAGACAGGGAGAGAGAGGAGAGAGAAATAATGTCTAGCTAGTATAAAAAACCAGAGGGAATAGTATTAGTTTAAAAACCTACTGAAAAATTACACATATATATCTCTACATGAGTCCATGTGCAGAGCTAAAGACTACATAACAAGAAACAGTGTCAGACAGGAGAGAAATCTTCCTTTGAGTTGTTGACAGTTGGCAGTTCAAGAGACTCCCAAAATTACACAGGCTTGTCACAGCCCTTGATTGCCTCCCAGATCTTGAAGGTAAGACCTTATTGCTGAAAACAAGAGACACTCTGGACACAGAATTTGGAGCAATGAAGCTGGAACTGACCTGGAAGCCACCTCCCCTGAAGGTTAGCTCTTATACCTTTGGAGAATAACACTGTGTAAGAAACGAACATTGCAGGGGCTAGAGAAATGGCTCAGTGGGTAAGGGCACTGGCTGCTGCTGCAGAAGACTCAGGTTTGGTTCCCAGAAGCTACACAGTGCCTAACAACTGCCTGTAACTCCATTTCCACAGGATTCAACACCCTCTTCGGGCCTCTGTGAGCATTGCACACATGGATGCACTTTCTTACATGCAGGCAAAATACACATTTTTTAAAAAGTTAAAAAAAATAAAATTAGAATTAAAAATAAAGTGAACATTACAATCTAAAGACTCTGAGAATATCTACAATTAAGAGTTAAATAAATTACTAACTTTGTTTCCCAAACCAAACACTCTCTTCTTTCCTCCAGAACATGCATATTAACATTTCCAAAACAATATTTTATTTGGTAAATGGTATGCTATTGCTATGTTTGCAAATGTTGAAAAGCATTATAGGAGAAATACAGAAAGGTGTTGTGTTGGAAAAACAGAAATTATTAGGCACAGTTGCTAGAGATAAACTGAGTTAAGTAAGTAAACTTCAGGAAAATGCTGACTGTCAGTGAAGATATAACCTAAATTATTTGTGAACACATTGAGTGTAGTGCCTAAACCTTTCAGAGTGAACTTTACAAGGGACAGGCATGGATGAAACTATCCAGTACAGTCTGTCTACTGGAAACTGTTCAGGGAAGGGCCTGAACAATTACTATAAGAAGGTGCCACTCTCTGCTGGATGTGGTGGTGCATGCCTTTAATTTCAGTACTTAGGAGGTGGAAGCAGGCAGAACTCTATGAAATCAAGGCCAGCCTGGTCTACATAGTAGGTTCCAGGCCGGCTGGGGCTACAGAGAGTTCCTATCTCAGAAAAATAAACAAGCAACAACAATAAAAACAAACAAAAATAAAAATGACAAAGAAGATACTCTTGTCGTATGGAGGCTCCATACGTGTTGATGGGAAAGTGTCATGTCAATAAAAGCAGGAGAACTCACTGCAACTTCTGGGACCCAAAGAAGTGAGGGGCAGAAAAAAAATTTTGGATATCACTTACAAGGTAATTCAAACTATCAACATTTCAAAAAGGTGAATGGCACAATTGGTTTCATCATTAAACTGGATACTTGGGTTTAGTCTTCTTCTCTAGTGGCAACATTGATCTCTGTCAGTCATCCTTTTCTAATTAAGAAAATTAAACTGTTTTGATATCGCTTTACCAGCTTATGCTTGTGTAATTTACATTTCTGAATGACTTTTGGGTAAGATTATGAGCTGGAAGCTACCTCCAAGTGACACAGTGAAGGAGAGTCAGAATAAGAAAAAAAACAAAAACAAAACTTTATTCCAAAAAGACAAAGAGGAAGAAGAGCTTTAGAAATGTACAAAGGAAGTAAAAGATACTGGATACGGGCACATCCACGCTTGCTGCTGCAAATGTCATAACTTCATAACAGCTACAATGGAACCAGCCTTGATGTCCATGAAAAGATGAATAGATAAAGGAAACGTGTGACGGGGCTGGAAAGATGGTTTGGTGGTTAAGAGCACTGGCAGTTCTTGCAGAGGACCTGGATTCAGTTCCCAACACCCACATGGTGGCTATTAACTTAGTAACTCCAGTTCCAGAAGGATCCAACATCTTCTTATGGCTTCTGCACCATTGCACACATACGATGCACTTATATACGTGCACCCAAAGCACTCAGACACATAAAATATTTATTTTAAAAATGTTAAAATGTGGTACCTATACACAAAGGAATTTTATTCAGCCATAAAGTAAATGAAATGAAATCATGACAATGGCAGAAAAATGGGTTGAGTTAATTTATGTGGCCCTTCTGGTCCAGTGTTTCTCCAGCTGGACCATGCTGCACTGGGCTCTCAGGTCAGCACCATGGTATACAGCTGCACTGGGCTAGCACTATGGTCTACAGCTGCCACTATGATCATCTACTGGGGCCTCATCAACCATGATGAACTGACATCTGCAAGATCTGGGAGATCATAGACCAACTGTGCTTTGAGGTAGAGGGCAAAGTGGTTAGTAGGACAGAGGATACCACTGATGATGACTCAATGACTCATTACTCACTGATGAATGGAAATGCTTCCACTCAAGGCCTGGGGGGTGAAGCCCTGCAGTCATCAGTGCTGGCATTGTCATGAACCATCACTTATAGGAAACCAGGTTCACAAAAGAAATCATTCAAAGGCAAACTTGAAGAATAGGGTCCAGAAAGAGTAAAGCCTTTCATGATTAGGGCTACAGAAAAAAAAAAAAATCAATCAAGAATCCTTGCTAATTTCAATAGTTACCAGCTTTTCATTTGTGAAAACATGGATCCAGATGACTTAGTTGCTCTCTGGTGGCGAGGATGGTGATTCTATCTATGATTTTCTTCAAGGATGGTTTAGAAATAGAAAAATGTCAACACATTGGACAATTACTTTGGATCTATCACCTGTCACCGTAGCTGGATGCTGCTTGTCATCCACATAACACCAGGATCTAAGACAAATGGGACTGATTGCTTCGTGAGTTCGTCTTTTATTTTGACCATGGTTTTTCTTAAAAAGCAATGACTCCACTCCAAATATAACATGTCATGTAAGTTTTGTAAAAATAAAGTGCATTGAAATCCCCAGTGGAAAAGGGTGGAACTGGAAGTCATTATGTTAAGTAAAATAAGCCAAACTCAGAAGGACAAACAAGGCATGTTTTTCTCTCATCTAACTAACTTAGATTTATATATGTGTATAGGTGTAAGTCATGAAACTAGACAGGGGATCATGAGACTGAGGAAGAGATCTTAAAGGAGGGGTGAAAAGACAGCAATGAAAAACTTATGGCATGAAAATGGAAGGTGAAACTATTTGGGAGAAGAAAGGAAACCAGTCAGAGGGGTATCAGAGCTCAGGTAAGGGCAGTGGTTGAGGAGGATAAATTACAGCAAAGTATAATGCCACATAAGAAAATGACGTAATGAAACTCATTACTTAAAGAAAAAAGTTACTTTCTGGCATAAATCCTATCCATATTATGTTCTTGTATACAAAAGTAACATAATTCAATAGGAGAAGGGTTTCTAAAGAAATCTCAATTACTCCAGTAGCCTATCCAACGTCATTATAAAGATCCTTAGTACTTGCTGATACTGGTTTTTGTATACAATTCTAGCTTTAAAATGTAAGTAGTCTTCCCCACTTGGAGCAGTATTTTGCGTGGATGGCTCGCACAATGGAACCACTGTGAAGAAGATCTTTAAAGGAGTTTTAGTTGCTGAACTTGTGGGTATTTTTGGAGCTTATTTTTTGTTTCAAAAGATGAACGTGAGCCAAAATTTCAGGCAGACAATGAGCAAGAGATTTCCCTCTGTTTTGGAAGATTATTACAAATCCATTGAATACTCTGGATTGTATGGAGTCAGAGAGAAAGGTCAAGAAAAATGGCTGGATAGTAAAAATTAAGGATTTGGTTACTGATCAAGAATTTACCCTTAGAAGAAATAGTACAGAACCCAGCAAAATTAAAATTCCCAAGTTGACATGGATGGAATTTGCAATACTTAAGGCAAAAATGTAAATTTTAATTCAGAGGTGTTGATCTTTGGACTTGGAAAAAGTTGATTAAGTAATGTTTATTCTCTTATCAATGAACTTTTGTTTACACTACTGAAAATAAAGTGTCTGTTAAACTCTTCAAAAAAATGTGAGTAGCTGCAGAAAGAGGAAGATCGAAGAGTTAACTGCTTAATTAACAGTTTGTTCTGGGCAGGAGAGTATGATGGTGTCAGGTTAAAGGTCTTGAAATGTGATGCTATTTCTTCCTTATCTGTTGTGTAATCAGAAAAGAAGCAGCAGGTAGAACTGTAAAGTATGTGGTAAGGTTAGTGCCACCTAGAGCAATGGCCTAGGAATCTAAGCTAATTTCAGATGGTAATATTAAAAAATGCTAAGTCCTTTCAGCAGCCTCACACATTGTGGTATGCCTACTCTCTCTTAGCTTCTTTAATCTTCATAATGTGTCTCTCAAGTGGTAACATTATCCCTCATTTATAGGAAACTAGGGCCCAGAAAGGTTAAGTAACTTTCTTAAGGCCACAGTCAGTAACTGATGGAACTATAATTCAAATTCAGGATGCTTCTTTGATCCAGTACTCCACTCTTACAGTTTCTACTTCCTTTCTTTGCAGATGCCAGGCAAGAAATGGAGGACAATCACATAGCAGAACTGTGACTGTACTGGTCAGGATGAGCTGAGTTATAATGCACTTAACAGTATTTATCAACATTTCAATATTATCAATAGTTAACATAATAAGGACACATCTTTTTACCCTGAAGATCCAAACTGGATCAGCTTAGAACTTGTGTGGGTTTTTATTGCCTTCCTTGGAGACTTGGGTAAATGGACTGCATGTCTTCTCCCTTAGTGGGAACTCACGAGGAAAAACAAGACTGATGTAAAGCCCTCAGTCCCTGGCACAGGTGATGATATGTATCACTTCCACAACCAGTTTAATGGCAGAATCAGTTGCTTGAACTTGACCAACCAAAGGAAAGGCAAGAAGCATCATCTTCCTTAGAGCCCAGAAGGAAAGATGGAACAAAGAAGGTCAAGAAATCAATGACAGCCACAGTGGGGCTGGGTTTGGCTTTCTGAAGGCAGTGTGATGAGCTATCTCAGCTAACCTAGCCTAAGTTACTCCATTTTGCCCAAAGCAGCCATTTTAGGAGAAGTGTATTTTACCCTACTCATGAAAGATACCTAGAAGGGAGAAGCAACTTTGAATTCTGAGAATGGCCTGACCACATGCCACAGGGTATTGTAATCTAGGCTGGCAGTTGTCTAACCACTTATCTAAACCTGCTTCACCTACCTATAATCTAGGCCGGCAGTTGACTAACTGCTTATCTCACTTCTGTAAACCTGTATCACTTACCCAAGCCCAGGTCCTCACAATAACCGATAGTTAATTGGTAAATTTGAAGTTTGCTATTTTAAAATTTTGCTGTGTTGTATAAACCTGATTGGCCCACTTGTTCTGCTTTCTGTATTCCTATAAATATTCTGGCCGATGGTGTTCAAGGCTGATTCTATTCCCAACATAGACAGCCTGGTTGGCCAAAATAAACCTTTACCTTGCTGCTTTCAATTAAGTGGTATTGGTGATTTTTATTTGGAATCCAGCATATAAAATGTGACATCACTTTCCTCTGCACTGTTTTGAATGTCATCTCCCAGCAGGTATTAGTACATTTAGCAGGAGTTATATGTAACTTTGTTTTCCAATATGGACTGGCCTCTTCTGTCCTGCCTTAAGCAAACTGAGTGCTGGTAGAGGAATTCCTTACTTCTCTTGGCCTAATTTTATCAGCCATAAAACAAGGAGTTGGATTAGGAAAACTTTAAGAGACTTGTCAAATGAAACATTACATGACTTCAGGAGAAGGCAAAATAAATCCTTCTCTTTGATTATCTTACACTGACTGGCAGGTAGCAGGCTATATATGGTTGATGAAACATAATCCACAGCAGAGAGATAAGACCTGTGGGTCACTGATGCTGAGCAAAGGCCAATACAAGGGAAAGCTGCTGCGTAGAATTTAGGCTCCAGTCCAAGAAGTCAATGTAAGAAATAATGAGTAAATGATCAAACTTGGTCTCTTGTTTATTTTTTCTTTTCCAGATATTTTTTGTTATCCTGGTGGTTGATCTAGGCCTTGCACATACTAGGTAAGTGCTCTGCCACTAAGCTATCCCCCAGCTCCATTTTAAAAACATCTTCATTAAGATGTAAATCACATAAAATACAATTCATCCCATATCTAGGACCTAATCTTTAATTTATTGGTCATTTAGTAATTACTTAAGGCAACCCATATGAACCATGGTGTATCTACATCTATATAATTTATCCTATACCTCAAGGAAGACAGTTAATCACAAACTTCAATATTCAAGTATTAGGTCTCTTTCCAAAATGTCAGTGAAGTACACCCAGACTTTTGTTTCGTATTGTACCCAGCATGATTATGGTTGTTATCAATGGCTTTCATTAAGTGATAAATTTACCAAATGGTAGTATGAAAGTTTCCAAAGTTGAACATCTTCCCATCAGTGACTTAGAAAAAAATGACAGAAGTTGGCCACAGCATTTGTCTTGGTGAAGCATGGTTCCAAGAATCTAAGCTATGCTCACTGTTCTAATCTTCATTTTAAACTATGTATATGCTTCTTAAAGTATGGCTTTCCCAGGTAAGTACACTGGTTCATACACTTGGGGATATAAATTCAACAAATCAAGGAAAAGTTCCAAGGCCACAGTCAGAGCAGAGCCCATTAGACAAAGCAAGTTGAGGGTACAGAGGCAAAGTCTAGAAAGGCCTCTGAACCCTGCAAAATAACTAAAGACACAAGCAAAGAAAAGGTTCCTCTTCCTAGCGTGTATTTCCTTAGATCTGCACACTGGTCTCTCTCCTCTTTCTGCTTGTCTAGTAATTTTACTAACAAATTAGCAGTTCAGAGAACGTACATGAAAATAAGCTCACCTGAGGAAATCGGAGGTGAGAAGTAGAGACTGGTTCCTGATCAAGTAGCTGAATCATAAGAAGACCTGATGCTGTTTTGGACTTCTGGATTTGCCTTATCCTGAGAGAACGATTTTTTTGTTTGTTTCTTTGTTAGGGCAGAGGTAGCTGTGTTTCTTCCATTTGCACTGACAACATGACTTACTTGCACATAAAGTGCAGATTACAGGGCTGAGGTTGGGTAACATTATGGTTAGAATCTGAGCAAAGGTGTGGAGGTAGAAAAGTTCAGAACTGATTCAAACTGGAGTATGCTTAAGACAGAAAGATGGCAAGTCTGTCTAGAGAGGGGAGTGCTTTGAATTTCCTGGAGTGTGAATTTTATTCCACAGAAGACAAGGGACATGGAAAGTTTCCAGCTAAGGCCATGCAATACATGAGCTTTGCTTTTAGCTACCTAGCACCAAAAGCAGGATGGTTTAGAAGGGTGAGATTTAGGTGTTTATTACAAAAGAGAAAAGCATGTTAATCAATCATCCATCACTTTGGTAGTGAATAGAGTGTCTGATTATATGTGAAGTAGGACAGATGGGAAGGGAAAGTCAAGAGCGATTTTGAGATCTTAAGTATTTTCACTGTTGATTGAAATATCAGATGCTCAGCAAATGGATTTCAAAAGCAGGTTAGATAAATGAATGGAGGAGTTTTACTGACAGATTAGTAGATATAAAGGAAGGGAATATGTTTCTCTGATGACCAAGGATATGCTAAAAACAGTTCATATTCAAAGTACGGACGGCAGCATAGTCGCAATCAGTTCTGAGGATATGAAGCTCAAATGACTACTTTTCCATGTGCTTGAAGCCTAAATGACCACTATGCAAATAATTATCTTTCTTATTAAGCTGGCAAATTTATTTTGGAAGAAACACTCTTCCTGTGAAAGGGTCAATTGCATATGTATCTTAAAACAGGCATTGGTGGGGGTGGAGAAATGGCACACAGTGGTTAAGGGTACTGGCTGCTCTTGCAGAGGACCTGGGTTTGGTTCCCACCACCCACATGATGGCTAACAACTGTCTGTAACTCCAGTTCCAGGGGATCTGATGGCATTTTCTTCTCAGACATTGCACAACATGGGTGCACTTATATACATGTAGGCAATACACTCATACACATGTAACAAAAACCTCCACATGCATGCCTTGGTGCCTCCACACAGAATAAAAAATATAATAAAAACTTTAAAAAATAATTCTAGTAGGCTCTTCATCTTTCTTTCCCCTCCTCCAATTTCCATCTTTCTATGTGGTACCTCTCCATTCTCTTGGTCTGCACTCAGAAACTTTGGCCTCTCTAACTTTTCTAAAGTTGCTTCTCTTCCCCCTAAACTGAGACCACTATGTTCCATTGTACCATTATGGCTAAGTTTTCCTTCTTTAAGATTAGCTAGTTCTCAAAACTGCTTCACTTTCTACTTTTCTCTAGTCAGCTTCTCCCTTTATTCACAATCAGAGCAAAATTTTATTTATTTATTAGTTTTTGAATTTTATTTTATGTTTTATTAAATTTTTGTGAATTTCATACAAAATGTTTTGATCATATTTAGACTCTTTCCCTTATCTGTATCTCTCTTAGAGTCCCTCCCCCACCAAATTTCATTTACTCTGTCATATATGTTAAGGTCCTAACAAGTCAAATTTGTGTCCCCAAATGTCCTTCCGTGTACATCTGTCCACCACAGCCTGGTTAACATATTTAGCATCATACCCTTAAAGAAAACTAGCTCTCCCTCTCCCAGCAGTCATCAGTTGCCAATAGTTCCTCAGCTAGGGTTGAGGTTTCTTCCCCACTTCTGTGCTGTGGTTTTGTCTGGCTTGACTTGCATGGGTCTTGTGCACACTGTTATCATTGCTGTGAGTTTATATGAGGAACTTCCCAGCCATTTGGATTACTCCATTTCTTTGTGGTAATCTACCACCTCTGGCTCTTACAATCTTTCCACTTTCTCTTCTGCAATGATCCCTGAACCTTAGTGCCAGAAGTTTGATATAGGTGTCCCATTCATCAATAAGTACTCTGCCATCAAACATTCTCTGCACTTTGTGACCAATTGTGGCTTTCTGGGTCAATCACCATCTGTTGACTGAGGAAGCTTTGCTAGTGAGAGTTGAGAGGTACATTAACATTTTTTCTGCCTCTGTTCTGCTATGTTCCTTGAGCCTTAGGTGTAGAGGTTGCATTGTAGATACATCACTTACAGCTGGGCATCTCACAGACACATATTCTCTGTGTTTGACCAGTTGTGGAACTGCATAATGTGTCCATCTGTTGCAAAAAGAAGCTTTGTTAATGAGTGGTGAGAGGTACATTTGTTTGTAAATATAAGGATACATATTGAGAATATAGTAAGGTATTATGTTGGTCTAGGGATGTGACAAAAGTAGGTTTTCCCACAGGGTCTATCCCATCTCCAGCCATGTGTACTTGGTAATGTTTGCAATAGCACACATGAGTTTCTTTTCATTAGTCCAATTAGATAGCTGTTGATTACCCCCAAGATAAAAGTGCCACTACTGCACCAAAAGAGATTATTTGCTGGGTTGGTCATTGTTGTGGTTCATAGACTTTACAGCTGGCTAAGATCATTGACTGGTTTTCTCCATTAGCAGTTTACATAGTATTTTCTGGTATCTTCAGGGAGGAGACTTCTAGGTCAGTTCCAGCTTGATTGCTCCAAATCCTGTATCCAAAGGATATCTTGTCTTCAGCAAGAGGGTCTTACCTTCAAGTTTTCAGAGGTGATCAAGGACTGTGGCAATATCCTGTGTTATTTTGGAAGTTTCCTGTACTACCCTGACCAACAACTTGAAGGGAGGCTTCTCCTGCCTGGCACTGTGCTTTTTGTTATATAGCCTTCAGCTATACACATGCATGGATATATATTTTTGAAGGGACTAGTTGTAGCCTGGTATCAGGCATAAAACACCCATATATGCCCACCTGTTATCACACTTAGTTAGGCAACACCAATTAATTATATAATCAAACACTAATATATGTAAGAGACTTTGTAGATCTGGTTAACATTTATACTCAGCTACTTTTAAGTAAAGGAGAATACTATAGATAAATAGGCTTGCCTCAAGTAATCAGGCAAAAGTCCTTAAGAGAAAAACTCAGGTTACCTGTGTAGAACCCTGAGACCCTCTTCATTCACCCACTACCCCCCAATCCCTCC
>NW_008356676.1:4060209-4092502 GCF_000622305.1 Nannospalax galili
GCTTGGCTGCTGCTTTAGACATGCCTAGACATGCCCTGGCATGCCCTGACCTCTGCCTGCTATTCCCCACCCCCCTTCCAGGAAACTATAGATTAAGCAAGCCTGGTCATGAAAACTGCCCTATAAGGTAAAAACGGAGACTCCTGGCCCCACAGATAACAGTCAGCACATTCCACAGCCTTGAGAATAGCACCTACCAATAAGAAACTTTCAGGGCCGCATCTTACACATCCAATCAGTTTAAAATTATGTTGGCGTGCACGGGCTCCTTGAACCAACCAAAATGTATCTTCGGTATCCCCCTCCTCTCTTTGTCTAAAACCTATAAAAGGCTCCACTCTCCCTTACTCTGGCCTCTCAGCAGGGATCCGTTGAGTTGGTGAGGTCTGAGATCCCGAGCTTAAGCCCGAATAAACCATAAAACTTTGCTTTTGCATTTTGGTGTGTTGGGTCCTCGGTGGTCTTTTTGGGGTCCAGTGGATGAGGTACAACACCTGGAAGAGGAAACTGCCTCAAAACTCAAGTATTAGTTCCTGCTGTGGAGTTTTCAGCCTGTGGATGTGGTCAATAGACTTTGAACTATCCAGTTGCCTCAGGCAGAAGCCAATTCCTTCTCTCCCAATTTCTTCTTCCTTCATTTCAAACTTATTTTTCTTATTCTTTTTTCTCTTCTTCCCTCCTTCCTTCCTCCTCCCCCTATTATACATGTATATGTGTATTCATTATCTATCATCTACCTATCTATCTATCTATCTATCTATCTATCTATCTACTATCTTCTATCATCTATCTATCTATCTATCTATCTATCTATCATCTATCTATCTACTTTCTCTCACCTATCCATCTACCTACCTACATAGGTGCTATTTATCTCTTCCTGGATCTGTATTTCTGGAAAATCCTGGAACCAGCATTTTAAAGTTATTTGTATGTTGGCATGGTTGACTCACATCTAAGATTAAATGGCAATGTTAGCACTGTGAAGTGGTGCCAAATATTTTGAAGAGAAGCTTAAATTTGTTTTCACAGTGTAGTCAGAGGGTGGTGGTCCCTATTCCCCCTGTTCACACTGACTCCCATGATTATAGCTAGGCACACCTATTGATGGGATAACATCTGACTGAGAGGTGAAGGTGGGAGAACCTCTTAAATATAGAGGAATCTTTCCAGGTCACACACAAAACCTAAGAACTGGGGATTGGAATTGGAATTATTGTAATTAAAAACCTAGGAATTGGGGATTGGAATTAAGATTTCACCCATCACTTTGTTCAGTTTTCTTGTTTCGAAGATAATAAAATAGGGATCCAGGGAAAGTTAGTTCTCCTGTGCAAAGACACGTTCATCAGAATAATAAGTAACACATGCTTTTGTTTCTTCACTCAGGATATTTTGATATTTTCTTCATCGGTAAATGTTTTTGTTAAAGCATGTTGTTTGTTTGCCTGGAACAATATTCTATCATTTGAATGCAATAGTATAATTTGACTGAATACTCATTTAGTGCATTTAAATTATATTTATACTTCCATTTCTATAAAAACTAGGATAAATACAAAGTATTTGCACACATTTATCACCCCTGAGGATTAGTTTGAAGAAAAGGGATCTAGGCAACTAAAAGCACATGACACTTTCATCCCAGTTGCCAAACTGGCCTGGGGGTGGGTGGATCTTTTCTCAGTGAAGGTGAACAGTTTCTTCTCTCCACGCTCACTCACATTGGACATATTCAGCAACAAACACCATATAAAGGAAATCTTGTTTTAATTCACATTGCTCTGTTTATGAGCAAAATTGAAACTTTCCTCTTAATTTTGTTATATTTTCTTTCTGCATTTTAATGTGCTTTCCTTATTTTGTAATTTGAACTTATATTTTATTCATTTATAGAAAAGTTTAAAAGAAATCAAATACAGTGCCCAGACCACCCTTCAGTGAAAGGGGGGTATTTGCATAGTTATCAATATTTCCATCATTCCTTTTGCTACGGTTATTGATACTGTGGTGTCTGTTGCTCGGTACCTACTGAAGAAGAAACACCACGTTGACACTGCCCGGGGGTTCCAATAGCTTATGTTAGGCTCATCAGAAGGGAAAATATATCTGTACTTCTTTGGTGAAAACACACCAAAGGGTATTTCAATTATGCTGTTGATTTTAAATTTTTCATCTGCATCTTTTAGCCAGGCTCTGTTCTCCCTGGAATAAAATAAAATGTGACTTATGCTTCAAGCAAACATTTAATGGCTGCAGACCACTCTACCTCTGCAGCTTTCTCTCTAACTAGGCATTGGGATTCATTCTTCCCTTGAAAATTATGGGAATCGACATCAGAGAACGTATAAATAACGAAGTGCCTCCTTTTTCGATATAACATTTTACATTATTCTCATTTTTCCCTGTGTGTAGAAAGTGTGAAATTACATATCTTAAAAAGGAATCGGTGCAGCAGTTTTTTATCTTTTTAAATATTTATCAGTACAGAGTGTTTACTTTTTATGTTTCATTCTTGAATATTATGCTTTATAGAACACTATCAGAGAATTTCTTTTTCATTTTTATAGTAGACCTCAAAATCTTGTGGGCTTGCATTTACTCACTTGCCTGCTGCGGTAGACTCTTCCCCTGGGGCAATAGCGTTTATGATTGGTTGCTAGGTCCTGTAGCTTTTAGAAAGGAAGGATGGGAGGTGACTCAGACAGACATTTGGAGCAGTCCATCGTGAGTGACAACTGAAAATATATGTATTAGACTCTTTTGTGTGCTTTGTTAGGGGACATTTACCCCTAATGAGTGAATCTGTGTAACTTGCTTAGCACGGTTCTGGAAACAGGGTACAGCGATGTGAGCTGCCTTCTGTAGTCAGAGCTCTTTAGGGAAAAAGGATCTATAGGATTTTTACATACACGTGCAACACATGAGAGATTTATTTTAAGAGTTGGGTCAAATAATTGTGGAGGAGTTTGAAATTTGCAGGTAAGCTGGTAGACTAGAAACTTTGATAAATCCCAGCCAACCCTACAGTCTTGAGTCTGCAATATCTGCAGGGCAGGCCTGAGGCTGGAAACTCAAGTAGGATTTCTAAGTTCCAGCCCTCAGGCAGCTTCCTTTTATCCTAGGAAACCTCAGGCTTTGCTCTCCAGGCCTTTGTCTGGTTAGGCAAGGCCCATCCAACTTATCAAGAGACAACTACTCTGCCGAAAGTTAGATGATGACTGAGCTTAATTACATCTTCAAAATAGCTTCACAGTAGCACTCGCCCTTAATCTCAGAACTCAGAGGCAGAGGCAGGTGGATCTCTATGAGATTGAGGTCAGCCTGGTCTATGTAGAGAGATCTTGGCCAAGTGGGCCTCAGGAAGACCCTGCCTCAAAAAAAAACCAAAGCAAAATATCTTCACAGCAATCACTAACCAAGTTTTAGTTCCAGTAGACCTTGAGAAGTGATGGTAAAATTAACCATCATTCTTTTCTTTTAAATGCTTCCTTTCCCACATGAAAAAGAAAATAATGTCCCATCAGTAAACCAACCTCTCCTACCTCATTTTCAGCATGTCAGTTTCATGAACTCTCAGAACCCATTTAAGGAACAGAACATAGGAAGCTTTAGGAGCAGGACACAGTACAGTTTAAAATAAGAGAAAGCAAAGGCTGTATAATGAGTTGGGAAGCCAGGAACCAACTCTATTTGAAAGAACAGTGGTTGCTGTTTCATTAAGGAGGGAGGAATAGGGCTGGGTTTCCGCAGTATACTCTCCTACCACAAAACAGGAGTGCTATTAAAGGAGAAAGGCTGGAACTGCCTCTATTCCTGGCTGCATCCTTTGTGGGTCGCAGGATCCTTACTCAGTATACTAGGGTAGTCTTAGATCCAGACCCTTCTTGCTTCAGGATTGAGAGCAGCATTAGAGAGAGTCTTGGAAGCAGAAGGAGAAAGTGCTTGAATGAAGCCTAAGAGTTTCTTCTGTGTTGGTGGCAAAGTTGCTTAACCTTTCAGCTGCACTAAGTATTTAGACACGTAGGAGGATAATAATATCAACCCCCAACCTATTAAACAGGGCAAATGAGTTAAAACGATGATAAGGTTTTAAATCCATGTCAATCAGCAGATTCAAAGCACAGCACTATAATTAGAAACTCATGATTACCCGTGGAATATCCTTGTGGGCAAAATTAACACATACTGAAAAATGTTAGCATTTATTTTATTCTCAGGTATAGGCCAGTTCAAATGAGTTGATTCCTTTACTCTCAACCTGATGGGCTACATACATTTAAGGTAGACTCCCTTTAGTGATGCAATTGACTGCCAGCTCAGAAACTGAAGCCTGTCTTCCTTAAGTCATAGTCAACAACTTAAATTACAAAACAAGTGAGTGATTTGTATTACTTTGGTATATATTTTGTAAGGCTTGTGCATGTTTTATGAGTATATTTTTATGTGGTCAACTCAACTGTTTTAGACCAGGTAAGTAGAAATACATCTCATAACTGATCATTCCAGAAGGATTCTCTTAGGACTTGCATTTGGATAGAACATGTATCTGTTAATACACTTGAGTCTGTGTCTTTGAAAAGGTTTCTTTTTAGTGGCTATTCATTTTGAAAAGCACAAAATACACATGCAGCAATCCCCTTCTTTTTATTTTCTTTTAGAGACAGGGCTCTTATAGCTCAGGCTGGCCTTGAACTTACTATGTACTGGAGGATTACCTTGAATTTATGATCATTTACCTCCCTGTTGGATTTACAGGTATGTACTTCACAGATAATTTTATGAAATGCTGGTGATCAAACCCAGGATTTCCTACATAGCTAAGCACTCTTAACAACAAAGCTACATCCCCAGTCCTCCTTTTTTTTTTTTTTTTTTTAACTTTTAAAAAAACTTATTGAGAATTTCATACATGCATATAAGGTGTTTTGATCAAGGGATAGCATAGACGTTAAAGGCTAAGGCTGACAACCTCCTTTTTTTAAGATTTAATTTTTATTGTTCTTTTTATGTACGTGTCTGTGTAAGTATATGCCACATGTGTGTTGGTTACCTTGGATGCCAGAAGAGGGCATCAGATCCCTGGGGGTAGAGTATCACTAGTTATGTTCCAACTGATGTGGGTGCTGGGATCAGAACTGAGGCCCTCTGAAAGAGCAGTATGTACTCTTAACACTCTTAACTGCTAAGCCATCACTCAATTCCCTGTTTCCTTTTAATGGAGGCTTTCCCCATTTCAGACCAAGAATCCTGAATCTCCTTCAATCTAAGGAAATTTTATTTCCTTAGTTGATGCCTACGGACAATGGTCAAATAAGCTTAAATGGTGCTTGTGTTGATTACATGAGAAGCAGTGATACAGCGTGGTAATCATGAAGGAAATGGATTTGGAAGCTTGGAAGTTCCAGCTACATGAGTCATTTCTGGAAGAAAGAGCAGCACATCTTTGCAGTGCTAGGTTGCTATTTGTTTAAGGTAGCTTCTTTTCAGAGAAAAAGTTATCAGAAAAGCTTCCCAATAAGCAGCTGTATGACCTCCAGGAGGCAACTGAGAGAATGCCATGACACACTATTTGATGCAGTATAGGTTATGCCTTTGGCAGTAGTTCAATGCCCCCCCCTGCCACCAGTCTTTATTCACTCAGGAGTAAAATGATTGCCTCATAAAGCAAGAGAAATGCCTGGTTATTTCTTAAGTAGGACCCTATTAATTTTACCACTGCCACCAGTTTCTTCCACAACATTAACGTCTCTAGCTTGTGGTGAGGAGGATGTTACATGCCAGGCTGGGTTTAGTGATCCAAGGACAATTATTTTGAAAAACATGTATTTCCTTGAAAGACTCAATTTTGAAAGAACCAATTCTTAGAATGATGTTCCAATGAATCACCAGATTCAGAACAGCATTTCTCTTTAAAAACCTTTTGCCAATGTCAAAGCTATCAGGCAGGTTATGAAAAAGTGAGCCTTAATGTTAAGGGGAATTTATAATTGAGACAGTTTGATTATTGAAATGCATTAAGTTTCACATAAAATCATTGAATCAAAGTTTAATTTATTTGGAAAATCTGGATAGACATCCCCACTTTCCTTCTGAATATTGTCCTTGTGTAGAATATCCCTTTAGGCCATAATGAAAGTTATAGTTTTCTCCCTCCTTGGCAGGCAAATCAAAATGATGTTTTTGCCTATGAAGTCTTGGTGAGAGTGAACTGAATTAATTTGATGCTTTCTACAGAAGAAAAGCACAAAGGTATTTAGATTTTGTTTCAATCTGCTTGGGTTATATTGTGGAAACTTGCCAGGAACTAAGAGCAGATGTAACCAAGGAGAGTCTCATTCTCTCATACACAAAATCATGTCCTGGTTCTTAGGTTGAACTTCTATAACCAAATCATTGGTGTTCCATTTGAATTGTTCTTTAGCAGTGATATTAGAATTCAACAAAGTTGGACTGGAATTTGTATAGCCATATCTGAGCTAATCTTGGTAAAGCTCTACAGGGAGATTTTGATTAGATTGTCATTAGTGTCTGACCAAGGCTCTTCTGAGAGTTGACTCTGAGACCAAGATTTTGATGAGAATAATAAAGCAGACAGAAGAGAAAGGTCGTTAAAGAAAGCATTTATTAAAAGAGTAAAGAACTCGTTGGACAATAGGGTATGTGGGGCAGGGGGCCAGGGGGTGTGGGGCTTGATCTAGTGAGGTACTTTAAGAAACCAAGAGGAACAGTCTGAGAGTTGCCCCTGGAAGAACAAGCTATTCCTATGGAGGGGAAGGTTGTCCACAAGGGTGCTAACTGTCCCATATTACTAGCTTATAGCTTTGGCCTGCTAAGTGAGTTTTACAGGGCCAGAGAAAGGCTTTTGCCTGGAAAACAAAAATAAGAGAAAGATGGCCTCAAGGTGCAGGATATAAGGCAGTTTCCTTGCTTATTCCTGGGCAGCTGGCAGGTCCCCCCACCCAGGTACAGATAAGCATCTGCTTTGAGGCTGTGGCAATACAAAAGAAATATTTCTTTCCCTCTTTGCCAGAAGTTCTTTTATGAAATTAAGTTTTACATTTCTTGGGAGCAATACAGATCATTCACATAATGTTAAGGGCCTACCAGCCATGGGATTGTGTATCAATGAATGGCCACAGTGTGAAAACAAATGGATCTGTTGCTAATAATCCATTCAAGATGCCACACTGCCACATCGTGAATAACAGGAAAGTCCAAAATGTAAATCTCCTCCCCCTAAATTCTGGAAATTTCTTTCAGGAAGAAAACCAATGGTTCTAAACAAAGGAATCAAAGCCAAAAGAAACAGCAGGGTTTTAATCATTCTGCTTGGTAGGGTCAGCCTGTGATGAATATTCACTAACAACTGATCAATAAGCTGTTTTTCCTATCTCTTAGACTAGACTTGAAACATTAAAAGGAAGAATAGCAAACATTTTCTAAGTCTTCTGGAGAATAAAGACTACTGCAATATGCTTGCCCACTTCAAAAAATCATGCATTTCATTTCAGCAGAATTGTTCACAAACATTTCTTGAAGGATTCCCCCAACCTCTAACACCAATATTTAGGGTCTACAAAAGCAAACCAAAATATATAACTGAGGCACTTATACTGAGAGCTATAGTGACAGGTAGAATGTAAGAGAGAACAAGAAGAAGGGAGAGAGAGGAAGAGAAAGAAAGAAGACAAAAAGAAGAAACTGAAATGGGGAGAAAAGGTGTCTCCTAGAGGGTTCTCATTCATAAAAGAATTTAAGAATGGAGCCAAACGGGAGACTTTACAATTTTATTAGAATCTTAAAGAAAAAAATCCTCAGGACAGGAGAGCTGGTAATCTTGGCAGCTGCCTTGAGGAGGTGAATAGTGGGAAGAAGAAAAGAAAGCCATGGAGCCATGCAGGTTTAGAGCCGCATGGAAGTCAGACACCCTGTGGCTGACTCGAAGCCACATGGCTGGGAGAAGGAAGCTTTAGAGAAAAAGTGAAGAAACACAAGATGCTAGGGGCAGCCCAGAGCCTTAGAGAAAGCATGTTTAGAAAGAAAGGCATGAAGAAGAAAAAGAGAGATTACGCTTTCCTGAAGAGTTCAGGAAAGTGGACAGACTTATGGAGACCTACATGACTGTCTGGTCTGGAAGTTCTGCAGAGATCTGAACTAGTTCCAGGCAAGAAGTATTCACTACCTTATTAACAAACCAGGTATTCTGCCCATCTATTTAGCATAACTTAAGGTGAACATGTCTTCCTGGGAGTGGTTCTATCACCAGGTAATTGACCAATGAGACTGAAAAAGTGGGTCCTCCAACAGATAGATTAGACATTCTTTTGTAGTCTGGACCAGTTCAATTTATGGGGCTTATTGATACTTTAACAAAACCACATCTTTTTTCTCAAATTCATTACAGAAAACAGAATTATATTACATTTTTGGCATGACTTAAGACAATAATCTGAAGAGTTCATGGAGAGAGTTAGTGCTGGATCCTCTGACAGACATAATGCCATACTGGTGCATGGATATGGCAAGTAGAATTTGACATTTGTTATGTGTTAAACTGGAGTCATCAGTTTTCTTTCAATTAATTCTCCTGAACATCTTTCAAATAGAGTTCAGTTATTTTATTTGATAGTTCTAAATTGTTAATCTAAGTAATTTTAATCTAATAAAAATTTGAGGCACTTAAATTTTCTAATTGAATTATTTGGTTGGTTCATCAATATAAGGTAAATAAAAATGGAGCGAATTGCCCTTTTTTCCCAGTGCTGAAAAGATGTGATTTAGACATAAGGAATAATTTGGGCATTCAGCAAATTTTCTTTTCTATTTTATGTTTTCCTTTTGTTCTGTTTTTCCTTGAAATTTAAAGGAATTTAAAGAATTAAATTTAAAGGCATTTAAGGAATAAAGGAACTGATGTATTTTAAACAAAAGAACTATTATATTACACTTGTGTATATAGGGTTAAATGTGTATTGAACTAAATCTAATTTTTTTCTAGAATGCCATTCAAGATATTAGGTAGGAAACTCTCACATTAAAAATGTTCATTTCTATGCCAGGTGTGGTGGTGCATGACTTTAATCACAGCACTGGGGCGGCAGAGGCAGAGAGCTCTCAGTGAGATTAAAGTCAGGCTAGTTTATGTTATGAGTTCCAGGTCAGCTGGGGCTACAAGGAGACCATATCTCAAAAAACCAACCAACCAACCAAACAAACAAACAGATGAAAATCCTCCTTTGATTATATTTAATCAGTATTTATAATCTTTTTTCTTTGAAATGTTTCTCTTAGAATAAATGTTTTTTTTTTTTTTTTTAATTCTTCATTTGGGCTTTATTTAATTGCTTATTTGTTTATAGAAGGTTGAGGTCTTTTATACATACCTTTTTGATAATCTTTCCCTTTTACTGGTAAAAATTAAAATAGTGAATTCCTTAGCAGTGATATTACCAAAATAGTCTTTGTAGAACTGTTTTCCTGTATTATTAGGATTGTTGTATAGAGTTTACAAATTTTGAGCACTGCAATTTAAATCTTTTCTTTGTTATGCAAGAACAATTTCTCTATTCTTTGGATTTCTGATTTTGGAGACTGTGAGAGACAAATGTCCTTAAAAACAGATCCCTTCAGCTGGAAATGCTGGAGCTCTGTTTGCTATCTCTCCCCTTCTTAATGGTTTTTAGCAGGGGCTTTGAAAGCAAGGACTGAAGAGGCTGTTGCTTGTGTGGTTGTGGATGAAGGGCTTTGCAAACACAAATGGCTTTTCTTTTCTTCCCCAAATATGAATTTGGTACTGATGAAAGGGTCATGCAGATAACTGTTGCCGCTGTAAAGTGTTCTCTTGACAATACAGGGCATTGGGATGAATTTTTTACTTCTTTTCCTTGTGATATGCCTTTAATTCAAAAGATTTCCATTCTCTTAGACCAAAGGAGTAGTTCCCTTGTGTGGCCAGAGATTCTTGAAAACCTGGGGGAAAGCTCTGAGCAAACATGGCAGTGTTGACCTTCTGGCTCAAAGCCACAGCTTACAGAACTTCAGGAACTTCGCAGCCTCAGCATTTTCTTACACATGTGAATAAATGCATTTCCTATAAATGCGTGAGTGGTATATGCAAAACATAACTGTTAATATGTATATGTTCTTGCTGTTTAAGAATTAAATTTAAATGAGCATGGATCCAAATCACTCTAATGAAAAGCTTAGACTTAAAGCATTTTCATGTTTGTGCCTTTCTAAATATCAGGATGACAGCGATTTAGAAAGGAGATGGAAAATTGGCAAAGACTTTTTGCCTTTCTACTTTGGAAGTGCTTGTAGATAAGTTGCCCAGAGTACCCCACATCTGTGTTCCAATGGTGTTTCTGGTTGCATGCATATTTTCATTTCTTTCTGTGCCTTTCTTTGCCTTCTGTACTGACAATAGACTTATGATCCCAAATTATTCATTATGTTCTCCTGTTGGGAGTTGTATGACAACTAATTATTTGTTTTTGGAAACAAAGGGGCATTTGCATCTGTAGAGTAGGGGCCTAGTAAATCCTCTAGAACATATTTTCAACACATTTCATTCCATGTCTGATTGAGCCTGTAGATTTAATTCTTGTCACTCTTTGGGAGGATCTAAGCCACTGAAATTAGAATAGGAAATACTAGAAGTCTGGCTTAGCATATGCTGCATAAAATTTGAGCAGTGTTTTCGTATTTAAAATGGCATCTTGCTAATAGTTTAGATAAAATTTTCATTAAAAGAGCTATTCAGAGATTAAGAAAGGTGAAGCCTACAATAATATTGAGAAGTAAGACTCACATTTTCTAAAACCCTGGAGGAAATTCTACTAATGGCCTAACTAGCACAATTCTGTTAAAAATAATACGGTTAAACTATTGAGAACTTAAGAGAGAGACTCAGTCCAATACTAGTTTTCCATCATTGTCTTGCTGTGTAACTTGGGCAGCTGTGTAACTGAACCTTTTGAAGGTGTCTCAGTTTACTTGTAAAATAAGGTCACAACAGATTTTCTTTTACAAGTTATCTATGGAGTTAAGTGGATTAATATTCACCTTGATAGCCTTTGAACAATGCTTGGAAAACTGCAAGGTGTAGAAAATATTACCTTTATTATTCAGTGGCCAACTACACTGTGTTTGCTTGCCCTTAGGTGAATCTTTGGGCTCTAATTTATTTTAACAGGTGAACAGAATAATGATTGGCTATTTATGTACTACCCTGCCTTTCAGAGGCAGTCACTGTTACCCACTCCCAAATGTGCACAGTTCTTATTTGGGAAGAAGACAAAGTGCAGTTCTCTTGACAGCACTGGTTTCTGTTATTTTACTACTGCCTCCTTCCCAATGGGACTCTCATGACTTATCTCTATTCCTGTTATTGTTTCATTAAACAAACATGTTTTATAATATAATAACTAATCTGTGGTGAAGGCCTTTGGTTTAATGATGAGGAACTAATGTTCAGAGGGAAGAAGTGTATGAAGGCTAGAATGAAGAAAGGAACCCCGACTCGGAGGGAGTTCAGACATCACTGGGATGTGGTGGCCTTCGAGGAAGGCCCAATCTTCACTCTTCCTTTCTTCTGCTACTTTTGTAGTTTTCAATGCAATCATGTTGAATATCTTTTAAAGGAGTCAGTGATGTATCTACTAAACCAGTCAACCAACTTGTCTATCAGCTGTCATCTCTCTATGCTATTATTTCATCTTGTAAAGGATGTGATAAGGGAAAAGTCACTGCATGTCTGCAGAGATAAATTATGAAGAAAAAAGACAACTAATTAAGACATTCAAATTGTTTCAGTGTTTTGACTGTTTTGAGCTTGATTTATATCTACTGTGGGTCCAAACACCTGTGCTCTTATGCATGTTCTTGGCATTAATATGTATATATTTATTTATTCTCTTGACATAAAGTTCATGTCAATATGTGCAGCTTAGTAAAAAAGTTAATACTGGGCCAGAGAGATGGCTCAGTGATTAAGAACGCTGGCTGTTCTTGCAGAAGACCGGGGTTCAAATCCCTGTACCCACATGGCAGCTAACAACTGTCCATAACTCCAGTTCTAGGGGATCTGACAACCTCTTCTGTCCTCCGCCGGCACTGCATAACACGGATGCACTTAATTACACGCAGGCACTACACCCATACACATAAAATAAAAATAAAATATTAAAAAAGGTTAACATTAAGGTAGAAATCATCATGCATACTCTGATTTTCACCTCAATTTGTATTGTTATCTCTTATTGGGCCATCTTATCTTATTTGCTATCTGTGCAAATCTATGATTGATCAAAGTTATTTTTTCTTCCTGAACCGTACCCTCAGTGGTGTAGTTTGTTCTTGATAACAGATTTGTCAGTCTTATTATGATAAGCCTGAAGCTATCTCAAGAGAGCCTTTATTACAAAAAGTTCTAGAATTCAGACCAAACCAGTCACCAATATGGAAAAGTACTGTATTAGCTCACTGTGTCTGCATGCCACTTGTTAGCTCAGCACTATTTCTGCTCATCTTCTGTGCTCTGCACTGCAGAAGTTGAAAGGCTGTGAACTATATTTTCTCAGAATCCCATAGCCATAGGGTTCTAGGTTAGATTCTATATGAAAGGTACCAGTACACGTTTTCAAAAAAGGGAGTGAAAAGCAGAAGACATCCTATTGTTCCTCAACTAGGAGAGAGCTAGCAGGTAGGACCCAGAAAATACCCGTGGGTGCTCTTCTGAATTGCTTGCCTTACTGCTACAGGTCGCTGTTGTCCGAACAGTTCCCCGACTTAAGCCTAAGAGAAGGCTGGGAACTGGAAGCAGTTGTTTCAGACAGCTCTTCTCCGTCCTTCTCCTTATTCCATGAATTAAATCTCTGCTTGGTTCAAAAGCTTAAATGACTTTTGTCTGTGCAGACCAAATTATCATGCCTACACTCATATTAACCAAAACTCTATCAAGACACCTTAACTTTCTGAACTTTCATTCTTAAAATGGAAAGGCAGTATTATACAAGTCATTTTCTGTAATTCTGATTCCAGGCCTAATGTCCTTCAGAAAGATGTTCCCTTGGAAATCAGAGATGAGGGATGGGTTTGCCTCAGTGAATGCTAACTGTTGCTTCATGTGATATGAGATTGTTATGCAGCCTAGCCAGTCTTAGTATCAAAAAAAATTGATAATGTAGTTAAATACATACATATATATATATATATAAGTTTGAGTTTTGAATAATCTTTAAAAGCTAGAAGAGCAAAAACTAGACCTGTATTTCTCTATACCAGTAGTTTGCTGAAGCAAGAAACAGCAACTGAACCCTTTCACCCCATGGCCTTCAAGGCTACATCAATTATCTTGTACCATCACACAAGTACATTCACTCCCTTATTGTATACAGTTGTTATTTTAGTCCTATTCTTCTACCAAAAGGAGTAAAATTAGCAATGGTTAAAAAAGCCAATATATTTCAAAAGATCAGAAATGTTTTTTAGCAGACTTGACAATAAACTCTTCACTCATTTGAGTTTGAGTTTTCCAAGTCTTTTTAAAAAATATTTTATTATTTTTATTTTGTGTATAAGTATATTGCCTGCATGTGTATAAGAATGCCCATATTGTGAAATGCCTGTGGAGGTCAGAAGAGGGTGTTGGATCCCTTGAAACTGGAGTTATAGATGGTTGTTAGCTGCCATGTGGGTGCTGTGAACTGAACCTGGGTCCTCTGCAGAGCAATCGGTGCCCTTAACTGTGGAGTCATCTCTCCAGCACAGATTTTTCAAAAGTCCTTAAATTCATGAGATCTGGCCTAGTCTCAATGTGAGTTTTTCATCATATTTGAGTCACAAAGATGAAGACTATCTTTAAAAACTACTGGATGCCTCCTTAGAAAAAAATATGCAAGAACACAAGCATCTACTATTTTGATCATAGGTTTCTTGGAAGTCTTACAGGCAACCAAGTTTAATAAGATCATTTGATCTAGAGCTACCTGTACTTCTTGCTAAACGACAGATTCAGAGTCAGTAGATCTAACAGCTGCCTGAGATTCTGAAGTCTGGAAAACATTCAGGTGATGTCAAGACTATGATTCCAAGGGCCACAATTTGACTAGAAAAGGGCCAAGCTTCTTAAACTTTGAACATTAAAATTGCCTAGACAGAATTTTAAAGAGGAAAGGCCTGTGCCTAGGTAGCCGTGTTCTTACACAGCTCCCATTGCAGGGTGTTGGCATCATCTTCTCTGTGTCAATGGCCATTTATGGAAATAAGCAGAGGCAGGTGGAGAGGGCTGTTGGAGGTGCCTGGGCAGCAGGTGCATGTTGAAGTGAGAGAGGTGGTGCCAGCTAAGAAGGCAGGATATTGCCAATGATTCACAATTTCATTTTTCCAAGACTAAGCAACTCCTCTTACCTGCAGTGGAAAGAATACCACTAGCTTTATGCCCCAATTTCCTAATGTCCTTCTGTCATTGAAATCACACAAACTGCTTAGCAGAGGTTAGAGAGGGACCTAACTCTAGGTCAGATCTGGAAACTGACCATGGATTGGAGAAAGAAAAGAAAATTTGTAGAAATGAATTTTCTTTCCATTGTTTGTCATTTCCAACGTAGTAGTTTACCCTATTAATGTAACTCTCTCCCAAGCTGCTAAAAAGCCATAAAAGTTGCCATGGTAGAATTTATGTCAAATGAAAAATGTGTTTGAAACAGTGTCCATTGCCGGTACTGAGATGGGTACTTTCTTTCATTGGTAGTCCGTTACAATGTAGTTAAAAACTTGACTGTAATACAGAAGACGTGTGCCCATGACATTGCTTGATCTGGGCTTCAAAGACAGAATTGAAAGCTGCACTTCAATTGGTGTCAGATCAGTGGAAAGAAGTTCTCACAAATGGCATCATAGCCAGGGTCATCAATGTTTCCTCTCTCTTCACCTTACATGGCAACCTCTATGTGCGTGCCCCTAATTAGTGCAGCTCAAACAGAGGAGATTTCTGATGCCAAATGTGTGGAAAATTTCCAAAGAAGCATTTCCATTTTAAAGAGATCTTAAAACACTACCTGAATAAGTTCCCCCTTTAAAAATTCCATTCCCGCAGGCAGAAAAGTAATTGTATGCATTTAGATATGGTTGGCTTTTGCAAAATAAAAAAAATTCCTTAGTTGACACTACCTAATCATAAGGAGTTATTTCATAATTATGAAATAATAATAGCCTTAAAACTCTTAAGTTCAAAGAAACCCTTCAGTAAAAATTAGCTCCTGATGCTTATATGTACTTACTAAATGATGTCTTAAAATAAAATTTGCAGTAATTTCTTTCTGTTAATTTTACAATTAAACTTCTCCATCATGTACCATCTAGTCATTAGTCAGCCATCATCTTTTGTTCTTCGACTTATGAACATCTGGTAGAATTATGTAAAAATGGTCATGATATTTATAATACATGTCACAAAACTTTTGGATTATTGCTCTTCTCTCTGGCTGACTCAGTTCAGCAAAGAGGGAGAAGGGGATGGAATCCCTCAGAACAATCACAAATTGGATGGCTGGGTGACAAGTGGTGAAGTCTTGAGGAGCCAGCAGCTGCCAATGACCCCCTTCCCTGTGAGGTCATCAGCTCTAAGACACACCATTTTCTTCCATGATAGACTTGCACCTGCTGTTCAGTGGGAAAGACAAAATATTTTCTGCTTCCATTGTCTCTGTCGTCTTGAGAGTTTTCTCTTTTTTCCTGTCCCAGAGAACAGATGCTCTGTATCCACTAAGGTTGGTTTTATATTGTTTTGGTTTTCAAGGTGTGTTTTAAGCTGATGATGTAGCATAAATTGTTCATGTAATTAGCGTGGCTAATGGACTCCCCACCTATCTTTTAGTAGGCAATTATGAAGCTGGTGTATATTATTAGGAGGTACTGTATAATGATGAGAGGAGGGCTGGTGATTACGGATTCTGTCCTCATGTCTTCAAGCCCAAATCCCACACGGTTTAATCATCATCAATGTCAACCTTTGCCATATCTTCATTCTACATGCCATATATTATAATGCTGCATTTACATTCCATCTTGACTTTGATATTTGCTCCTTCAGAATAGAGGTGCCCTGATTAGACAAGGCGACTGGAAGTTGAAAGAAGTAGTTTTAAAATATGCATTGTACCACTGGAGATTTCCCACTAGCAGTTCTCAATTTTTACTGTCTGAGTTCACCAAAGGCTTCTTGTTTTGTTTTCTTAGAAATAGTTTTGAATCGATAAGAATAAGTCTATGGAAAAAATGATAATTTTCAGCAGTCTCTTTTTATATGAGGTTCACTTGTATTAGGTATGGGCAAAGGAGAAAAGGAGGAAGACAATTTCTTCATGCAAAATGTGAGGTTGAAGAACATCTCAATATATAACTGTGCTGTGTATATTAATTTTTAGTTCCAAAAAGTCCTATTAAAAGGTTTGTATACCTATCCTATACTTATTGCTGTTCTCTTTTTAAAGTTCTTTTTCTCTGGTGATTTCATGTCAGATATTGCTTAAAGAACATGGGACAGCCATAGATTTCTGTAATCATTCTATACTAGTTAGCCACTGACTTTCAAACACTTATTGGTCATCTCTTGGCAGATCAATGTAATAACTTTCTAGAGAATAAATAAGGGTAGTAGTAAGATGTATAAGTAAACATAAACTACTTGATTAGTTTCAAATTAGGAGATACAATTTTCATAAAATTTTCAAAAGAGTAAGTACTTTTTATAGGCTCAAGCCTTCAATCTGTACAGTATAGTTGGTAGGAAATATGAAGAAATTTGTGCTCCCTCATTGTGTTCTAGCTTATCATAATCCTAATTAGGAAAATTGGGTGATAGTATATGAAAACTCTTAAGAACCAGATTTGAGGGTATATTTAAGATAGAATACTAATCAAAGAATAGTTTTAAGACATTGGGTGATTGCTTGCCCAATGATGCTCCCTGCATTTAGTGTTATGGGTTCCAGAGAGGAATCATTGACTACATGCTGGGGTTCTCCTGGGCAAAATCACAGCTAGCCCTGTAGCTAATCTCCTATCAACTCTGTGTTATGTAATGCTGAAGAAAAGAAAATTAATGTACCCTCTATAGGCCATTGCTTTGAATACAAGATAGCATTTATTTTCTTATTTTCAAGGAAGTGTACACTAGGTTTTTTAGAACTTTCTCAAATATCAAACAATTATTATTAGAGACTGAATGTATTGGAAAAACCATGAATATTAAAGCTAGAAATTTTGGTGTGACACTCGGGACCCTCCTTTGTAAAACACAGAAACTAAACACTGGCTAATCCAGTAATTTTTTTAGGTTTATTGGGTAGCTTACATAATAGAAAAGAATCTTTAAGGCAAAAGTTGGAAACAAGTAGAAGCAAAAGGAACCTTGGTCACATAAGATCTTGGTAGTTAGATGTCAGTGCTTGGAGCTGTCCTTGCTAGATACTTACATGCTAGACACCTGATCTGTCCTCCAATGCCCTGAGGACTAGGTGAGCTTCTCTTTGCCTTGCATTCTTTTAAGGTTTAGAGACCAGAGAGGAACTTCAGCCTGGCTAATTCTGTGTGGTGAGTATGAACCCTGTTGCCAGGGAGTTGGGAGAAGGAGATGAGCTGCCTATTGTTTTTTTTTTTTTTTTTGATATTTATGATGATAGATATTTACTGAAAGAATAATGGCCATATTCTGGCCAGAGAAAGGTGGTTATGGGAGAACATGACAGTTATAACATGCAGTGGGTAATAGGAATTCTCACAAGCTTTGCAAAGGGAATGTTTTATGGCATTTTTCTACATACAAACTATTTACCGGCTGCATTATAATTCACAGTTGGATAATTGGAGTCTTCTATCAGGAGGTACACACAAGTATATTCCTCCCATTCAGGGATAGTGTTTGAATGCTGTTGAGTAAAATAACACAAGATTTCACTGCATGTGGGCTCCAGTTAAATGACTCATGGGAAACCATTTGCATTTTCTGAGCTTCATTCTTTTCTTTAAAATGCAGAGTTCATGATATTATGAAGATTAAGTGAGGTGGTAAGTATAAAAACTATGTAAAAGCTGGAGGGTGCTACAAAGATGTCTAAATAGTGATGAATAGGAGAATTATTTCTATAATCTCTTAGAATACTATAAACTTGAAATCACAAGACCTGAAAATGATGTCTCAAACTGATCGTTTCAAAGTATTGCATACTCTTGCATGTTTCTACATGTGAGATAGTCAAATAGCTTGATGGATTCTGCTAATGAATTTTTCATGTTGATTTAATGTTTTTTTTTTCACCAGTTATTTAATGGAAGACAATTGGAGACATATCATCATACCTTCAGTGGAGCCACCAGAGTAAATGTTTGGCATGGGGTTTAGAATGGAAGCAAAATGCAGTTCTTTGGGGCATGCCGATCTACTGATTTACTTCAGACACGGCTCCTGGAAAATGGGAGACTCCACAGGAGTGTCCTCAGAGCACTTCCCTTCTGTGATTCTAAGACTGTGTTAAACTTATCTCCATGAAAGGCCTTCATTGCACATTTTGTTCCCAACTTCATATTGTTTTTTAACTTGGCCTGGGTTATGGGAAGAAGACAGGATGCACTGTATAATCATGTGTATCTTTTCTTTGGAATTGCATGATTATTTCACTTATAGCATGTTCATATTATCTTCTAGAGGAGTCTTTATATGAAGCTCATGCTTCATCTGAAGTTCTGCCAGAGTGGATATCCCTTAAATGACAGCTTCAGAATGGCCTTTTCTGTGTCTGGCAGCTCAGCACAAATCTGACTGTCAACAGACGGAGTCACGTCATCAGCTTTCCAGGGATAGAATGAGAGGCCTTCGGTCCACTAATGCATTTTTCACAGTTTCTCCTTTCAGTGACCAGATGATTGGTCTCATGTAGAGACCAACACATAGTGAAGTATCACCCATTACTGTCCATCTAAGACTGGCAAGACTTACCCAGGAAGTTTGTCCCTAATGAAAAGAAGAGACAGCCAGCTCCCCCTTTGTAGAGACCTGAAAAGCTCTGGGAACTGGCAGGTTCTCAATTTTGATTTTTATTCTAATTACATGGTGAAAACAATTCACAGAATTTAGTATCTAATTTGAGATATTTTAATTTTAGTTTCATCCATTAATTTGTCAAGACCATGTTAAGAGAGAAATTTGAAAGTAAGTTCTCCCTGTCAGGAAAACCCTTTCAAAGCCTCAAAGAAAAATCTGTCTTAATCACATATTCACTTTCCCCAAGAACCCGAAGAAAGTGTTCCATAACACATGCAGTCCAAAAAATAATTCGCTTTTGGATAGTAACAAGTCAAATGGAATGCAAACTTAACATCTGTATACAAGGAATAATAGTCATATCCTATAACAATTGTTCATGCAATGTTTAGAAATCCATTACTGAGGGTTCCAATGTGTCTATCTATAAAGTGATTGTAGAGATTTGAAAATTCTTTTTGAATTTTTATTCCTTATGATTTAAAAAGTATTTTCTGTAAGATAACAATTAGGTGATTAAACTAGTCTATCATTATTTATTCAGTCTGTCTTTTCTAGCATGTTTCTCTCAGATTGTATTATTGAAAACTTACCAACTCCAGCATGAATGAAATACAAGCACTATCATATGGGCTTAAAGTGGAACCATGTCCACCTATATCAGAAACAAAACAAAACAAAACACAATTGTCCCTCCTGCTTTTAGATTTCGAATGGCTTATCTATGCTTTGCTTGTCTTCTCCCAAACCATGTATAGACATCCTTTGTGCCAATAATATCTGAGGCAAATGCACACAGTTTGTATAAGTGGTAACAGTTTGTATAAGTGTATAGACCAGGTGAATTAAATGATGAGGGGATATTCAGTCCATGCATTTTCATGTTAGCAGATGGTCTTTGCTGGAGTCTAGTGAGAGCTAATAGAGCAATGCAGTTCTTGTGACAGCAAAGGTCGATCATATACCTGCTTTTTATTCTTGGAGATACATGTCGTAGCATCATTCTGCTCTGCTGTTATAATTGGTTTTTATCAACACCATCAAAAGCTGTGTGTTAAAACTAGAAAGGCATGCATTGTGCGAGCCTGATATCTCATCTTTATGATTTTGGCCACTCTCCCACTCCTGTCAAAACCTATATAAGTGTGCTTTGGCTTTTCAATCCAGCAGCTTGTGGTGTGATGTGGGGCCCGAGGTGTGAGAGATGGGCTGGCTGTATGAGGGATAAGTGTGTGTTCGTATACAGAAATGGGTCATGTGTTGGTAGGAAATCCTTATTGTTGTGGAATTCAAGCAGTGTTGAGGGGCAAAGGACAAACTCAAAAGAGAACCCTGTCTTGTTTTTCCTTTCCCCCCTGTTATTTTAGGAAGGTTCTTTTTTTTTTTTTTTTTTATCATTTTGATCATACTACTTCATGGGGCTGTTTGGGCAAATCCCCACTGTTAGACAGGCCACTGATTTCCACCTAATAGGGTCATATTAACGTGGCTAGAAGGGTTACTGACTGGCTTCATTCCCCAGGAAGTAACTCTTGGCTAGTTCTTGCAGGGACATCATAAGCTCACAGGCTTTATCAGATCTGTGAAACCAAGTGTGATTTACAGCTGGAGTTGAGGCAAAGAAATATCTAGCAGTTGACGACTAAAATCAGAAATTTCCTCCCCAATGAGGTAGAGGGAATTTGAGTCAGAAGCCAACAAAAAAGACCTATTTCAGTTTATCTTGAAAATTTCTAGACTTATTCATATATTTGACAGGAATGCTATCAGAGAGAAACACTTTGAAATGATAAAAAGTAAACATTTGACATGAGACCCAGAAATGCAGCTATCTTTCAGATGGCTGGGCTTGGTGCAGTGAGCCACCGTGACAGCAGGAAAGGGAGACGCAGCCCTTGCTTTTATGTGCTCTGCAAATGTGATGGGGTGGGAATTAGTCAGTCAAAGTATACCTTGAATTTTTAAAATGAAAACTAGGAATATGGGAAAACGGACTAGGAAATAAGACAATTTCCTTTTTTCACATTGAAAAATGTCAGGAGAACAAATTTGGTGAAAGTTCTATTTTGATGATTTTCCTGAGTAGTAAATGAAGGGAAATGGGAGCGATCTCTTTTCTCTGGTGTCTGATGATAAGGTGGTGTCATCTACTCTAATAACAAAATTAAGTGGGGACGAGTGGAAGACAAGCAGCATTCTCCTGATCAGCCTAGTTCATAGCTTGACAGTATCATGAAAAATTTGCTTGAATCATTTTAGGATGGATTTTTTTGAGTCTTCAGAGAAAATGATAGATTTATTTTAATTTTTAAGCATCGTAAAACCAGATGCCCATTGTAGAAAAAAAAATCCAAAAGAAATTACATTAAGTAACAATTTACGTTTTTCATTATACATATAGGTGTATATATGCATAAAATGCATATTATATATAATATATATAATTGACTAATTATATATATTAGTTGTTGACTACAGCTTCTGACCATCTCATAACAAGATAACCAGCATTGTCATGCTGAACTAAAATAATTCTAGCCAAAAGCAAATAAATTTGTCTGCTAGCTTGTGTAGTTTTATCAAATATATGTGTGCATATCTATGCTTTTTGAAATGCAAAACATAAATATAATTGGAAGAAACTCTTCAACATCTTCAAGGGTATAACATAATTTAAAACCTATTTTTGAGGACTATTGAGCTATCTAAATTCCTCAATATGGGAATAAGCCATCATTTCAAAGTAGTCCCAAGCAAAGCATTTAATGATCTTTCACAAATAACTATTGGTCTAAAACATCTTCACACAGTAGCTTTGGGAAAAGCATCATTTTTAGTGGAAGATAGTCCCTGACATGAAGGGGACAGGACAAAGGCAAATGCAATCTTCCACCAAAAAGGCATAGGCAATTGAGAGGGAGAGAAAAAACCAAACCAAAACAAAACAAAAGTGAGTGAAAGAGGAATTCCCAAGGAATCTGGCCATATTTTTAAGTAGGTGCTATGCATATACTTAATTTATGCATTTACATACACAAATCTGGCAAAACAACAATGGCTGCACAGAGTTTATGTGGGCAAATTGCCACTTCTTGAACTTTGGAATTTGCACACACTGAAAGTTAGGAGTTTGCTAAATAACTCTATGCACAGGCCCAGAAATAATCTTAGTAATATTGTTTCTTGTCACTGAGAATACGTTTATAATACACCAATACCAACTGCACCTTCAGATGATATATCCAGGTCAAGAAATACTGTGTATCATAACATTTTTAGTTTCTTGGTCTCAGGCCTCACCTTTTTTTAAAAAAATCATTTGATTCAATTATCTGAGGTCATTTTCTACTGATGGTTGTCAGCTGAAGATAACAAAATGCAGTACTTGTTTTAACCCACACAATGCCTACATTATGGAACACTACAGATGAAACAGTAGATATTTGGCCTACTGGATATATATGGATTTGTAGGACCTTGGGATAAGAATTATAATATGTAGGTGTAAGCTGATGAAACAAAATAACAAGTACAGAATCTCAGTCATGACAGATTTTTCTTTCTCATATAACGCTCCAAAAGCAGGCAGCTCATCAGGCTGCTCAAGCAGGAATTTAGGGACCCAGGTTTCTGCAGTCTTGTGGCTCCATCATCCTTTGGGGAGTTATTCATTTGTGTTTAGTTGAATCTGGGTCATTGCCAAACCCAGATGTCATCAAATGGGAAGAGAAAAGAGAAGAAGACAAGAATAGGAAGTTTTACCTTGAAGATAGTCATTCAGAAGTTAGCCCTACAATTGTGCTCATGTTCTGTTGGCTGGAGCTCTGTCACACGGATAGAGAGGTGCCATTGGTGGGGTAGTACAAGCCTCAAGATCTGAGTCTACTTCTCAGTCTGATTGGCTAGAAAATCCACAGAAATGAGTAAAACATGCTAAACATGCTGACCAATTGTGGAAACTGAGTTTTTGTATCCCTTCATTTCTATGCATTTAATAAAGCATTGAAAAAAATTAAATTTAAACTATTTAAGAACTTTGAAAAAGCTTTTCTTGTTTTGTGAGTTGTATGAATTAATTGGAAATTCACATAATTCAGAATTCATAGGTCATTTTGAATATCTGTTTTGAAATAAAATAGAAGAGACCCACTACAAAATTTGTCCTTGGAAATACAAAAAGAAAAAAAAAGGCTCAAATTAACCTTACCATTATGGCTCAACTTCTGTCTATAAGAAATTCAAATTAGCTTATCAGCTGTCAAAGAAGCTGGGTCTATTAGTTCAGTGAATGCCATGTCCTATACACTTCCTGTGAAACTATTCTTGTCGTAACCACAAGGAAAGACACCAACTTGAGTAATCGTGTTGGTCTCAAAGGTCAGTGTTGACCCGTTTCTTCAGCCTGTTTCTCAGATGTTCTGAGATATAAAATTTGGGTATGGACTCTGCACTGCCATCACCGGATATGGCAATTCCTACACCTTCCATTTTATGAGAGAGAGAAGTTGCTAGGTGGAGGTTTCCTAATTCCCTCACCCTTTGGATGTTTGTGGAGTGTCCATTATGTGTCAGGTAACTGTGAGGGTCTGATGAGAGAGCTGTGGCGAAGGTAGCTTCTGTCTTCCTGTTATTTGCATTGCATATCAGTAGTTCCTAGTCACTGAGTTGGAATCCATTTAGGTGTGCTAGATTTCTCATATATCAGTTTTAGCATATACTCTGACTATAAACATGGTGACCTCTGTACTTCTTGGCTTTAAGTTAAGAGGCCTCATACTTCATCCTTGTTAAATATACTGACTCAGTTTGCAAAGGTTAGCAGAAACCAGAGCTACAAGAGACAGTGTGGGTCTACCTATGATTCTGATATAAAGAGTAGGTCAGAGATTGTTCCTTCAGGAATTTCCAGTTACTTTCACAAACAGTGAGCTTGGAGAATTACGTTTTCTCACCCAATCTGATTCTGGTCCAAAACTTTTTAAAAACTTTTATTTTGATATGCCATGCATAGTAGTCATCTACTAGGTTGTATTGATGAAAACAGGAATGGCCAGATAGTTTGCAAATGCAGTGACACACTACTGGTCTCCCCTTAAGGCTCCTCATTCTGACACCATCTTTAGGTTGAACTCACAAATAAGTTCCAATATTTAGAGCAGCTTTTCTTCACATGATGTACATACAATACTTAGCTGTCTATCATCAACTTATTTCTTGGTTTTTAATGATAATTAAAAGCACTTTCAGCTTCCTACTCTATGCAAGGCACAGTATATTATGAATGTACTTATATGGATAAAGACATATAATTATTTTTAAAGATGATTGCTGTATTTATATTGTTTGCTGTATTTATAATAACTTTGTTATTTTAAATTTTCATATGTATGTACATTGTATGTTGGGCGCATTTTCTCCATTTTCCCTCTTTCACGCTCCTCTTTGCCTCCTTTGTTCCCCTGGACGTTCTACTTTTACAGTTATTTTATATATGCACATGTGATTTTTTTTTTTATAACTGTATGAAATCTAGGAGCTATGGATGAGAGGAAAAGTACTGTATTTGTTGTTCTGAGACAGGCTTATTTTGCGTAATATAATGATTTCCGGTTGCTTCATTTTCCTACAAACATCATAACTTCACTCTTCTTGCTAAAAAAAAATGCTGTTTGTATATATACCACATTTTCTTTACAGTCTTTTAAAAAGTGGCTCAAATTAACCTCACAACTATGACTCAACTTATGTCTATAAGAAAATCCATCATCAACCCTTTATAGCCTGTACTTCAGTCTGCCTACCGATCAATTTTAAGGACATTCACTTGTTTCTCTGTGCACGGAGAATCTGAACTTTTCACTGCATTTTAATTCATGTTTTCCCCCTTTATTGTCATATTACCTGTAAAACATGAACTTTGTATAAAAGGTTCTTTTTCCTTACATGGCAAAGTAAATGTTTTGTTAGTTATTTTTTCCCTTACAGTCTTTCTTTCTCCCCCAAATTCTATAAAACGGCATTTTTACTTCCTTTTTTTTATAGCAGAGATGGTACCGAGTTGAGGGGAAGAATCTTCCAGAAGCCCATTTTAGAGATCATTGGAAATATATAGCATCCATTTATTTGGCTTTCAACAACCCACATTTGAACATCTTTCTGTAGTGAAAGTTGTCCCCCAGGATTGATGACATTTGATCTGCGTAACAGCAATGGCGCTCTGTTGAGGTTGTTCTTTCTATATAGTTTCAAAGCTGGAAGCTCAAAAACTCCATTAAAGCCAGTGTTAGAGCAGAAATAAAGGTGATGACATAGCCATTTGAGGTGAAAAGGGTGAGCTTCTTCAGAGGCTTCAAGGAGGAGCATAATGAAGACAGTTTTGGAGCCGTGCCTCAGCAGCACTCCCAGATGCCGACCTCAGATCTCCCAGAGCAGTCTGAGGATTAAACGCAGCCGCAACCTGATTAAACTCTCATAGTGCTCCCACTGACCCTCCTCCATCTCACATATAAACACTTCTTTTTTTTTTAATGGTGCCCTCATTTTGTGGGTCTGATTGAACCCTGCTAATAGAAAGACTAACTTCCATGATGCCACTCTGAGAGGGTGCTGGGCTGCCACAAGAATTGCTTTTCCTGTGTGGAGCAAGACACGGACCGACAGAAGGCATGCCTTACATTGTCACATAATGGAGAGGGATTGGGGCTGTCTAACAACACTGCAGACGTTACCTGTTCACTGCAATTAGGGCACATTAAGAAACTCCTTTTCCCTGCCTTGGCTCCAGCCTCTTTGACGGGTTTAGCTGAGCAAAATCTCCAGTCATCCCCATCAACTTAAGTGCTCCATCAGACACAGTGTCTAGAACGTTATGTGCTAAGCACAGGGAAATCTTGTGTTTTATTTCCTATCCCAGACAACTGTATTGGCAGTCTTGGGGAGTTACTGTTGGTAGTCTTGTCACTCACACTCTGCAACAGGCATAAAGGCTTCTTTGGTTACCTTCCTGAGCGGAAACTGTGCTGTTACCTCATTTGCCTGCTAAAAACCCATAGAGGTACCTGTCTTGTTAAATGTAATTCAGTTGCAATTACTGTCAAATCCTGAATTAAAAGTGGTTAGCTCATTACCAGCTCCCCACAACAATCGATTAAAAAGTTTTATTTATTTTTTTATATGAAGATGTGAGCTCCTTTCCATACTTATCATCACTTGGACTGCTACCTTTTTACTTGGTCTTTGAGTTCCTGGGACATGCAAGGGACATGCAGTGGGAACAGATGGCTGTAGCATGAAGTCTCTAGGAAGAGTCTAGGCCTGGAAGAACCAGCTGAATGCTTGTGGTTCAACATTAAAGGCAGGTGTTATCTTTGCACAGGAAGACACCAGGATGGAAGAGCATGTGGCTTCCTCATGGCATCTTCCCGAGGTAGTGGGCAGAGTTCTGTCCTGGAGAATATAAGAGCAGGTAACCCTTGAAAGTATAAAGCAAGCAGGCAGAGACAGAGGCAAAAAAAATGTAGAAAAGCAATGCTGTGACCACTGGGTTTGGACTTCAGGTGGAAAATGGCCAGATTACAGCAAGTCTGTCTTGAATAGAGAAGGAACAGCAAGCTAGACAGAAGTTTCACAGGTAACAATAAAATTTCAACAAAATCCAAGCATATCGTAGCATTTAGAGTGATCCTTTAAAAACATGTAGGTGGATAACATCACTGTGTTGTTTATATTTTTCAGTGGCTTCTTAAATCAGTGTTCCTTAATCCCAGAAATACAAAGAATTGCCAGAGATGTTGGCGAAAGGTGGGCTTCATTTGATGATCTGGGGTGAGATCTGAGGTTCTTCTTTTGTAGCAAGTTTCTAGGGAATGTCTAGACCACATTTTGAGTAGCATGAAATTAAGGTATAATCAGAATGATCCTGCCTCCCCTTACTTGGTTCTTACCTTTGTTCCATATTCCAGTCACTCTCATGTCCTCCCTGCCTCATAGGCCCTGTGATTTCTGTCCAGCATGAGTGGAACACCTCCTGAATCCTCTGACCTCAGATTGAATGTCATCTCAGAGTGCCTTTGTTACACCATCCTATCTGAAGCAGCCCTTTCTTCTAATTCTTTTCTTCCCCTGACCCCAATACTGAGATTAAACTCTGGTACTTTGTGCTGGATAGCCAAGTGTTTTAGTACTGAACTACATCCCCAATCCTCTCTCTATTCATGGAGAGCCTTTCTCTCTGTGTGAGTGTGTATGTATGTGTGTTTCTCCTAATAAAGTTTGTTACCTGTTGCTTTCTGCTGTGCCCAAGTTTTTTCTGCCTTTTTCTTCTTTAGTTGGTAAAGAAAGGGAACCTGATCCCTAGACTGTAACACTACCTTGAATGGACATGTACTCCACTGAGTTACTTTGCCATTAGTAGCCAAGGGTAGAAATCCCCTGGTCAGCTTGTTTCCCCTTTCTTTAAATATAAATTCTGGTATGAGTTCATTTTGACAGTATTTGCCATCAGGGGTCTTTGGACAGCTTTTCCATTTGAGACAGGGCATTTGTAGCTCTTGTTTTAAAGTCAGGGAGGGCATGTCAGGGCTGAGAATGTAGCACTAAATTTCTATTGCCCTGGATGATCCTGATCTTGGACACATGAGGTCACTTACATAATTCTGTGTACAAGTAAACATTTCATTTCTTATCTTGGACAAAAAGGAGAAGTAGGAACATTTGTTCTGACTCCAGAGCCTCTTCAAATGCTGGCTTTGCCACTGACCCTCTTGGAAGGCAGACAAGCACAGGGGCCTGCCATGTGCTTGTTATTTTTGATGGATTGCAGTCTAGCTGCAGGGCAGGAAGCTCAAACCCCCAGGGTCATGTTCTTGTAGCTTGGAAAGATGCTGAAGCTTACAACATTTTATTGCAGCTAGGCCAAATGAGAGTTTCAGGTGCTATCTTCAGGCTTCCCAACTCTTCCTTCTTTGTGTTCCCTCTAGACTTAAAAGAATCATGCCAAATCCTATTCCTGTCCCACATCCTTCCGCAGATACACTCAAGCTGAATATGAAAATTGGTCTCTAATTGTTGGATATAAGCTTGACTAGTTTTGAATTAACAGCTAAAGCTGTATTCATTAATCTGAACAGGGAAGAGCAGGCAGACTGTCACAACATGGCTCAGTTCAGTAATCATGCAGAGCAGGTGAGAGAAAGGAAGGCATTTTGCAAGTGCTGCAGCCATCTCCATCAGCCCCATCAGTCAGTGATGAAGAGGGGAAGGTGGCCAGCCACAGTATTGCCAGAAGATGGATGGTATACCTCAATGTCCACTGTCCCAGGGGCATCCCAGCCATGATCGATGGTTATCTACAGCAATTAAACTTGAAAGCTTTTAAATGTCATTCTAGAATGGAATGCCATCTTCTAAATGTGTTGTTAAACACTTATCAAACAAGCGGATAGGGTGGACTTGGGAGGCTGTGGAGTCAGTCTGTGGAAATAAGGACAAAAGTTAACCACGTTTGTATTGAAGCAGAAAACCATGTAAATAAAACTTCATGCTATTGTAATATGTTGTCTTAAACACTGAACCAAGCCAAAGCAGAACTTTTTGTGGGCACTGTAGGACAGTTCTGAACTGTTGGGGTTCAGTGGATTTGGTGAAAGGATGTATAGTCAAGTATGGGAAGAAGGAATTTTAAACCATTGCTCTTTCTCTGAGGATCATATACCTTGGATAAATCACAACTTAAATGAGAGAGGTAGGTATGGCTTATGAATCTTAGACTCCAGTGTGGGTCCAACCAGCTAGAGAGCTTTAAAACATCAAGGATTGGCACTCACTAGTAGAGATTGTGATCTAGTAAGTTTTGGGCAGGGATGGATATAGAAATATACAGTTCTGACATCTCCCCAGGTGATTGATACAGACTGAAGCACAATGACACATGGGTCAATATTTTCCTGTTACTAAATTGCATTTATTAATTCATTTAATCATAGAGTAATTCTTGACAATTCTTGTCTTTATTAGACAAGGACAGTGAGTACTATGAATGTGGTGTGTCACGGCATATTAACCTTTATTTAGAAAAGGTAGTTGGAGTAAATTTCTCCCAACATGAGAAAATAGCTGATAAAGTTATGGATCATCCATCCAACATATTGCCATTCTCTTCTGTTTTTTGTGTCCTGATTAGTTAGGTGATGACTTAAAATGTATAAGATATGAGCAGTGGGTTTTAAAGATCTCTGCTCTGTGTTTCTTTCCTCACGTTCATTCCCATATTGGAGCAGAGAACTGGCTTTGTAGTTTTCACTCCAGGGGAAGGATGGATTAAAACGAACAACTGTGGAGGCTGGAGAGATGGCTCAGTGGTTAAGAGCACTGGCTCTTGCAGAGGACCTGGCTTTGGTTCCCAGCACCTATATGGCAGCTAACTATTATCGGTAGCTCCATTTCTAGGAGATCTGATGTCCTCTTCTGACCTCCATGGAAATTGTATGACTTACATACATGCTGGAAGTATAGTCAAACACATAAAATAAAAATAATAAATAAAATATTTTTTTTAAAAAAGAGCAAGTATGGACAAGTTTAGTCCCTCAAACCTGGTTCTTTTAAATAGAATGGAAAAGAATGAAAAAGAAATGAAAGGGAAATGAGAAAAGAAATTTCAGTGGACTAAGGAGACACCGTCCTGAATTTTATTGGCTAGAAGAGTGATTGGCAGACAGTGCAAGCTAAGAGAGGCATGTGAGGCCTGAAAGAAAAGGAGGATTAAACCCACTTTCTAAATGGAGATTCCCACATTGGAAAAGCCAAATGAGGGGATGGATGACTTGCGGGCCTGCCTGAGACGTCATGGGATATAGACAGCTCATAGGTATTCCAGTAAGACTTGCTAAACAAAGGAGGATAGGGACAGGGTTACTTCATCATGTAGGACAATGGCAGATGTCCACGCCAAGGAAAGATGAAGGCCTAGGTCTAGACTGGCCATGCTTTTGCTATGACACTATGTAAACTATAAGAAACAAAGAACTGGAGTGTGAGGTAAAATAGGGGCCTCCAATATAAACTTGTGTGCTATCATCTTGTTCTGAAAGATGTAAAAGATACAAAATGAATCCTGAAGCATAGTTTGACAAGTATAGAATCCTACGTGAGTCTATGGAGTGGTAATGTGAATTCCCATTTAGAACAAGTCTTGCCTCTGCTCAGAGAATTCTGTTGCTTTAAGATAGGTAGAGATGCAGGCTGCTAAGAGAAAGCTCTATGCTATTTGCATGCCAAAGTTAGAGCACTTTTTGGTTTATTCATCACTTCATTAATCTATTTTCAAAAGAGAAGACCCAGACTGAAAACAGAGGTTATTCACATTTCAAACAAACTCCTCAGGCATAATGAGTGAGCTGAGCACTCAAAGGTTAGGCTTTGTTGCTTCTTTACCATCTGGAGACAAGTACAAGGAAGGTCATGCTGTTTAATTTCACATACAAATCAGATGCATATAGCTGGGGTTGGAGAAGGAATTATTTTGAAAAGATGAAAAGTGGTATTTTGTGTATTAGGAACCAGTGTAACTTCTGGAATAATATGAGCAGTTCAGTGGTGAATGTTTCCATCTTGTTATAGTCTATGGAATGACTGAACGAAAACTGCCATATAAACCATGAGAAATAATGACTAAGTACACATCCCAAACACCATTCTACAACATGACAGAGGGGCTTGGAAGGACTGGAAATAATTCCACCCCAGGAATTTCCAGGACATCTGGTAAGTCAACAACATTTTCACAAACATTATGGCCTTGGATGTGAGTTTTTGCAACAATGTGTTCGTTCTCCAAATGTTCCAGCAGAGAAAACCACATAGAATATTCCTTCCATCCAGCAGATGGCTAATGGGGGAGCCAATATTTTCTGTGGAAACCAAAGTTTCTTCTGACATTAGATATTTTCAACAGAGTGAAAAATATAAATGCTTTTTTTTTCATTCCATTCTCTCAGTCTTGAAAAGAGGATATATTAAAGACTATTAATTCAAAGAAGTATGTAAGAAGAAAAAAAAATCTTTTTTCTTTAAGGTAACAGAGCCAAAGTTGTGAAACCCAGAAATGTCCCATGATGATGAGACTGGTTACTGCTTTCTTATCTGAGAGGAGACAGAGAAATTAGGGAAAACTTTGAACCCTTGTTTATATTATTATTTTCATTATAATTATTGATTTGGGGGAAGGAATATCTTTACACGGTTGGAAATGGAGTTGCTTCTATTTGTATCCAGATTTACAAAGAATTCACAGCATGTGGGGATATGAATGGGGCTTGAGTTTTGCAAAAAATGAGTCAAAACAAACAAGGTTCAGTTACCACATTTATTTTGGGAAGAGTGGCCTGATTTGGAAAGCGTCATTGCTTTTGTAGTTGCTCAAATTTGAGCAGTGTCATAACGGAGTTGGGAGGGTCAGTAATCTCTTATGACTGATGTCCTTAAAAGGAGGATGAACTTAGACACAGACATGCCGTAGAGAGAACAGTACATGAAGGCAGAGACAAGACTGCCGGCAGCCTCTTCAAGCCAAGGCATGGCTGACAGTCATCAGAAGCCAGCTAGGAAGATATTTCATACTTCTATTAATAATATTATATTTATTATTAATTCACCAATCCAACATGTAATTGTTAAATATACAGTGGGTGGCAGGTGCAAGTTCTGTGTGCCCCGAGTCCTCTGAATCCATAGGTTCTACATCCACTGGTTCAACTACCTGTAGATCAAATTCTATTAAAGAAATGCATCTGTATTGACTGTGTACAGACTTTTTCTTGTTGTTCCCTAAACTATTCAAGGTAACAACTATTTACACATGCTATTCACAGTGTATTATGTACATATTATAAGTAATCTTCAGGTTCATTAAGGTATATTGGAAGATGAGCATGCATAAGCAAATACAATGCCATTTTACTTAAAGGACTTGCAAATTGGTGTACACGTGAGATCCTGGAACCAAACTCAACAGTTACTGAGGCATTACTGTATAATGCAGAAACAAATTGTTCAAAGTTCTGCCTTCATGGATCTTATGTTCTGGAGTAGAGAAAAAAATAATAAGTAAACAAAGAAGTAAATGAGGTAATGTCAGATTGTGAAGATAAAATTCAACATGCATTCATGATAAACTATGGTAGAGGGGTGAGACAATGCGAGAGATAAATAATGCCTAGCTAGTTTTGAAAACCAGAAGGAAAGTATAAC
>NW_008356676.1:4092703-4098571 GCF_000622305.1 Nannospalax galili
GAAAAAAAAAGCCATGAAGCCATCCAGGTTTAGAGCCCTTTTTGAGGGCAGATGTGGTAGACTGGCAGCCACATAGTAGAGAGAAGGAAACTTCAGAGAAAAGGTAAAGAAATACAAAATTCTAGGGGCAGCCCAAAGCATTAAAGCATGTTTAGAAAAGGGGTATGAAAAAGGAAAGGAGAGAGACCATTTTTCTGAAGAATTCAGAAAAGCAGGCAGACCTACAGACACCTGCATGTCTGTGGCCAGAAGCTCTGCACTAGGAAAACTTCACTATCTCATTTATGTACTAGGTATCCCACCCATCTATTTAGCATGACTTAAGGTGAACCTGCCTTCCCAGGGGTGGTCCCATGACCAGGTGACTGACCACTGAAACTGGAAAGGTAGGTCTTCCAACAGATAGACTAGAGATCTTATAGTTTTGACCAGTTAATCTTATGGGGCTTTTTGCTTACTTTAACATTAACATAACACGTCTTTTGCTTTATGGTTGGATGAGATACTGGAGCTATGATTCAAGTAAGATATGACTCAAGATGATATGATTTGCAACTTGGGATGCAAAGTCTAAGAGAATTAGTATGGATAGACACCAATAATGCGTGTCTTACTAAGTAGTTTACCTGTATTATTTCATTTAATTCTCATGACAGCCCATGGAGTTGGAAGTATATTGTCCCATTTTTCCAAGGGGAAAACTAGGCTCTGTGAGATTGGGTAATAGGCTGCAGAGTTTACAGATTTGTTTGTCAATGGTAAAACTTTTGTATAAGCTCAGGAAGTCCGAACTCAACAATACACTGCCTTTAAAAAGTTATATTTTCTTCTGAAAGGTAGAGTGCACACAAAGAAGTACTTCATACATACACATGCGATATTTACTTGAGTAAATATCATCTTGGTAATAACTGAAGGCTGACAGGGCTCTAGAAGCTTCTGTGTAGTCCTTCTGTGGGATGACCATCTGTTTCTCACAGGCAACACCTTCTTATAAGCATGATGACCATTTTCTTGATCAGTTGCATTACTATCATCTGTGCTTATAATTTCCCACAGTGCTCTCTGCTCTGGTTCTCTCTTGTTTTTCCTCCTTTCTCCTTCTTCTTTCTGCACTCCCCTCTCCCCATCCTTTCCTCTCCTTCCTCTTCTCTCTGTCCTCTCTTTTTCTCTTCTCATTTCTTCTTTCCCCATCTCCTTTACAGTCTCTTGCCTCTTACTTTTCTCCTCTTTCTCCCATGTCCCATTCCCTCTCCTCTCTCTGTTCCCTCTCTTACTTTTTCTCTTCCTTTTCCTCCCTCTTCTTTCTTGCATTCACAACCTTTGGCAATAGAACTTCTAGCATAATTTCCCGTCATTTCTTACTTGAGCCTTGTCCATCACTTCTGGTTGATCTGTGCCACTCCCAGTAATCATTGCTTCTTCCTTCATATTTGTTCCAGCAAATTCCTTCCTCTTAGTCTGCTGTGCTCCAGCCCTGCCTTTCTCTTAGCCTGCCACCTAGGGATGCATTTTCCATCATGGTACGGCTTCTTTCTTCCCTGCATTTCACTAGTCTATATTATGAGTTCCTCACAGCACTGTGGAGTGCTTTTCTTAATACTAAGCTAGGAAGATGTTTCATACTTCTATTAATAATATTATATTTATTATTAATTCACCAATCCAACATGTAATTGTTAAATATACAGTGGGTGGCAGGTGCAAGTTCTGTGTGCCCCGAGTCCTCTGAATCCATAGGTTCTACATCCACTGGTTCAACTACCTGTAGATCAAATTCTATTAAAGAAATGCATCTGTATTGACTGTGTACAGACTTTTTCTTGTTGTTCCCTAAACTATTCAAGGTAACAACTATTTACACATGCTATTCACAGTGTATTATGTACATATTATAAGTAATCTTCAGGTTCATTAAGGTATATTGGAAGATGAGCATGCATAAGCAAATACAATGCCATTTTACTTAAAGGACTTGCAAATTGGTGTACACGTGAGATCCTGGAACCAAACTCAACAGTTACTGAGGCATTACTGTATAATGCAGAAACAAATTGTTCAAAGTTCTGCCTTCATGGATCTTATGTTCTGGAGTAGAGAAAAAAATAATAAGTAAACAAAGAAGTAAATGAGGTAATGTCAGATTGTGATAGATACAATGCAGGAATTACAAACAGGTAAGAGTGATGAGATAAGGCCCTATCATGTGAGTTCAGATGCTTTTTAACCAGGCCAGTGAGATGGCTCTAAGGGTAAAGGTGCTTGTTACCAGGTCTGATGACCTGGGGTTGATCCCTGCATGCCAAGGTGGAAGGAGAGAATCAACTCCACAAAGTTGTCCTCTGACCTCTATATGTGTGCTGTGGCACTCATGCACCCACACCCACATCCCTCCACACACTAAACACATGTAAAAAATTAAAAGTGCAGATTTATTTTTTGCTATGTAGAGTACTAAATCTTGAGTCAGATAGAACAGGTAACACAAGAGCCCTGGGGTAGAAACAAGCTCAGAATGCAAGGGTGATAAAGAGATAAGAGGATGAAGAGTGCTGAATTTGAACACAGGACTGTGTAGGCCCTGGTAATGAACTCTGAATGTTTTTTCAGAGATGCAATTGGATGCAACTGTAAAACTTCAAGAACTTTGGTTACTCATGAGCTCTTAATGTTCATTGTCTGAACTTTAAACACATGTCTGTCTCCCTAATTAGCAGGTCCGTCTCAGGAGCTGCCTCTCAGTTGATGCTGCTAATATTGTTGGAAACCCTATTGAATGCCATTTTAAGCCTGTAATTACACTAACATTTTATTTTACTTTTAGCAGTGGTAAACTTTTCTGAGAGTACTGATACTCGAAAACCCATCAATTCTGCAAAGTTTCGATCGGACACCTGAAGTACCTTTATGCGGTTATTATTACACCGTCAACACAAACATCCTGCCTTACGAGCAGCTCTGACAAGTGCCAAAACACTTGTTAGCTGTTCAAAATCTAAAGTGTGTGTCTTCTTTACGATTAGGGCTAACTTGATGAGACTTGAATTTCTGCTGACCTTTTGTGCTCTACTCCAAGCAAAGCTTGCAGAGCTCCAAAGAGGAGCTGAGGGTTCTGATAAAAACTGACAGACAGAGCCATTGCCTTTCCAGTTAAATTTCCTTGGGACTTTTCTGTATTTCATCTCCATACGGTATGTGCTTCTGAGGTTTTTAAACAAGCAAAGCAACTGTCGAGAAGTGAAAATGAACCCCAACCAAATTTATCAATGTATACAAAACTGAGACATGAATGTATCGGGTGGGAGGAGGGATCTGTTAATAATAAAGAGATTTTTTGACAGCTGACAGCATGCATCTGGCACTGAACACTTGCTGTGGCTGATACTTACGCTGCTCTTCATTATCTAAATAAGCAGTGGTATGCTTCCTGTGTTGAAAGAATGGTCTGTAGCACTGTGAAACAAGCAGGTCAGGACTGAGGCCATCAGCTGCTGCTCGAAGGCAGGGTTCTTCCGTCTAAGGTGTTTGTGTGTATCTATGTATCTGTGTATCTATGTTTCTATATCTCTGTGTGTCTGTGCCTCTGTGTTAGTGTCTGTGTGTCTGTATGTGTGTATCTGTCTGTGTATCTTTGTATCTGTGAGTGTCTGTGTGTATGTCTATGTATTTGTTTGTGCATGTCTGAGTGTCTTTGTGTGTATCTGTGTCTATGCCTATATCTGTATTTCTGTTTCTGTGTCTCTATGTATATAGCTGTATAGGTATATCCGTGTGTGTGTCAGTGTGTGTTTCTCTGTATGTATCTGTGTGTGTTCTATGGGTATGTATATGTGTATCCATATATTTGTGTCTGTATGTGCCTGTGTGTCTATGTGTCTATGTGTATTTGCGTATCTGGCTATATATGTATGTCTGGGTTTGTGTGTATCTGTGTGTGACTGGGAAGGAGTGGAGAGACTGATGCTTGCAACCTGGGACCCCTCACTTTACAGTGGTTCAGGGAAGGCCACTGATGCTCTAGTCTCACTCCATTACTCCTCAAAGCTGCTAATGAGCCAGATTTTCAAAAGGGAGCTCTCCCTTTAAGTGTGTAATTTTACACACATCAAAATGACTTACAAATGGATTGTACTTAAATGGATCAACCATCCAAGTAGCTGCTCACTTGACCTTCCTATTATAGATGCTTGTGACTCATAGCTCCAAAGGAGTCTGAAAGAGTGTGGGTTGGAAGATGCTTTCAAGTAATCTTACTTAAAAAATGTTCCCCCAGAGATGGAATTTAGGAGGAGATGGTACTGTTCCAGTTGCCTGGCACTTACTTACTCTTCCTTCTTAAAATCAACATTTCCTGGCATTGTGCTAGTTTCCAGGGATACAATGGTGAATAGGACAGATAAGGCACTGTCTTCATGGAGCATTCTAATGTAAGAGGTGGGAACACATTCTCTCTCTCTCTCTCTCTCTCTCTCTCTCTCTCTCTCTCTCTCTGACACATATATTCACGTAGTAAGGATATACACAAAGAACTTGATGGGATAGATTGCATTTAAGGTTCATGGAGGAAGCCAAAAAGAGGTTGAGATAGTAAAACAAGCAAATGTTATAAGCAAAGATCAAACATGGTGTTTGATGAAATTTAAGGTAATAGGAAAAAGTCTCAAGGAAGAAGTGTTATTTTATTTTTATGTATAAGAATGTATTGCTTGCATGTGTGTAAGTGCACCCACAGAGGTCAGAAGAAGGCATTGGATTCCCTTGGAACTGGAGTTATGGGACAGTTGTTAGCTGCCATGTGGGTGCTGGGAATCGAACCCTGGTCCTCTGCAAGAGCAGCCAGTGTTCTTAACCCCTGAGCCACCTCTCCAGTCCCAAGAAGTGGTATTTTATTAAGACCTGAAATGAAAGGATCTTAGTCATGAAAATGTAGAGTTGGGAATGAGAGAGCCTTCCAAATAAAGGGAATAGCAAAACTAGAGGTAAGAAAGAATAGACATGTCTTCTTTTCCTTTTAAAAAAAGTAGCTGCACAAGTCAATGCACACCTTTAGTCCCAGCACTCAGGAAGCAAAGGCAGGTGGACTCTGTGAGATTGAGGCTAGCCTGGTCTACATAGTGAGTTCCAAGCCAGGTGGGGCTACAGGGAGACCCTCCAAATAAAGGGAATAGCAAAACTAGAGGTAAGAAAGAATAGACATGTCTTCTTTTCCTTTTAAAAAAAGTAGCTGCACAAGTCAATGCACACCTTTAGTCCCAGCACTCAGGAAGCAAAGGCAGGTGGACTCTGTGAGATTGAGGCTAGCCTGGTCTACATAGTGAGTTCCAAGCCAGGTGGGGCTACAGGGAGACCCTGTCTCAAAAAGACCAAAAAAAAATTATGAAATATTTAAGTCAATATATAAGAGGCACTACATAGCACTAGGAAGCCCCAGTACTCTGCTAGGCAGCTGGCTGCTCCTCAGTTGCTTGGCCCATGTGATTCAATTTTGTGCCTCAGTAAATATGAAAACTACTTTATGTCATGGACTTTGGAATCATTCTTGAATAGTAAACACAAACTTGAATGTTAGCTCCAGAAAGGCTAAGGGTCTCCTACAGTTAAGTAATAAATATCCACATCAACCAGCATCACAAATTTTGTGAGGCTGAATATCACTGCCAAAAAGCAACAAAACCACATGCAGCAAAACTCTTGCAGACAGTTCTACCCTGTGATGAACAATTCTACCTGTGGAAATTTATGATCAAAACGTAGATGAGTCAGGCATAAACTTGCTTAATACTATATTACATATAATAAAATCAGAATCTAACATTTCAGGAATGAATTCAAATTATTTATCAGATGATAAAATAGTATTTAGCTGCT
>NW_008356676.1:4098919-4107585 GCF_000622305.1 Nannospalax galili
TTAAATTAAGAAATAAAACAAAAACAGCAACTGTGTGTGTGTGTGTGTGTGTGTGTGTGTGTGTGTGTGTATACACTTTTGCCAAGACACCTCACTGGCACTAGTGTTTTCTAAGCACTGAAAATATGGGTATATGGGGTTCATAAGAGGAGTGGTGGAGAGCAATATATGATGGATATGAGGCCTAATTTACAGGGACTTCTTGAACATGGAGAGACATGTGGACTTATGCTAAATGCTGTGCTCAGGCACTGAAAGGCTTTTAGCAGGGGTAATATGCTCTGACTAATATTTTGGAAAGCATGGATATTTTCTCTGCTTCTCTAAATATACCTGGCATATTGATATAACTTGGACTCGTGGCAAAGTCAATACTGTTCTAAGATTTCAAATTATTTTCCTCTCATACCATTCATACTAGTATTTGAGTGTCTGCTACTAGCTATGTAGGCCACATAAAAAAATGAGAAAAATCTTAATACTTGCAATACAGTTTCCTTCATTTAAAGTTCAAAGAGATGCCTAGGTCAGTCAGCATGTTTTGATATTCCAGTGCTTTAGATATGTGGCTACAAAGGCCACATATAGATAATGCAGTTATGTATTTGCGTGTGTATATGTTTCTATGTGTATGTGTGCATGCATGTGTGTATATGTATGTATGCATGCACATGTAAGTGTACATAGATGTATATGTGTACATGTATTTGTGTGCATGTGTATATGCACATATATGTACATGTGTGTTTGTTATGTGTTATATGTGTGTATGCATGTATGTGTATGTGTACATATATATATTTGTATATGTGTATATGTATTTGGGCATATGTGTGTATATATGTGTAGGTATATGTACTTGTGTACGTGTGTATGTATGTGTTTTTGTGTGTGTATGTATGTGTGCATATTTAAAAGTAGTTGGGTTTAGATAATTGTGTTGTCAGTCTTACCATTGCAACTTGATCAAGTTGTAAGAAGCTTTTCTTCGCCTGGTATTCCACTGCACCAGTTCTACTTAAAAATGGTGTCACAGAAGTGACAATCTCTGGGTAGTGGGCAGAGACAGGTGATCCACCCTCTCCATGTTACAAATTACATAGTATTAAAGAGTCAAAGTGCCTACAGGTTTCAAGCAGGGATCTAGGAGGATTACGGGCTTGACTCAGGGGATTTTTGTTATGTTTGATGACCTAAAATCTCTTCCAATTATGTCAACTAGAAACCTGCTTTCTAAGACACTAATGGATGAGGTTCTGCTACCAAAGAGTAAAACATACGTGCCTGGGGCATAGACTCATTTTCACCTTCTCTCTTATCTTGGTCAAACAGTCTGCCAATAGTGTCACCTTTTCTCTAGCCCTGGGTTAGTACTGCTGGTAAAGCCAAGAAGAGAGTAGGTACTGGAGATACTTTACCTGCCACAGGCATAAGCTGTTATCTTCACCCTGTGAAAAATTGCCCGATTTCTCCTCTTGATAAAAGTAGACATGGGCTTAGGAACATTACTTTAAAACACAAACCTCAGATGCCCAAATCCTCACTTCTCTTTATCACTCTAGAGCCCTTGAGCATTCGGGAAAAAGTCAACTACTTGTAATAAAATGCACTTAAAGAGAAGGAAATGTTAGATTCCATTTTTGAGGCATAGTTGATAGAAGCATTATCTCTGGAGAGTTTATTCAATGGAGAATCCAAGCTGCTGAAGCAAGCAGAGATTAACAGATGAGAAAACATTTTCCCAAGGAATCAAGGAACACTGTGCTGGTGAGGCACTTCCCTTGACCTCCCTGTCCTTTGGCTGTCTTAGAGCACACACCTCTGGGTTGACTGCTACCCTCTAAGGTGATGATTCCTTGCATGTCCTCAAAGGGTGGTTTGAACAGCTCAGCAAAGCAATGGTGCTCTCTGCACAGCCCTCATGAGCCATTTCCCCAGCCTTGATCATCACCCCTTTTACATAGCCCACACTATATCCCTCTGTGTGCCCCATCATTCTGCACATTCTCCTGACTTGACTCATTCCATGCCTTTGCTCCAGACATTTTCTCACATTTAATGATCCAACTCATGTTTCACCTTTTCCATAACCATATGTACATTATTGCTAATATGAACTGAAGTTCCCAGAAAAGAACCACACCTGTGTTAAATATTCTACAAGACTAACTGATTGTGGAGAATTGGAACATTACAGTTCGGAGGCAAAATTATCCTGGGCTGTCTTTAATCTCCCCAGTAGCTATTTATTGCCAACCTCCATATGTGCTAATATTCTTGTGACTTCTAGGTAAATCTTTTGGAATGTACAGACCCCTAGCTATCATGAACCCAAAGGCTAACTACGAATGTTATTAAGAAACATCTGAAGTTGTCATCCACCTGTGTGATGTTGCCACTAATATATTTTAAAAGTCTCTTGATTCATGGGTTTCTTTATTTTGTTATTACAAAAACTTCATGAAACTGTCACCACGCTGGAACCTAGCAATCACAGCAATCTGACTGAATCTGTGTTCCCTGGGCCATGTCTCCCACTGTCTTGTATCTCTTTAGGGTCAGAGCTGTGGTTTTTGGTTGCTTTTCTCCACACTACTCTGTTTCCAGAGCACTTTACTACCATTTCCTCACTGCTTCAGCATCACTTTCCTCCTTGGACGCTGGTTCTGTTTCTGTAGCCCTTCCTCTTCATATTGCAAGTCCCTGGGAACTATGAAACATTGCCATTGCTCTTTCAGAAACCAGAACATTTATTGAGCATATCCTAATGGGTTTCAGGAAAATAGAGAGAGGAGACATGGTATCTGTTCTCATGGAATTTATATCCCAGTATATAATAACAATGGAAAAGAAACATACAAACAAAATAAGTATGAAGTTTGATATACTGTAAAGCAAACAAATAGGGTTCGGTGATAGCAGAGTTTCTGGAAAGGAGGCATTTCATTGTATAAGGTGTCAGAGTCTCTTTTAGTAGTGGTCATGAGGGATGTGAAATGGGGATGAGACTGGTCCAGTGGAACATTCTGGAGAGTAAGACCAACACACTCCTAAGGCAGGACAAGGCTTAATGTGTGTGAGACATATGTAGTAGATTAGTAGGAGAGGTGGGAATTAGGTTTGGACTGGTGGGCAGGTGCCAGGTCATTCATGAAAAGAAGCTTGGACTGTATCTGAAATGCAGTGGGGAGCCATAGGAGGTGGAAATGAGATAATGCATGATTTATGGTTTCAAAGGTAATACACAAATTTGTTGAATTAAATTATCTCTTCAGAATACCAAATCTTACGTAGTTGTCTATTAATGATCATTGTTTCTCTATGTAAGGACTCAAGTCCTCAAGGACTCTATGAGTAAAATCAGGAAATGTTAAAGAATACAGAATTCAATTTTTTAATGTTCTGTTCATTGTCTTGGTCAGTGAGTTTTAATTGTCTCATTTCCTCTAATTTATGAAAAAGTTTTTGCTAAGTAATCTTCTAGTATAAATAGAACATTGGGGGAATGGGATGATGTGCTTTTCTTTGAGTATAGTACCCCTTTAATTGAATTCACAGAACATATTTTAAAGCATAATAGCACAATAACTTGTCTTTGTAATTAAAATCTCCCTTTATTTCTTGATCTATCCAGGGTTACCCCTCATAAATGCAAAAAAAACCTCTTATTGTTCTAAGTAGGAGTCTGATTATATGTGCAAGTAATTAATTTGACTTTGCAGATGTTCTATAATGTGAGGGACCTTTTCTGGCCCTTCTTCAGTTACAATAAATAAGTGAAGTGGTACAAGATTTCCACACAGCAGTTCAAAAGAGGGAACAAGAAAGGTGATAGGAATAACAACTTTAGATCGAAATGAGGGAGGCACTTTATGTTTGAAGAAACTCAATTCCATTGCTCTTGGGAAAAAGTTTTATGGTAATAATTTAACTTGGAATAGTACAGCAAGTTTGTATTAGTAGCCACCTATTTGGAGCTGAAAAGTCTGGAAGTGGTTCACCCAACAAAATCCAGCTATAAAGCAAACTGACACAAGCCAAATGTTCATAAGACCCACACCTACTTGTCACAAACAGAAAGGGAACTGTCACAGTTGGTCTCTTACTCATATCCTGATCTATCCTGTCTTATTAATACTTGTCCTGATTAGTCTGGGTATGGGAAAAGTGCTACAAGTGTCTCAAACATCTATTTACTCCAGGATGGTCTTCTAGGTTCAAAATCCTTTGGGAGAAAGAAAACTGTTTCACAAGTGTGGTGGATGGTAAAATTTATTATGCAGTTGGCCAGATAGAATTACTAAAATATTTGAAAATAATGTTTGTCATGCCAATCACTGTAAGCTATAAAATTATTAGATGCATATTAATAGCCGTTAAGCATTTTGTGAAATAATCCAGTAAAACTGAGCTCTGTCCAATCTCTGCAGTACTCCCTTTGTTGGCAACATTTCATCTGTGGGTTGTTGTTGAGACATTTTTTACTGTTTACCAGATGGGGTAAGATTTTTACATAACTTAAAACATCTGCTCTCATTGCAGTCCAATATGACCATCTATTTATATATTTGAGTTATATTATTCATTTCCCTGTAAATGATCATGAAAATGCCTTCAGAAGGACACGTTTATGTGGTATTTGCCAAAGGTATTTAACTTTTCTGGTTTTTGTTCTTATTAATCTGCTATCGGTATAAGTCGTCTTGGAAGTCAGGGACATAGTGAAATATTTAGATAGATCTCCTGTTTATGAGATATTTGATTTCATAAATTAACTGTTGCTAATGCCACCTCTGTTTTCACGTATACACCTGTTCCAAGTCATTTCAGTGTAAATAGAAAGTACAGAGAGCTATTTTAAATTTGTGCCAGTGGTTTGACACATAAACACACAGAAGTGCTCAACAAATACTGTGGAAATAAAGTTGGCCCTAAAAGTAGAGAAGAAGAAAAAGCCATATCAAAAAGAGAACTAGGCTTATCTTTAGCTTGGGTTTTGAATTAACTAATAATGGGTATTGCCAATGAATAGGTTATAAAACATGTTTACATGTAATCATTAAAATAAAAATTATATGTCTTATTTTACAGCTGGGGAAACTAAAGCTTAAGGGCTTTGAACAACCTTCAAAAGTCAGAGTGGTGAATTCTTTGGAGCTTAGAGCACAGTCTCTGTCTCTAGGAATTTCTTCCCATTCAACTTGGACAAGTCTGCAGTACTGAATCCTTGGAAAACTCAAATGGCAGTATACGTGTCCACACTTCTGAGGGGCAAGATTCACCACTCTTCTGTTGATCTTAGTTGGAACAAGGTATGTAGAGACTGTTTTTCTTGTGGTCGCTGATCACAGTGCCTTCACATGTATAGTGTAATGTGCCCCCTCAAAAATATGCCATATCTAGCCCTGTACCCCACAAATGTGATGTTATCAGAAAATGTTCTTCACAAATGTTATTAAGGGTCTTGAGATGAAAACATCTGAGATTCAGGCAGGGTTCTGAATTCAATGGTATTATTATAAACAACAACAGCAGCAGCAACAACAACAATGAAGAAGAACAGGAAGAACACAAATTCCACATAAAGATGGAATCAAAGATTAGAATCAGGCAATTAAATGCTCAGGAGAAAAAAAAAAAAAAAAAAAAAAAAAAAAAAAGAAGAAAAAAGCAAAATGCGAAGAGGATCCTCCTTTAGAGCCTGTACATTGAGTAAGCCTTGAACTTGATTTTGTATCTCTGGCCTCAAGAAGTATGGAATAGTAAATTCTGGTTTTAAAAATTATTAATGTGATTCCCCCAGCCTCATTCACCCTCTCATCTCCCCCTCTGGTCTCACCTCCTAGTGTGGGTCCTGTCCCATTCCTTGTCTTGGTGCCCCAGACACCTGGGGAAACACCCTGCTGCTTCCTGATCCTTTGCATCCAGGCCAACTCAGTGCCTTCTCCCCCAGGAGCACTCTGGGCCTGGCCCCACCCTCATCTCTCTCTACTCCCCTGGGCCTTCACCACCCTCTAGTCTCTATCCAGGACGCAGGGGCTGACCTTTCCTCTTCCTGGTCCTTTGCATCCAGACAAACCAATCTCCTCAGTGCAGTCCCCAGGAGCCCTTGGGGCTGCATCCTGCCCCCATCTGTCTTTGCATCTCTGGGTGGCACGACCACCACCTGCTCTAGACCAGCATCTTTCCTGGGACAGGCTCCAAAGGCCAGCCCAAACCTCAAATTCCAGAGGCCAAAATCTTTCCTGGAGGGATCCAGAACTTAGGAGAAAGCCTGAGAGCATCTGATCCTCATCTGACTTGGGCCTCCATAGGAACCCCGGAAGACAAAAGCAATCTGGCCACTCTAATATAAAATCAAAAGAGAGAACTGAAAGCTTAGACAAACGAGCTTTACATGCCCAAAAAGTAAATCACAAAGACATATAAAGTTCACAAACAAAACCAGACCTAAACTTGAAGTCTTGAGTCTCAGACAAAAATCAGAAACTACAAAAGAAATCCACATGCCAAAATCACAGAGAAAAAAAATAATAACATGAAAAACCAAAATAACATATCCCCACCAAATACCAATAGTCCTCTAGAGGAGTACAATGAGAACCCCCTAGAGATAATGCAGGACATGGAACTCAAAAGAACAATTATAAAAATGATAAAAGAATTAATGAATTTAAAGAACACACAAACACAGAAACCAAAGAACTGAAAGAAGATAGGAATAAACTTCTGAATGAATTCAGAAAAGAGAAACAGTGAAGAAAACTCAGGCTGGAAAGAAGGAAGTGAAAAAATTCAATAAGCCAATTTGAAACAACTGGAGAAAGTTTCACTGCTAGAATGAATGAAACAGGATTTGAACCCCGATCTTCTGAAAGAGCAGCCAGTGCTCTTAACCACTGAGCCATGTTTCCAGCCCAGTAGTCTTTCTATATACCAATAACAAGCAATCAAAGAAACCCTCCCATTCACGATAGCCTCAAAAAGTAAAAAAAATTTAAAAATTAAAAAATCCTCAGAATAAGCCAGGCGTGGTGGCACACACCTTTAATCCCAGCACTCGGGAGGCAGAGGCAGGCAGATCTCTGTGAGTTGGAAGAAAATTTCCCAAACGAAAGAAAGACATGCCCATACAAGAAGCATACAGAATACCAAACAGACAGGACCAGAAAAGAAACTCTCCATGGCACATAATAGTAAAAACACTAAATGTGCAAAACAAAGAGACAATACTGAAAGCTGCAAAAGAGAAAAAACAAGACACATATAAAGGAAAACCCATTAGGATTACAGCTGACATTGCAGTGCAAACTATGAAAGCCAGAAGAGCCTGGACCAAAGTATTCCCAGTTTTAAATGACCACAGATACCAACCCAGATTATTGTACCCAGTCAAAATGTCTATTATAGTTGAAGGGGAAAGAAAAATCTTCCATGACATAAATAGGCTGAAAGAATTCATGTCCACAAAGCTAGCACTTCAGAGAGTTCTGGAAGCAATAAAAAGAGCTGAAGAAAGGAATGACTATACCCAAGGGGTTGCATAAAGAAATCCAATGAAGGTATAACTGTGGAAAAGTACAGCTATACAAGAATGTATATTTTTCTTATGAATGTAAATTATATTTATAAGAATGTAAACAGAAATAAAATGACAGGATTCAATACTCATCTTTCATTAATTACTTTAAATATTAATGGACTGAACTCCCTAGTCAAAAGACACAGACTAGGTGAATGGGTTAAGAAACAAAATCCATCTTTTTGTTGTCTGCAAGAAACCCATCTCACCCTCAAGGACAGGCAATACCTTAAGGTCAAAGGATGTAAAAAAAAATTCCAAATAAATGGTACTCAGAAAAAAGCAGGAGTTGCAATTCTACAATTCTAATATTTGACAAAATAGACTTTAAACTAAAACTAATCAGGAGAGACAGATAGGGCCACTTCATTCTGATCAAAGGAAAAATGAATAAAGAAGATAATACAATCATGAACACATATTCACCAAACTCTGGTGCAATGCACCCAACTTCATAAAAAACAATACTATAGGACTTTAAGACCCAGATTAATCCCAACTCATTAATAATAGGGGACCTCAGTACCCCACTGCCTCCATTAGATAAGTCAACAAAGCAGAGAATTAACAGAGAAACATCTGATTAAACAATACCATATATCAAATGGACTTAACAGACATCTACCAGGCATTCCACCCAAGTACCAAAGGACATACTTTCTACTCAGACCCCATGGGACCTTCTCCAAAATTGACCATATACTGGGGCACAAAACAAACCTCAACAAATACAAAAAGATTGAAACAATTCCATGCATTCTATCAGACCACAATGCAATAAAGCTTACAATCAACACTGGAAGAAGCCCTAATCACCACATGAACACATGGAGATTAAACACACTCCTGAATGATGAATGGGTCAAAAGAGAAATTAAGAATGAAATAAAAATATTCCTGGAATTAAATGAAAAGGACAATACAACATAACAAAACCTCTGGGACATGCTGAGAGTGATCCTTAGAGGGAAGTTTATAGCTGTAAGTGCCAACATCATAAAATCGGAAAGAACACAAATAAATGACTTAACATTGCAACTCAACACACTTGAAAAGCAACAGCAAACAAAACCCAAACCCTGCA
>NW_008356676.1:4109016-4111680 GCF_000622305.1 Nannospalax galili
TTTTCAATGAAATGCCAATTAAAATCCCCATGACATTTTTCACAGAATTGGAAAAAACTATCCTAAGATTCATATGGAAGCACTAAAGACCTGAGATAGTCCAAACAACCCTGAGCACTAAGAGCACTGCCAGGAGGATTATTATACTAGATTTTAAGCTGTATTACAGAGCTATAGTCATAAAAACAACATGGTACTGGCACAAAAATAGGCCCATAGACCAATGGAACGAAATTGAATACCCAAATATGAGTACATGCAATTTCAGCCACCTGATATTTGACAAAGGGGCCAGGAATACTCAATGGAGGAAAGACAGCATGTTCAGCAAATGGTGCTGGCAAAACTGGATCTCCACTTGTAGAAGAATGAAAGTAAACCCCTATCTTTCACCCTGCACCAAAGTTAATTCCAAATGGCTCAAAGACCTCAATATAAAGCCTGAAACTCTGAAACTACTAGACAAAAACATTGGTAAAAACCTACAAAATATAGGTATAGGAAAGGATTTTCTAAACTGTGCATCAATTGCTCAGGAAACAAGGGCAAGAATTAAGAAATGGGACCTCGTTAAACTAAAAAGCTTCTGTACATCAAAGGAGGCAACCAAGGAAGCAAACAGAAAAACCACAGAATTGGAGAAAATCTTCACCAGCGACACATCCAACAGAGTTTTAATAACCAGAATATATAATGAACTCATAAAACAGAGAACCAAGACAAGAAGCAACCCAATTATAAGATGGGCTAAGGAGCTGAACAGAGAGTTCTCAAAGGAAGAAGTAAAGATGGCTATGAAGCATCCTAAAAGATGTTCAACATCACTAATTATTAGGGATATGCAAATTAAAACTACTTTACGACTTCATCTTACCCCAGTCAGACTGGCTAAGATCAAGAGAACAAATGATACCAAGTGTTGGAGAGGATGTGGGGAAAGAGGAGAAACACTCATCCATTGCTGGTGGGGCTGCAAACTGGTTCAACCCCTATGGAAAGCAGTGTGGAGAACTCTTAAAAATCTACAAATGAACCTACCATTTGACCCAGTTATACCACTCCTTGGCATATACCCAAAGAACTCATCCTATTGCGGTATACAATGGAGTTCTACTCAGTGGTAAGGAAAGAGGAAATCATGAAATTTGCAGGTAAATGGATGGAACTAGAAACTGTTATACTAAGTGAAGTAACACAGACTCAGAAAAAAAAAATTGACATATGTTCTCCCTCATATGTGGATGCTAGAACCAGACCCTGATAAATGAGAATGTAACCAGACATAACTACAGGAATGAGGATAATGGAAAGGAACCAAGGAGGTAAAGGAAAAGAAAGAACCTGAAAGAGAAGAAGAGTAGGAAACAAGCCTTAATAACGAAGATATGGATGAAAATTGGGTTAGTTTAAGGGAGGGTGGAGGGAAGGGTATACAAGGAACGTAGGGGTAAAGGTAAAGAAAGAGCTCAAGAGAGGTAGGACCATAGGAGAAGGGTATTAGTAAGGGAGAAAGGGGGGAATTGGGGGCACCTTAAGTGGGAAAACCATGATAGAAGGGTGAGACAATCTGAGAGATAAACAATGCCTAGCTAGTTTTGAAAATCAGAGGGAACCATATTACTCCTACAGCCTACTGACGAATTATACATAGCAGATCAAGAAATATATGTCTATGTAAAGTTTATCTGAGAACAACTGGTCTTGCCCAAGATTTATCTACATAACACATCAATTAAAAGTACCAGACTGGTGGAACTAAACTTCCTGGATATACTTTGAAGCCTATAATAATTTGGCCAGAGGCATATAAAGGACACTTTTTGCTCCTTGCCCTCCTAGGTCGACTAGTTCCAGGGGACTATGAACATCTCTCAAAATGTCCTGTAATTGTGGTGGGTCACCTGTCCTCTTGATCAAGGAGGCCAAGGAGACCCCACCAGATGAACTTGAACCATTGTCCAGTCTACAAAGTGGAAGGTCAACACAGAGGAATCATTTCCTCCATGCTTCCAAATGAAACCAGCCATGGTCAAGCAGGACCTTTGACTTATCTTCACATAGGCTGAACTGGTAAAAGAGAGGAGCCAGGGGCTCCTCTCAAGCCCATGTGACCCCCGAGGAACAGATCCTCAAACGACCTTAAGAGTAAAAATAAATTGGTTTCTCTGGGCCAACTGTATGGCCTTAAACACTCAAAAGGAAAGTATAACCAAAGATTAAAGGGGCCAACATAATTTCATAAGAGTCCGTATGTATAGCTAAAGGCTACATAACAAACAACAATGGCAGACAAGCGATACCTTCTTTTGAGTTGATGACCAGGGTGGCCAAAGGGACTCCCAGATAGTAACCCAACATAGAACTAGGAAAATGAACAGCAGACCCCAATCTTATCCAAAGGAATATTGACAACTGATTACCGCTAGATGAAGAAGAGTTGACCCTCCTAAAACAAAGCCCTCTAGATAGGCTGACTAGATTCACCAGAAGGGCAAGTGGTGGGGAATGGCTGGGGCGCCGACAACACTGCAGATAGTAGCAGGGATATCAGAGTATAAGGGCTCTGCAGGGAGGGGCTCTGGAAGGGTGCCATCTAAGGAAGTGGGTGTATAGTCAAATAAGATGGTTTGGGATGTTCTGTGTGATACACACACACACACACAC